>NW_027041066.1:0-459762 GCF_037179485.1 Ochlerotatus camptorhynchus
TGGAGGCCAAGGAGAGCATAAGACTGGCTCAAGCACATGAGACTCCGAAGGGACCCACAAATCCACGTCCTGAAAAGAGAGATAGGGACACGCCAGGAGATGAGGAGGAGCCCAAAAAACGCAGGGACGACGAGGAAGGCATCAAGGAGATGGGAGAAAATGGTGCGTGGCGTAAAGTCGAGAACCAGAAGGAGAGGAAGAAAAAACAGAAGGAAGATGAAGTGAGGAAGAAGGAAGAGGAAGCGAGGAGGAAGGAAGAAGAAGCGAGGAAGAAGGAAGAGAAGAAGAAGGAAGACAGGAAGAATAAGGAGAATCCTAGGCCTCGTAGGGAGAGAAGCAAGGGTGACGCTCTGGTTGTTGAGGCGAAGGACAAAACGTCCTACGCAGCACTCCTCCGGAAAGTGAGAGATGATCCGGAGTTGAAACACTTAGGCGAGAATGTGGTGAAAACCAGGCGAACCCAGAAAGGCGAGATGCTATTCGAGCTGAAAAGGGACCCTACGGTTAAGAGCTCAGCTTTTAAGGAGCTCGTCGAAAAATCTCTTGGCGAGACGGCGAACGTAAGAGCCTTATCCCAGGAGTCAGTGGTCGAGTGCAGGGATCTGGACGAGATCACAACAGAAGACGAGTTGAAAAGTGCGCTAAAGGTGCAATGCAACCTGGGAGACGTACCGATGGCAATTCGGTTGAGGAAGGCGTATGGTGGCACGCAGATGGCGTCGATACGACTTTCTTCGGACGCAGCTAACGAGCTGCTGAAGACTGGCCGAATCAAGGTTGGGTGGTCAGTGTGCCCGTTGAAAGCTATTCCTCGGGTATCTAAGAAAATGGAGAGATGCTACAAATGCATGGGCTTCGGTCACCAGGCGAGACACTGCAAAGGCCCTGACAGATCTGATCTGTGCAGGAAATGCGGAGAGAAGGGGCACGTTGCAAAAGACTGTACAAAGCAACCGAGGTGCATGCTCTGCAAAAAGGAGGACGGAAATGGCCATGTGACGGGAAGTTTCAGGTGCCCTGAGTTCAAGAAGGCGATGGTGGGCCAGCAATAATGAAGGTAACCCAAATAAATCTCAATCATTGTAACACAGCACAGCAACTGTTGTGGCAGTCAACAACGGAAACAAAGTGCGACGTTGCAATCATTGCAGAGCCATACCGAGTCCCTCTCGATAATGGTAACTGGGTGGCGGATAGAGCAGGAATGGCGGCCATACAAGTCATGGGCAGGTATCCCATACAACAAGTGGTGGCAAGCTCATATGAAGGTTTCGTGATCGCCAAAATCAATGGAATCTTTGTATGTAGTTGCTACGCACCCCCGAGATGGACAATTGAGCAGTTCCACCAGATGCTAGATGGGCTCACCGAAGAGCTCATTGGACGGAGACCAGTCGTCATCGCAGGAGACTTCAATGCTTGGGCAGTGGATTGGGGGAGCAGATGTACCAACGCAAGAGGGTATAGCCTGCTGGAAGCTCTGGCAAAGTTGAACGTCAGTCTGGCCAACGAAGGAACCATCAGCACCTTCCGCAAAGATGGTAGGGAATCCATTATCGACGTTACTTTCTGCAGTTCGTCGCTAATGGCAAATATGAACTGGACGGTGTGCGAGGAGTACACCCATAGTGACCATCAGGCGATCCGGTACAGTATCGGCGAACGAACACCGGTGGAAATGCGGAGGACGAAAGTAAGCGAGCGGAAGTGGAAGACGAAGGCATTCAATAAGGATCTCTTCATCGAAGCTCTAAGGGTAGACAACAGCGTCCCGGGCCTAAGCGCGAATGAGTTGACCGAATTATTAGCAAGGGCATGTGACACAACTATGCCGAGAAAACTGGAGCCAACGAACAGGCGGCGTCCAGCCTACTGGTGGAACGAGGAAATTAGCACCCTCCGTGCTACTTGTCTTCTAGCCAGAAGGCGTGCTCAGAGAGCAAGAACAGAAGCAGACAGAGAGGAGCGCAGGGTGGTGTTCCGAGAGGCCAGGGCTGCACTGAAACGAAAGATAAAGCTGAGCAAGTCAAATAGTTTCAAGGAGTTGTGCCGCGATGCCGATGCCAACCCCTGGGGCAACGCATACCGAGTTGCGATGGCGAAGATCAGAGGCCCAACGATGCCGGTTGAAATGTGTCACAACAAGCTGAAAGTCATCGTGGAGGGACTTTTCCCACAGCATGACCCAACGAACTGGCCACCTACACCATATGGCGAGGTAGATGAAGACAACGTTGAACAAGTCTCCAACGAGGAACTCATAGCAGCAGCGAAAGGGTTGAAAGCGAATAAAGCTCCCGGCCCGGATGGAATTCCCAACGTGGCGTTGAAGGCGGCGATCCAGACGTTCCCGGACATGTTCAGGATGGTGCTGCAGAAATGTCTGGACGATGGTCAGTTCCCTGATAGGTGGAAGGTACAAAAGCTTGTGCTGTTGCCGAAGCCCGGAAAACCGCCGGGGGATCCTGCATCGTATAGGCCAATATGCTTGCTGGATACTGTAGGAAAGCTCTTAGAGAGGATCATCCTCAACAGGCTGACGAAATGCACGGAGAGTGAACACGGATTGTCGGAGAGACAGTTTGGATTCCGGAAAGGGAGATCGACGGTGGATGCAATTCGGACAGTGATTGACAGAGCCGAGAAAGCTTCCAAACAGAAGCGGAGAGGAAATCGATACTGCGCCGTGATTACGATCGATGTCAAGAATGCATTCAATAGCGCCAGCTGGGAGGCCATCGCCAAGGCGCTCCATAGAATGAGGGTTCCAGGCTACCTCTGCAGGATTCTAAGTAGTTATTTCCAGAACCGGGTCCTTGTCTACGTGACAGACACGGGGCAGAAATCGCTTAGAATCACGGCGGGGGTTCCCCAAGGCTCCATTCTAGGTCCCACGCTGTGGAACGGAATGTACAATGGCGTGCTGACGCTCAAGCTGCCCAAAGGAGTTGAGATCGTTGGCTTTGCGGACGATGTCATCTTGACGGTAACCGGTGAGACGCTGGAAGAAGTGGAAATGTTGGCGGCTGAGGCGATAGATACGATTGGTAACTGGATGCAAGGAGCGAAGCTGCAGATAGCCCACCACAAAACAGAAGTGATGTTGGTCAGTAACTGCAAAGCAGTGCAGCGGGCAGAAATTACCGTTGGAGAGCACACCATTGCTTCGAAGCGCATGCTTAAGTATCTGGGAGTGATGATCGACGACCGGCTAAACTTTAATAGCCACATCGAATATGCTTGCGAGAAGGCGACGAAGGTCATCAACGCAATAGCCAGAATCATGCCGAACAATTCTGGTCCAAGCAGCAGCAAGAGACGTCTTCTGGCTAGTGTTTCCTCATCAATACTAAGGTACGGAGGTCCAGCCTGGATTGAAGCGCTGAAAACGAAGCAGAACCAAAGGAAATTGAGCAGTACGTTCCGGCTCATGGCCATGCGAGTCGTGAGTGCGTACAGAACCATTTCGATGGAGGCAGTATGCGTTATCGCCGGTATGATCCCAATCGGCATCACCTTGGCGGAGGACTACGAGTGCTATATGACGAGAGAAACCAGAGGAGTACGAAAAATTGTGAGAACGGAGTCGATGGCTAAGTGGCAGCAGGAGTGGGATGCAGCAGAGAACGGTAGATGGACACACAGGCTAATACCGACTCTTTCGACCTGGGTGAACAGGAAGCATGGAGAAGCCAACTTCCACTTGACGCAGTTCCTGTCTGGTCATGGCTGCTTCAGGAAGTACCTGCATCGGTTCGGACACACAACGTCACCCTTCTGTCCGGAGTGTGGGAATGTGGAAGAATCACCAGAGCACGTGGTTTTCGAATGTCCTAGATTTGATGATGTGCGAGAGGATATGCTCGCCCTTAGCACGGAGAATGTCGTCGAAGAAATGTGTCGAGAGGAGGGCACCTTTAACGCCGTCAGCAGAGCAGTAACGCAGATCATGTCAGCGCTGCAGCGAAAATGGCAGGAAGACCAACTAGAAAGTAGTAATGTGCTCACACAAGTGCGAACTGAAAGCCGAAGCCGGGAGAACTCTCCGTCAGAGTAGGCTGTATCCACCACCAGGGATAACCGAGTAGAACGTGACGCTGGGAGATAAATGGCTCACAAATTGGAGAGACGATCAGCGAACTGGAAGCGCCAATTAGCTGAGGTAAAGTGAGGTGCGTAATGCACGGCCCCCTCCGAAGTAATACGACAAGTGGTTCCGGGGGAAAAGGGCAAGGCGTCTAAGGAGGTTTTAGTGCGGTAAGAATCCCACACACCGTGTCACCGCGACTGTGCGCCCAGTCGTCAAGCGGTGGCACGATGGCCTTTTTGAAGGTTTCCTCCTTGCCAAAAAAAAAAAAAAAAAAAAAAAAAAAAAAAAAAAAAAAAAAACACACACACACACACACACACACACACACACACACACACACACACACACACACACACACACACACACACACACACACACACACACACACACACACACACACACACACACACACACACACACACACACACACACATCCAGAGGGCCAGAGATGCAGAGATCACCAGTGTTGAACCTGGAGGCAACAGCGAGTTCCAACAGCAGCAGTAAGCCCCAAGGTGAGCAGCAAGGACACCAAGGAGAGCTAGGTCTTATGCTAAGCCAGGTGTTCACACCGAAATCCAGCAGTAGCACACCCCAAGAAGGATTGCAGCTTGGGAAGACCAAATTGATGGAGGTCAGGAGGAGGATCAATGAACTCCATGACTTCATCAAGGATAAGAGCAACGTCCACAAGGCAATAAAGGAAATGGTGACGGGCATCAAATCCGCCATTATTGCTGCCGAACGTGAACAGGATGCGCTGAGGACGAGGTCCGTAACTGCCGAAAGGGCACTGATCGAGGCCAAGGAGAAAGCAGCAGCTGAAATACAGGAGACGCCAAAGGGACCTCGAAATCCACGCTCGGAGAAGAGGAAAAGGGAAACTCCAGGAGAGGAAGAGGAGTTGAAAAAAGTCAAGAACGACAAAGAAGACAACAAGGAGGAAGGCTGGCGTACCGTCGAGAAGCCAAAGGAGAAGTGGAAAAAACGGAAGGAAAAAGACGTGAAGAAGAAAGCTGAACAGAAGAAGGTGATACCCAGGACTCGTCGGGAGCGAAGTAAGGGCGATGCTCTGATCGTCGAAGCTAAGGACAAAACGTCGTATGCAGCACTCCTCCGGAAGGTACGAGAGGATCCGGAGTTGAAGCAACTAGGAGAGAACGTGGTGAAAACCAGGCGAACCCAGAAAGGCGAGATCCTCTTTGAGCTGAAGAAGGATCCTGCTATCAAGAGCTCAGCCTACAAGGAGCTCGTTGAAAAGTCTCTTGGCGAAGGGGCGAGCGTAAGAGCTCTATCCCAGGAGACAGTGGTCGAGTGCAGGGACCTGGACGAGATCACCACAGAAGAGGAGCTAAGAAGTGCGTTGAGAGTGCACTGCGATCTGGGAGATGTCCCGATGTCAATCCGCATGAGGAAGGCGTACGGCGGCATGCAAACGGCGGTTATACGGCTTTCGACAGCTGCAGCGAATAAGCTGTTGGAGACGGGCAAGGTCAAGGTTGGCTGGTCATTGTGCTCGCTGAAAGCCACTCCTCGGGTTACCAAGCAATTGGAGCGATGCTTCAAGTGCATGGGATTCGGTCACCAGGCGAGGAACTGCAATGGCCCTGACAGATCTGATCTGTGCAGGAAATGCGGAGAGAAAGGCCATATTGCAAGAGGCTGCACGAAGCATCCGAGGTGTATGCTCTGCAAAAAAGAGGACGGTAACGATCATACGACGGGAGGCTTCAAATGCCTAGCATACAAAAAGGCGATGGCAGGCCAACAGTAATGGAGGTAACCCAAATAAACCTCAATCATTGCGACATTGCTCAGCAACTGTTGTGGCAGTCGACAACAGAAACAAAGTGCGACGTTGCAATCATTGCGGAACCGTATCGAGTCCCTCCCGATAACGGTAACTGGGTTGCGGATAGAGCTGGGATGGCAGCTATACAAGTTATGGGCAGATACCCCATTCAAGAAGTGGTTGCGAGCTCATACGAAGGCTTCGTCATCGCCAAAATCAACGGAATCTTCATGTGTAGTTGTTACGCACCCCCCAGATGGACGATTGAGAAGTTCTACGAGATGCTTGATGGACTTACCGAAGAGCTGGTCGGACGACGACCGGTAGTCATCGGAGGAGACTTCAATGCTTGGGCAGTGGAGTGGGGAAGCAGGTGTTCCAATGCAAGAGGGCACAGTCTGCTGGAAGCTCTGGCAAAACTGGAAGTTATGCTGGCCAATAAAGGCACCAGCAGCACTTTTCGCAGAGATGGCCGAGAATCCATTATCGACGTTACTTTCTGCAGTCCGTCGCTGATGGCAAACATGGATTGGAGAGTGTGCGAAGGATATACCCATAGCGACCATCAGGCGATAATGCGGACGAGCTGACAGAAACGTTAGTGAGAGCATGTGACACGACCATGCCGAGGAAACTGGAGCCAAATAACAGACGGCGTCCAGTCTACTGGTGGAACGAGGCACTTAGTACTCTCCGCGCTAGTTGTCTCAGAGCCAGAAGACGTGTTCAGAGAGCAAGAACGGAAGCAGACAGAGAGGAACGAAGAGAAGTGTTTCGAGCGGCCAGGGCCGCTTTTAAACGAGTGATTAAGCAGAGCAAGTCGAACTGTTTTAAGGAGCTGTGTCAAGACGCTGATGCCAACCCCTGGGGCGACGCATACCGAGTCGTGATGGCGAAGATCAGAGGTCCAACGATGCCCGCTGAAATGTGCCCAGAGAAGCTGAAAGTCATCGTGGAAGGACTTTTCCCGAAGCACGACCCAACAACCTGGCCACCTACACCGTACGGAGAAAGAGAGGGAGATAACGTCGAAATCACCAACGAGGAGCTCGTAGTAGTGGCGAAAGGATTGAAGGTGAAGAAAGCTCCCGGTCCGGATGGAATCCCCAACGTAGCGTTGAAAGCGGCGATCCAGTCATCCCCGGACATGTTCAGGATGGTGCTGCAGAAATGCCTGAACGAGGGTCACTTCCCTGACAGGTGGAAGATACAGAAGCTAGTGTTGCTGCCGAAACCAGGAAAACCGCCGGGGGATCCAGCATCATACAGGCCTATATGCCTGCTGGATACACTCGGAAAACTCTTGGAGAGGATCATCCTAAACAGACTGACGAAATACACGGAGAGTGAGCACGGATTGTCGGAGAGGCAGTTCGGATTCCGGAAAGGGAGATCGACGGTGGATGCAATTCGGACAGTGGTCGAGAGAGCTGAAAAGGCGTCCAAACAGAAGCGGAGAGGAGATCGATATTGCGCCGTCATAACGATCGACGTCAAGAATGCGTTCAACAGCGCCAGCTGGGAGGCCATCGCCGAAGCACTGCATAGAATGAGGGTCCCTGACTACCTGTGCAGGATCCTGAGGAGTTATTTCCAGAACCGGGTTCTGGTCTACGAGACAGACATGGGACAGAGATCGATTAGGATCACAGCGGGAGTTCCACAAGGCTCCATCCTTGGTCCAACGCTCTGGAACGGGATGTACAACGGCGTGCTAACGCTGAAACTGCCCAAAGGAGTTGAGATCGTTGGCTTTGCGGACGACGTCGTCTTGACGGTAACAGGCGAGACGCTGGAAGAGGTGGAAGTGTTGTCAACCGAGGCAATCGACATGATTGGTAACTGGATGAAAGGAGCGAAGCTGCAAATAGCCCACCACAAAACGGAAGTGTTATTGGTCAGTAACTGTAAAGCGGTACAGCGGGCGGAAATCACCGTCGGGGAGCACACCATAGCCTCGAAGCGTGTGTTAAAATACCTGGGAGTGATGATCGATGACCGGCTAAACTTCAACAGCCACGTCGAATATGCCTGTGAGAAGGCTTCGAAGGCCATCAACGCGATAGCTAGAATCATGCCGAACAACGCTGGTCCCAGCAGTAGCAAGAGGCGTCTTCTGGCCAGCGTGTCATCATCGATACTGAGATATGGAGGTCCAGCCTGGGTTCCAGCGCTGGAAACGAAGCAGAACCAAAGGAAACTGAGCAGTACGTTCCGGCTCATGGCCATGCGAGTCGTGAGTGCGTACAGAACCATCTCGTCGGAAGCAGTATGCGTTATCGCCGGTATGATCCCTATCGGCATCACCCTGGCGGAGGACAGTGAGTGCTACAGGCAGAGAGAAGCCGGAAGAGTACGGAAAGTTGTGAGAGTGGAGTCATTGGCTAAGTGGCAACAGGAGTGGAACACGACGGAGAACGGTAGATGGACACATAGACTAATACCGATTCTTTCGACCTGGGTGAACAGAAAACACGGAGAAGTCAATTTCCACCTAACGCAGTTCCTGTCTGGCCACGGCTGCTTCAGGAAATACCTGCATCGGTTCGGACACGCAGCGTCACCCCTCTGTCCGGAGTGTGGCAACGTCGATGAAACGCCGGAGCATGTGGTCTTTGACTGTCCAAGGTTCGAGGCAGTGCGAACGGAGATGCCCGTCCTTAACGTGGAGAATGTCGTTGATGAAATGTGTCGAGAGGAGGACTCTTGGAATGCCGTCAGCAGGGCAGTCACACAGATTATGTCAAAGCTGCAGCGTAAATGGAGAGAAGAGCAGCGATCTAGCAACGCCAGCTAGCGCTGAGAGTACGACAAGTGCATGAGCACAGCCACCCCCCGAAGTAGTCGCTTCACAGTGGTCCCGGGGGGATCCAGGCAGAGGAGAGAGTAAGAAATGGGTTTTAGTGGAGCTGCACTAGGCAACTAGTGGATACCACACCGTGCCACCTTCACTACAGGCCAGGCTTTCCTAAACCTTACTATAAAAAAAAAAAAAAAAAAAAAAAAAAAAAAAAAAAAAAAAAAAAAAAAAAAATCCAGAGGGCCAGTCACTTCGAATGTATGGGAATGGTTGGAAACCATTTGGAAATGCATGAAAATTTTCAGTTTTTATTCATTATCGTCTTGATGCACAAAAATTGCACGAGTACATTACTATGGTACCACTGAAGAGGGCGACATCTCTCGGATCTTCAGTATAGCTACTACTCAAATCATATAATTAATTGGGGAATGCTCCTACGCTTCGAGCTTGAAAACCTCCTTAACGGGCGGCTGGCCCAGAAGTTGGAAACCTAGGTTTACTACGCCGGATCGTGTGCACCTGCTTGAGCCTCTGAGCAGACAAAATGGCGACTTTCCGTCGAATTAACAGGATAATACAAAGCTGACAGATAGTCCAGTCCAGATCCTGTCCTTGGATTTTATCCAAAATCTTCTACGGAGTAAAAATGGGCATATCCACTTGTTAGTCCCGATGGATTTCTTTTATAAGTGGACAATACTCATCAGCTTATATTTTCCGTATCGGAACGAATATTGTCCACTTAGAAATAAGGTCCATGAGGACAAACAAGTGAATATTCCTACTGTTCATGCTGAAACAATTATTCAGCGTGATAATCAGCTGTTTAAACGTCATCTGAAATAAGCAGGGGTGTTCCAAAGTCGTGCTTAGACATTCTGGGACACCTTAATATATATATATATATATATATATATAAATATATATATATATATATATAAATATATATATATATATATATATATATCGATTAGAAAACCGACTTTTGACATATATACCAATCGAATCAGCTCGACGAGATCGAAAAATTCCTGTTTGTATGTGTGACTAAAATTTCTGAGATCGTAATCTCAGTAACCACTGCACCACTTCTTCCTGACTTTGACGCTCATACTGCTCTCAACTTAAAATTCTTGAAGCACTTCCACAGTTATTAATTGAGAGCTTTAGCTGTTCGAGCAAGAACTTTCCCGGCCACCGAAGGATTTACTTCGCTGAAATCAGCAGTCCAGTTTACACGAACCGAATTACTGACCGGGGGTTTGGGTCACCATAAGCCCTTTTGAGTCCAGGAAGCACCACAATGGATCATTGAAGATGCTGAGGTTTTGACAGCACCGTACTGTGGCTACCACAGTATTTTACATGGATCGTCCGTATACAGTAGCGCCAAATGCAAGCTGTGGCGGGTTCAAAACTCAGCCATCTAAAATGATCCATTCTTCATGTGTAGGTCACTTTTCACTTAGGTCCGACTGAGATGATCTACGAAATAAGACTAAGTCTCTTCGTAAAAAGGCGCTTGAAGAATATCGTATTCGCACTAATCTGATTATTACTACAAACGACAATGTCCCTTTATAGAGGGGACTGCTTCAATTCGTTTGTAATTGACTTCTATTGTATTTACAGTATTTACATATTGAGAGGGGTTTGCATTGATGTTTATATTTTGTGTAGGTATATTGTGTAACAAGCATAATAATACTCTGCCCACGAAAGTCGAGAAAATGTCCAACCCGTCCAACCAGAAAGATGTCATCGAACCGACCGGGAATAGAACCCACCGCCTCCGGTTAGGTGATACCGTGCCTATACCGGCTAGGCTATCTGAGGCCCCGTATCACTGCACCAACAACTGGTTCCGCAGATATGGTCAAAACGTGTGCCGCTGAATACGAGCCTTAAGACTAGAACCAACCTGAAACGTGCCAAACCCATCATTCGTAACCTCAACTCACATGAGCATTCGAAAATAAAATCCATGAAAGTCAAAACAAGTGCCCAGGTATTGGCCACATCTGGAGATCTTCCGACCTAAGTGACCAAAGTAATATAAAAAAAATGTAAAATCATAGTCTCAGTAACCACTGTACCGAATTCAAATACAAAATCAATGCACAGGACCACATTGGCCGCATCTGAACATGTTCCAGGCACCCCTGGGGGAGTAACCAATATGGCAAAAATTACCGATATCGTAATCCCAGCAACTACAGCACCAAATTGAACACAACAAGCGTCAAATGAAAGTTTTTGCAGTCACATAGAATATTTTTGGAATCGGTCATTCGGGTCCGGAGATATCTTCGAAGCATGTTCTGCTGAATACGGACCTAAAGAATAGAATCAACACCTGTAACAAGCCAAACCTATTTTGCTACACATAAAATCACATGAGAAATCGAAAACAAAATCAATGGCAGTCAAAATGAGTTCCATGGACCGCAGTGTACATGATCCGGGCACCCCATGAGGAGTAGTGCCATATGATGCTGTTAATTTTTTTTAATCGGTCAAGTGCTTCGAGAGATATGGCCGGAACCTATTTCGGTGAACATCAGCTTAACATTCCCAAGTCCGAGGAGTTTAAATGTTTTCTTAGCACGGTATAGAATTTTGTATTGTGGACCTTGGCTATTTAAATTTCGGAGCTCTAGGGTTAGTTCGGGTTCACTAAGCTTTCGGAACCTACGGGAGCCTCGAAGCTAAAAAAATAAGATCAGAGATCACACTCTGAAGGATGTAATGTCTCAAATTCTTGGAGTCGCGGCAATTTCAGAAGACAATTTTCCAGGGCCAAAATCTTGATTATTTTTTTAATATTGAATCGTTCAAATTCCGAAAGTCCGAAAACTTAGTATTTCTATTATTTCAAATCATATTTTTATTCAAAGGCCTCTTCCATATTAATTCCTTCTGGGAAAAATCCCGGACGTGTTTTGATATGATATGATATTTATTCTTAATTCTGAAAAACGATTTTATTGATAAATAAGAGCGGAAATTCGCCTGCCCCTCTGGCTCTGGAGTGCAGTTCTTAGAAAAGTGACTTAGTAAAAACTCGTCGACTTCGCCCCTCTGACATGTCGCCCTTGGCGTAGGCCGTTTTCGCCACCCCTACCTCCCTGCACTTCAATAAAAAGTAAATTGATAGTTGAAAAATTCAATCATAACAATGGTTACAGTTTCTTGATAAGAAAATTCCGCGCTCGCTTAACAACCCTGTATTTTGCAAAAACCGTGTGAAAACTAACGCATAAAAAAACCGTGTAAAAAATAATTTGGGCTCTGAACCATTTGGTGGATTATTTTAACTTTTGATTAAAATTTGACAGATGGAAAGTTATCGATTAACCCTGCTATTCGAGCGTGGTTACTTCTGACAGACAAGAAGTTAAATTTTGACAACCTTGGCTAAGTTCTTCTCGAAAACCGGTCGATCGACAGCACAGGGATTTTCGGACATAGAAAATAACTTTCGAAATGCCACTTTTAACCACGAGTTAAATTTAACTCGGCAAATTGGCGTCTTGCAGTGAAACTTTTCCAAGCTTTCGCCTCCTACATTTCGAAGTGAGAACTACTAGAAGGAGGATAGTTTCCAAATTTTCCAAGTAAAACAGACGATTTTTGGGGCAAATCGGTCCATAAAGAAAAACTAATAATTTCGCGTGGAAACTTTTGCTTGAATCGTGTAAGAAAACGTATTTGAAAACTAATTGTTTTTATTTCGGTATGGATCGGAGAGGTTTTCATGGAACATAATTCATAACAAGTTTGCACCCACAGCGAGAGGTTACCTCCTGCGCAGCTGGATTTTTCGGAAAATGGTGAATATGTGCGATTTCCACTAAGATGAAAGTGGAAATTAAGTTAATTTACTTATGAAAGATTGTATCATGCTGGTGGTAATGGATAATTGGCCAATATTAAATAAATGTTCTTTTTGGCCTTTTCTAAGCAAACATATTGATACTCACAATTTTCGACGGAAAACGCAACAGAACTTGCTTTACTCAACACGCACCATACTATAAAATGGTGCTAGATGGTCTTCAAAGTGATAACAAGATGACAAATCATCATTGTTTTGAGTAATTGAGCAATTTACTTCTGTTTACATCATATTCACAATGCAGCATTGATGGAGCCGCGAAATGAAATGAATGTATCTAATGAAAGTTCAACTGGAAAAGTCAAAGATGCATATCAGTCTGATCGTAAAAACGTTTTCTTCTTCAATTCGAATGTTATATTGGAAGGATTTTACACAGGCTTGATGAAAATTATGATTTAACGCTAATTTTCACGAATTTTATATGCAGTCTGTCAACATTATCATCATCATGCAGTGGCGACATCTGCGTTGAGCTTTTACGGCAATCTTCCAAATGGTTCACAGCCTTAGTGTAAAAGAGTTTCGACATGGTGGCGGTTCTGCCCAGCGTGCTCATTGAAAATGCTCGACTAGTTTACATTTTAATTATCATCTAACTTCAAATTTTGTTGAACGAACCGAATTCTATATGGCTTGCAATGATGTATAGAGCTTTAGAAGGTTTTGTTATTAGCTACAACTTTTGCCCATAACTCAAATCTGTATTATGCATCACGAATTAGAGCGGGCAGAACTTTTTACTGTTTTTAAGTGAATGTAAAATACATTTGTAAAAACAAAACCTACAAAAGCTCCATACATTATTTTGCGAAATTCTCTTGATAAAAAAGTTAGGGGCAAATGAATGTAAATGAATGCACGAAATGAATGCAAATGATTTTCCATGCCTGATGGCTTGTATGAAAAAGTCGTTTCGATTGTCTTACATATTTGTGGCCCAGATCATAAGGAAATCAACCAGGACGAAAGGAAGTTGGTTTTCACTCAATAATGAGGATGTTTTGGTTAAGTATGATGTTTGATAAGTACCGTAAGACGGGGTATCTTTGATAATGCTGCGCTTTTTCCAAATTAGAAAAATTGGTTCCATATTGTAGCTTAGGGTATTTCCGTTGATATCGTATATAGTTTTTATACAGTATGTGTAAGATATTTTACAAACATATTAAAAAAACAACTTTCGTGTTTTCGCCTGTTTGAAAAAGCACTCAAACCATCACTTATGAAATGTATTTCTGATAGAGCCATAACAAATTCAATGTTGTATTCTTATTGCTTATGAGGTTTTCTGATTATATACTCATTCAAAGTTTCATATTTTAAGAACTAAATTGTTTGAGTTTCACCCCTTTTTTTCTACATTCATCGAGCATTATCAAAGTAACCCCAAATCAAAATACTGAAGTTCGGTCTTTAATTTCCGTTTACTAACGAGTTTACTCTTGGATCCTCAGTACTTGTTTTAAAAATATAAAATTTGAAAAACATTAATTCCTGTAAAAAATATTTAGAATATACTTTAAAAAACTATCAATGTTACCCCGTTTTACGGTACTATAAAGGTTCACTCCTATCATCACAAAAATGTTTCCGTGACTGGGGGAGCTTACGAGTGGCTATGGCATATATATTTACCTTGCAGGAAGAATCAGAACAACTTCCGACAGAAAAAAAACACTGCACCAGAATAGATTTAATAACTCTAATGAGTTGCGAATTTACTTCAAAGTTACTCGGCTTCGTAGAACTTTTTAAAACATTTTAGCCAAATTAAGCAAATATATTGGAAAGAAAGGGTTAAATCTTTTACTAGGCTTATCTTGTTAGGCTTATTAGTGTCTAGTTGTTAAACTATGTAAAGGAATTTATTACAATAGTTTGGATCACTCACCTCGTCGAACAGGTTGAACACGGCCAGTCCTGTAGCATTGTAGATTGAATCTTTTATCAGCAGATCGCTGATATCGGATGCTTCCGTCAACGTTATCGATTGGGATTTCAAGATAAACTTCTGAAGCTCTACTATCAACATAGGACTATACTTTTGGAACAGTATCATGTAAAATGCTTCTGTACAAGACTGAAAAACGAAACCAATGGATTGTTAAAAGTATGCTCCAATGATGAAGGCTCAGTTCAGATTACCCTTAAATTGTATTTCCAAGAATCGCCACCCTCGTCCGAAACATAACTTTCCGGATCACAGTCCCACAGTTCAAATTCATCATACGAAAGTAAAAAATAGTGCATAATAATCTTCTCAAAAATATAGCTCAGTCGTTCGGGTGTAAAGAATTCATTCTTTGCTGCGATGATAATTTGCTCTGTAAAAAAAAACCCCAATGGAAAAACAATCTTAAAGTAATAATAACATCTTCATTCTTACCTTTATCGCTATCCACGTGGATGAGATTATGGGAAAGTATTCCTTTAATCAGGTTTAAGCACTGTATGGCGAAGTTCGGGAATGTGATTACATTGTCCTCGAAGATGAGATTCGTTCCTTCGTGGAAGACATAGTTGAACGAAAACTCAAAGGCCGCTGGAATGAACTCAACAAACGATGCGGGATGTGTATCGAAAAATAAATTCAGGAACTTCATATGTTTGATGATAAACTTCTCGACCTGTTCGGATAGTTTATCGGATAGCTGCTGCTGCTTTTCGATTTGCTTGACCTGTAGTCGACAGTCTAGTAATTCCTTTAGCCGTTGAAAAACGACACGTATAAACATCATGCATTTGGGATGCAGATGAGGTGCAGCAATACCGTAAATTGTCAGTTTCTTTAAAATCCGCAAGGATATTATGGCTTTCTCCAAATTTGTAGCACATAAATCCAAAGAAGCATGTTCCTGAATGCTGGTGAAGAATAGCTGCGTGAATGCATCCCACAAGTTGAGAATAAATTCGAACAGCTTGTTTGTTAGATCCTATAAATACAATACACTAGATAAAATTACATAAATAAGTTGATATTTAAAAGATGAGTACCTCAAAATGAATTCGGTCGCGCTGGAATCTTTTGGAAGCGAGAACTTTCACGACATGCAACAGGACCAGCAGGCCACGCTGTTGCACCAGCAAATCGTTGCTTTGGACTACCTCCACTAGCGTTGGCACCAGTTCCATCCATTCATGGGGACAATCAAAGCGAGCTATGTTCCCTATCAGTACCGCGATTTGAACCGCAATTTGCTGCACTGGTTCGTTAAATCTCATCAGTAACATCTTTTTAATTTCAGCTTTCTCCTCCAACGGGATCGCACTGCAAATTAATGCACAGAATTAGCTTCAACCCGTACCGTCTATATTCACATCTATATTTACTTAGGTGCATTTTTCCTCCAATATTTAAGGACTCCATTCTTAAAATAGAGCGAAGCCATCCATCGGACGTTGGCGTCAATTGATTGATCGGAGAAAAATTTTACCAGAGTTAAATGGAATCCAGGCTGCACTTCCCATTCTGCCAGTTTCTGTTCGGCCGGTTTCAACATCTGAGCATTCTGACTGCAGGCATACACCAGTGCTTCGTAGACTGCTGATTCGGCCGACATTTTTGTGATGATGTTCCACTGTGTTGTAATCTGAAGAGAAAATAGATTCGTTTTACAGGACCAGATTATATCGATGTTTTCACCTTTTGCGCTCAATTTAAATTGATAAAACTATTAAAACTCATACGCATGAAGTAAAATTTAGCACGTAAATTGTATGATATGAAAACAGACAACACCCTCAGCCAAATAAAATTTATCAGATAAAAAACAACATAGGTTAGGATTAAGTCAATATCTAATTTTAGCACAAATCGAATCTACGTACCTTTCTAATTCAAAATGTATCACTACCTGTTAATCTAAAATCATCATAAATCCGAAGCAACTATCAACTTTGGATTTATTATCTGTAAAATTTCGATTGTTTTCTAACACTTGATCGGCAATATTCATTCACCCAAGCAAAAAATTGCTGAAAATGCGTATTGGAATTGACACGCTTGTGTCAAAATGTTTGATGAAAACAAAATAAAACGTCAAAATAAACGGTGACGGTTGGCGGATCAGCTGAGTTGATATCATTACCCGCATAAACGCGAACCATCACATGACCTTACCGATAATGGTTATAAATTGTTTATAATCCCTGCTAAACTTCAACTGAAATGGTTATGGAACTTTACATGAACGTTTAATGATAAAGTTTTAACCTTAAGTATTATAGTTTTTTGGAAGTGGACCTTACAAATAATGGGTTGTTAAGAACCATTACCATTCAAAATTCTTGTTTTCTCCATACATTTTCGGAAAGAGAACTATATTAGAACGTTTTTACTTATGGTTTGAGAACATTAATGGTTACACGCAGAAAAATTTATCGTTGAAACAAAAATATTTCAGGTAAATTTAAACGTAAACTCAGTTTGTTCTGGCCACAAAAATAAACAAGGTTTATTTCAAACGTATTCCATGTTTGAAGTCATGTGATATTAATGTTTAAAACAAAAATAATGTTACGTTTATTTTAAAAATATTCGTGTTGAAAATAAACGTGAATATTTTTGTTTGGTTTGACAAGTATGTGAACAAAAATAAATATGTTTATTTTAAACATGCTTCTTATGTTTGAAAGAAACATACTTAATTTTAAATTATATTAGCAGGATAAAGCAAAAAAATTGATTGCAAAGAGATGAAAAAACGATCCGCAGACAAGGCATCTAAACTCCTGCTCTTTTTCGGGTGCGATTAAGGGTAAGCTGTGGATGTTGGGTCCTGGTCCGAGATGCGGGGACCCGTCGGGGTGAGTGTCCGGAAGTTTCAGTTCAGTAAAACCAGTGAAACTTTGTGATATCAGCGTCGTTTTGTCGTTTCTAACGCTGGTCCTCATGCCGGCCTCTTTCTACGTTTGGTGTTCAAGGACCCCCTCCTTGAACACCAAACGTAGAAAGAGGCCGGCATGAGGTCCCCCCCGGCTGGAGGATCCGGAATAGATTCAAAATCTATTTCGGATTTTCGTTTTTCTTTCGACGTCAGTTGTGGAGGAGGATGATACAGGATCGGCATCAGAAACGACAGAGTGACGTCGATACCGCTGGGGTTCCTCCGGTTTTATCGAGCCGGAACTTTGTTAAGACACTTACCTAGGTGGGTTTCCGAATCCATGACTTCGGTTTTGTTGCGGGCCGTTTTCAGTTGATTGGGGCATTTTTTTTTCCGAATGTAAACAAGAAGGAAAAAAAGGCAGGGCACGCTAAAAATCGTTTACCCAAATTCTATATTGTTGAAATAAACATGCTTTTGACTTTAATTCAAACATATATATTTTTGATGCAAACGTGTTTTTAATTTATTTTGAATTATTCATATGTTTATAGAATGAACATTTATATTTTTGATTTAAATGAACAAAATTTGGTTCCGTGTATGGTTATGGTAGTCAGTAAGGTCCATTAATGGTTTTGTATTATCGCTCAACTTTACGTGAAATATATCGTGAATTGGTAATCAGTAATTTACAGGCAACCAATTCGATATATTGATCGATGTTACAAAACCATTCATGGACCTTACTGGTTACCATAACCATTACCATTAATGTTCTCAAACCATAAGTTAAAAGGTTTTAGTATAGTTTTCTTTCCGAAAATGTATGGAGAAAACAAGAATTTTGAATGGTAATGGTTCTTAACAACCCATTATTTGTAAGGTCCACTTCCAAAAAACTATAATACTTAAGGTTAAAACTTTATCATTAAACGTTCATGTAAAGTTCCATAACCATTTCAGTGTAAGTTTAGCAGGGATTATAAACAATTTATAACCATTATCGGTAAGGTCAATTTATGGTTCGCGCTTATGCGGGTAGGTCGTATGAATAAAAGCGTTTACTTTACTTTTCCCGTAAGAATAGCACGGGAAAGTTAGAGTCGGTGTATAATGAGTCACGCCAAGAGAAAAACAGTTGAACTCGCATCACGGTTTTCGAAAGATTCCCATTCTTTTCACTTGGCAACAGAGAACTTCTACAACAACTTCAAATGACTTTTAGCGAGAGAACAAATATTGCGGCTGTAGTAAATCATGATATCAGTGATTTTGTCAAATTATCTTAACAAAAATAGTAGAAATTCTCATTACTAATCATTACCGAGCGTATCCCATGGCAATTTAACGCTCACTGCGTATTTATGCTCATTTCTTCGATTATATTTTATATTTTATTGCAATATCTTTCGTGGACCTTTCATAGCATCGTAATGTTTATTTACTTTGCACGATAGGTAGCCGTTTTGACAGTTCAATAGGTAGACATGGCTTCACCATAGAGGTAACTCTAAGACTAGAAGGTCCCGAAGAAAATCATTATTATTTTTGGCTCACTCAGTACCAGAACAACGGTCCCAAGCAGTCCCAAGCTATTTCACTCACCCCTGCATGTTCTGCATGAATCCACACACCCCTGATGTTATCTGTCAAACTTTCATAGCGAATCAAAACAAACATAGTGTAGTAATAGAATTTCGACTAGAATAGGGTACGTTAATCGTTTGCTTGGGACCAATAGGCTACTAAAGTGGTGAGCCAATTTAAAATCGTTAGTTTCGTATTGATTGTTGGCTTCACTCTTGGCGTGACTCATTATACACCGACTCTAGGGAAAGTATAGTAAACTCTTTTTATTCATACGGCCCAATGACATGTTCACGGTAACCGCAAAATACCCAATAATGACTACAAAGTAAGCATTTTCGAGGGAAACTGAGACTACCCATTAAATGAGTAAAATTTTACCCATTTATGAGTAATTACAACTACAAAAACAAGTAGTAAGTATTCATTTTTGAGTAACAAATACTCATAAATGGGTAATATTTTTACTCATTTAATGGGTAGTCCCAGTCTCCCTCGAAAATGCTTACTTTGTAGTCATTATTGGGTATTTTGCGGTTACCGTGTTGAGCAATCAGTTAAGTTGTGTGATGGCGGTAAGCTCCAACTCGGATTAACTTTTAATACCGTCCCTGATCTGAAAAATGTTTGCTCAGAGTTATATTGATTAACTCTGATGTCGACATCAAACCAGCCGGACATCCTTGATCGGGATTTAATCCGAGGATAATACCGGTTGGAGCTTACCACCATGAGTGAAACCACTGTATCACAGAAATTCAAAACAACCCAAAATTAAGTTCTTTTCACTCATCGCCCATGTTCCGTACGATAAGCCAAATTTGGGTAAACCGGCTCAAAGTAGTTTGCATTTAAGGACGGCACAAAAAATTACCCATCGCTAAGTTATTTTCAATTTTTTCTACCCAAAATTTAGTTCAATTAACTCAAATTTGGGTATATCGCATTTTATTACTCAATTTTGGCTTCTCGTACGGAACTAGACGGTTGAGTCGAATCTTTCGTTCTATTTTTGACAACAATAGCGAGAGAAAATGAAACGGGCAGAGGTCAAATAACTCAAATTTGAGTTAAAAAAACCCAAGCGGTGGGTAGTTTTGTTTTTCTGTGTACGATACAAGTGTCGTCACTAATTGCGTTTACGTAACCGTACCGTAACCGTACCAATGAGTAAATAAGGCACATTTACCAACCTTTACCATAGAGATTGCTGAAGTGTGATTGTGTCAGTGATTTGTTTCATCGGAAAATTTTCCGCTATGATTTTTTTTTTCCCGATGAAAACATTTTGCGTATACGTATACGTAACGTAGTGTGCGTACGATAAACGTCAGCAACCTCTATAACACCCCGACCAACCGTTCGTGAAACTTCTTCAAAGTTCTTTATACAGAGATAAAGATTTATGTCGGCAATTCTTTACTTTAAATTTTCTATGATTTTGATGTACACATTTAAAATTTTTTATTGATCGATACCTAGATCGATACTTACATTTAAGATTATTTCTTCATCGGTCATATGATATAGTAATCTATAAAGGTGCCATACTAAATTTCTTTTAATTTCGATTTGTCACATGGACTTTAGTATTCTTTACAAATATTCATCAATAAATATTTAAATACTGATTTCATCGTAGCTTTGAACTTTGACAAAGAACAACAAAGATTGCCATCGATGCACATTTATAATCTCCTTGTTATCAATTTGCATCGCTGGTTAAAGAGAGTTCGAGACACGCCAGGTGACAGATGGCAATTTTTATGTTATTTATCGACATATTCGGCATTTCATCGGAAGAAGCAATCTGCCGGTAAATGAACGAGAAGACCGATGGCCGCGACGCAGCAAATGTTTACCATTGTAGTTCTTCAAGTTTACGTCTATATATTTAATAACCCGTGATAGCATGCGTGGTGGGATTCTCAGCATTTGGAACCCAATGAGGAAAATTGTTATCTTTTTGACCTCTATTACACCACGGAACCGAATTTTCTTCATTTATATCAAAAATATAAATGTTTATTTTATAAACACATGAATAATTCAAAATAAATTTAAAAAATGTTTGCAACAAAAATATAAATGTTTGAATTAAACTCGGAATTAAAGTCAAATACATGTTTATTTCAACAATATAGAATTTGGGTAAACGATTTTTAGCGTGCCCTGGCTTTTTTTCCTTCTTTCGGAAAAAATTGCCCCAGCTTTGCCAATCAACTGGAATCGGCCCGTAGCAAAACCGAAGTCATGGATCCGGAAACCCACCTAGGTAAGGGTCTTAAAAAAGTTCCAGCTCGATAAAACCGGAGGAACCCTACAGTATCGACGTCACTCTGTCGTTTGTGATGCCGATCCCTGTATCATCCTCCTCCACAACTGACGTCAGAAGAAAAACGAAAATCCGAAATGGATTTTGAATCTATTCCACATCCAGCCCCCCCCCCCCTTCTCCAACACCGAACGTAGAAAGAGGCCGGTATGAGGACCAGCGTTAGAAACGACAAAACTACGCTAATATCACAAAGTTTCACTGGTTTTACTAAACTGGAACCTCCGGACACTCACCCCGACAGGTCCCCGCATCTCGGACCAGAACCCCAACATCCACATAAACCTGCTACCTAGCTGTCCTAATAAAAATGTTATGGTTAATTAGCTTAACGACGTGTTCGGGGTATCATCCAAACCATTTGTGGAATAGTTCAATGATTTGGGTTATCGTTCGTTTATGGTATTTTTTTATTAGGGTGTGCAATGAATGAACATAATAAAATGTTGTTACAATGATTTTTATCGTATTTTTCATTTATTTATTGTTAACATGATTCGATCATGAACAATAATGAACAACTCTATTGGCAAATCAAAGTTGGCACTCGTGGAGAATAGAAGAACTATGAAAGTGATGATGGTTTCAAAATTTTGCACGGGGAAGTATACGAGTGCAATCTTAAAATGCTTTTATTTTGAAAATGGAGCATTTTATTTAAATCTGGTTACTGCTACAGTGGTAGAAAAGCGGAAGTCTATGTTTACACCTAAAAATCTGAAAAGAAATTAAGTTTTCTGTATTATATGTCTATTGAGTAGTCCTGAAGTTTTCTACTAACGTAGCACTTACCAGATTTAAATAAAATGCTCCATTCACAAAATAAAAGCATTTTAAGATTGCACTCGTATACTTCCCCGTGGAAAATTTTGAAACCATCATCACTTTCATAGTTCTTCTATTCTCCACGCGTGCCAACTTTGATTTGCCAATAACAGTGAACCACATTATTTAAATGGATTTCTTCGCCAGTTAGTCGTCTGTCACTTCGTTTGTGTCAATAGTGCCGAGATGAGTGAAAAGAACTTATTTTTGGGTACTTTTTCTAACCGTGCAAGGATTTCTAAAAGTGGGTACTTTGTACCCATTTTATAAAGCCAATAATTATTTAAAAATGAGTAAAAAAGAACCCCATGATTTGACGTACAAGCTCCTTACCCATTAATGGGTAAAGACGTATTACGCATTAAAATTAGTTTATCTACTTTACTTCGAAATGGGCACTTTTTCATCCATTAATGGGTACTTTCCAGTTACAGTGAAGATAATCGATCAATGTACAGTATAGATTGGTCTTTTTGAAAAAAAGACGCGATAGAATCTCAGGCCGCCGAATAAAATAAGCGTAAACAAATCTTGATAGAGCTGGAATTAGGGCGTAACAACTATTGTAAACAATGACTTCTCTAGATGATTTCTCGAAACTCAAGGCACGCCCACGCAACCAACATAACCAACAGGAAGGGGAAGTCTTCCCCTACTCGATAGTGACGTTTATTTGCGTGAGCGAGGCTTGACTTTCTATAAATCGACAGTGAGCATGCATAAGTCATTGTTTACAAAAGCTCTTACGCCCTGATTCCAGCTCTATCTAGAAATAATGGCAGACTGCGTGTTTTGCCGTGCAAAATGTGTGTTTCGCATATTTGTTAAATTTTGATCTGGATCTACTAATAAAAGTTCAATAAGTATTAGTAAGTGATAACTCTAAGCCACAATGTCTCGAAAACCATTCTCTTTGTCGGCGGCTCTTTCAAAAAATGACCCGAAGAAACAGACAAGCTTGATGGCTTTCATGGCCAAAAAAGAAAAGACGGCTCTAGAAAGGTAACAAGTTATGGATACATATTATGTGTAGGTACTACCAAATTTTGAATTGCAATTTACCTCTAAGTAGCAACTTAACGGAAAGCATCGATGTTAGAGACGGTTTAAATCCCGTTGCCGGACCAGACGAGGAAGCCAAATTGCGTTCACCCAGTATTTTCAAACCTAAGTTCCCGAAGGTAACATTTCATAAGTAACTGAATTGTTTTCGGAAACTTATGTTACATGTCTTTAATTGCAGGCGAAACAATCATCAACCGTTGAACTAATCACATTAAAAACTAAGGTTAAAGCATCACAAAAAATAAAGAATAATTATTCCGACAGAGTGGCTGATAAAGTTGACCAGATGGATGAATACGATCTTCTAGTAACGAAATATTGTACAGAAGCCTCAAAAATTGCGATGAATCTGGAGTTAGATCTAGAGAACGATTCTCGATATCAACAAGCTACGAAAAAATTGGAAGAGAATTTAGCCAAAATAAGTCCTGCAAAGAAAGCTACGGATCAGGACGGTGCGAGTAAAATCGGAAAATTTCAGTACAAGGTACCTAAAGCTGCTTCATTGCTGTCTGGTTTAAGCGAACCGTTGAAAAAGCCAATCAATCTAAACAAAACACCTCTTACCTATGACGACGATCCGTTTGAAACAAAACACGATAAGCCTTCCAGTTCTACCCCGATCGGTTCAACAAGCTTTTCTTTTATACAGAAAAAATCGTCTGAAGCTGCCAAAGGAGAGCAATCTACCTCACAGAGATCACTATTCAAGACAAAACTCCCTTCCCGACTACAAGTGAACAAGATTATTTCTCCTAAGACTGATGCAGCTTCACTATCAGAAAAAAAGATAAACAACCAGAATAACTCCCCGCTTACCAAGGCAGCAGTTGAAAAACCAAACAAGCCAAATATTCATAAACCACCAACAACCCCAGAGAGCATTTCTACATACCTAGATCGTCTGTTCAGTTCCACGAAGAAAAACACGAGTGTAAATTTTGATCCCGCTTTGGACGATTATATGGTTGATATTTTGAACAGTCCTAGTTTTAAATTTAACGGAGGATCGAAGGCGGAACTGAAGAAAAACTCCCAATCGTTGCAAGATACGTACAAGTCACTATTGGAAAAATTCTACAGCATCTGCGATCAACTGCCAACCGAATGTTTCGGTTCTGTACAAGGCTTCCGCATGGACACGTTCAGCAAGCTTAAATCATTAGTTGAGAACGTTAAGGGCAAAATTAGAGTGAACGAGAAAGCGTTGGAAAATTTTAAAACTCACTCTGTAACTGGATCAAGGAAGAGCCGCAGCAAAAGCAATGGCTTTGATGACTATGATGCAATGTGCCCAAGCAGTAGTATAAAAGACACTGTTCTGAATGATGTGAACTTTGTTGAACAAGAGAATGATTTTGTGGACAGTACTCTTCCTGGAGAAACTCCAAAAGAGTCCGCTGCTTCGCAATCCGGTGCATTTGTATTCAAAAAACCTATATTTGGGACAATGCTCAACTCGTCCGATAGCACGGCATTATCGGAAGTGAAGGAAAACGGAAATCGTTCTAGGGAAGATGACGAAGACGATATAGAAAGTATAATGAACAACATTCGGGAAGCAGAACTCATAGACACCGGACGTTCCAATCAGACTAATTTGAGCTCGATAGATTTGGTGACTCCCGAGAGTTCATTTCGCCGACCGGAACCACGTATCACTTTCAGCGCTCAAGAAACATCACTACGTAATACGCAGTTTATCGAAAACGTTGACACCCAGCTGGACGACGATGGCTGGCAGGTCTACGATGCGTCTCAGTTTGAGAATAGTGACGTGATCAGTATTACTGATGCATCGGAGGGTCTCCCGAGTACATCTTCCAATCAGTGCAACCAATCCAAATCTGATGCTTCCCTTTGTCGACTTTTGGACGACGTTGATAGTCAAGTATCGACTGCTTCCAGTTACCAACCGAGAGCTCAGAATTCGTTGGGAAATTTCCACTCTGGGGTACGAAACGATGGATTAAGCGGAGAGTTCGATGGAATGAACCATCCCCATTCAGAACAAATGAAAATCGTGTTTCACGAAACGTTTGGTCTTCGATCTTACCGTCCTAACCAGCTGCAGGTGATAAATGCTACCCTGTTGGGGCATGATTGCTTCGTGTTGATGCCAACGGGCGGAGGCAAATCTCTTTGTTACCAACTGCCCGCTCTACTCACAGAGGGCGTCACGATAGTGGTCAGTCCGCTAAAATCTTTGATTTTAGATCAAGTAAACAAGCTCAGTTCACTGGATATTCCGGCGGCTCATCTATCTGGGGACGTATCTTACGCAGATCAGCAGAAGATTTACAACGATTTGCAGAGCTCAAGACCGGTGCTTAAATTGCTCTACGTCACTCCGGAGAAGATTTCCTCTTCAGGGCGATTTCAAAACGTTCTGACTGGCCTGTTTAGAATGAAGCAAATGGCGAGATTTGTTATAGACGAAGCCCATTGTGTTTCTGCCTGGGGTCATGATTTCCGTCCAGACTATAAAAAGTTGTCGGTACTGAGAGAGCAGTTTCCATCGGTAAGTTAGCGGTATCGCATCGCATAGTAAATTGGATTTGACCTCAATAAATATGTATCGTAGGTTCCCATCATGGCACTAACGGCCACGGCTAATCCTCGAGTTAGAATTGATGTTTTGAAACAGCTAAGGTTGACCCGTAATACAAAATGGTTCCTCTGTAGTTTCAATCGACCAAATCTGAAATATATCATCCGACCGAAGCAGGGCGCCGCAACCAAAGCGGAAATCATCGAACTGATCAAGAAAAAGTTCCCACGTGCATCCGGTATTGTCTATTGCTTGTCGAAGAAGGATTGCGATCAACTTGCATCCGAGATGCAGAGGGCTGGTATCGCAGCCAAAAGCTATCATGCCGGCCTATCGGATTTGCAGAGAGAATCAAACCAGAAGGATTGGATCACAGATAAAACCAAGGTAGTATGCGCAACCATTGCCTTCGGTATGGGTATAGACAAGCCAGATGTACGCTACGTTATTCATCATTCGATGCCTAAGAGTATCGAAGGCTACTACCAGGAGGCCGGAAGAGCTGGTCGAGATGGTGAACCATCTAGTTGCATCTTGTTCTACAACTATTCGGACATGTTACGTTATAGAAAAATGATGGACCGTAAGAGTGTAGAACGTGCTTCAATGAATTAGATATTAATGTTTTTTTTTTCTAACAGATGGCAAATCGATCCCTTTCGAGGCGAAACAGGTTCATTTGCACAATCTCTTCCGGATGGTCAACTATTGCGAAAATGTAACGGACTGTCGACGAGCCCTGCAACTAGATTACTTTGCGGAACATTTCACTCGAGAGCAATGTCTGGAAAATCGTGCCACTGCTTGTGACAACTGTCTAATGCAGGGAGAATACAAAACCGTCGATGTAACGGATGACTGCATTGCTATAGTGAAGAGTGTGCGCGATTTGTGCGCCTGTGCAAGTCGTTTTACACTTTTGCATCTTGCAGAAGTGTTCAAAGGAAGTGAGCAGAAGAAGGTTATCGACAACAACCACCATCGGACGCCATATCATGGTCGTCTGAAGTCATGGGATCGAAGCGACATTCAACGGCTAATGCACAAGCTGGTCATTGAGGACTACCTTAAAGAAGATTTAATTTTTTCCAACGATATTCCTCAAGCGTACATCAAAATTGGATCCAAAATAGAGAAGCTCATGAACCGTGAAGTGCGGATAAACTTCTCTACGAAAGAGAAAACAACGACCAAGAAGATACAACAAATTGCTGTCGGCAATGAGGCAAAACTCGACAGCCAAAGCAAAACGCAGCTTAAGGAACTGCAGGAGCGTTGCTACAATGATCTACTGGACATTTGCCGAGCGCTTGCAGCTCAAAAGAATGTTACCCTTGCTTCCGTTATGAACATGCAAGCCCTGAAAGCTATGGCGGAGCGACTACCGGAGACGCAAGCCGAAATGTTGGCATTGCCACATGTTACGAAGGCCAACTTCGAAAAGTACGGTCAACAATTGCTAGAGATCACTCAGAACTATGCCGCAGAAAAATTGTGTCTTATGCTAGATGTTGAAGATGATTCCAGTGATAGTGAGAATAGTGATACTACAGACTGGGGACGATTGGCGCGGGAGGCTTCAGTAAGTAATTCTGCTGGAGCTAGTGGCTCGAAACGAAGACGAAGCTGGGGTTCCGGTGGCCGTGGCGCGAAACGTTTTCGGAAAGGCCGAACAAAATCGAAAGCACGAGCAAAAACCACCAGCACTCGTGGTAGAGGGGCAAGCTCCAGCAAAACTGCTGCAAAATCAGCCACACGCGGTGCACGATCTGGAAGTTCGGGATTCGGATTACTACCGCTTCCGGGAAATCGGTAGCCGTTTAATTTTATCCAGGTAATAGCCGTTGATGTTGAAGTATGCTGTTATTGTTTCATGAGTATCGTAAAAAAGTTCTTTTATATCAATCATCCGTGTTAAGAATTATTCCCGAAATCCATTGCCATACACGGAGATGAAAAACTACCCAAAATTAAGTACTTTTCCCACAATTTTGGGGTTCAGCCCAGTAACCCAAATTTGAGTAAATCGCATATAGTAGTTTCATTTAACACCAGCAACAAAATTACCTACTCTTAAGTATATTCTACCCAAAATTAAGTTTAATTCACGTCCCTCCCCTTGGCTAGTTTTTGCACCTTGCTGTTGGTGGGCTGGCTTAATTTCGTGCTTTTAAGTGGATGTTGGAGAAGGTAGGTTTATGGTCGGCGTTGCTGGCTCATGCCGAGATTGAATGGCGCCATGGGCAGGCAATGGGGATTACTAAGCTTCCCCTCTCTGATGAACCACTACATGAGAAAACCAAAGATCTAGTCCAGCAATGATAGTATCACACTTGTTACTCCTTTCTTTGAAAGCCGCGTTGTAGTACCACAAACGAAGTGACGAAACTGGCTGAAGACGACTAACTGGCGAAGAAATCCATTAAAATAATGTGGTTCACTGTAATAGAATTTTCTTGGAAGCTTGTGCCATCATCCACCAGATGGGTTAATTTTTTTGTTTTGATTTGAACAAAGTTGATTTTGTGTACAGTGATTCTTTGACAGTGTGCAAAGAGTGTATCATTTTGTCATTTTTTTATGCATCTCAGTAGAGTGAAAGAGATAGAACAAAAACATTCTAATACATTTGGTGAAAATGCTAGTACAATCCAGTAGAAGTGTTGCCATGTGGTACAATCTAGTAGTAGTGGTGTTGCCATGTGGTACACTGAAAAATTGAAATAGCAGGTTAGTCACCAAAGTTTTCGAGCCGCTCCGAGACTGTCGGAATTAACGCGCCTACGTCTACGGAGCTTACGCAGAAATGATTCGCAATTCGGTAGAGCTTGTCAAACGCTTTTGAGCTTTTGTAGTATAGAATTTGTTCAGTACGGTCGCGATTTCTTGAAATGATTGATATGTTCTTTAAATTAACTAATTTGATACAAAGCTCAGTAGTAAATTGGAATTCTTTAAATCTTGATTTAAAAATCGAGATGAAAGTGTGTGGGTTCGAAAAAAATATCGCTGTGCTCCGAAAACGAAGCTCTTTCAGATGATGTATAAAAAACGATACATTTTTCAAAATTAAGGAACCCAATTGAGTGTAACCTACACATAAACCGAGCACTGGTCGACATTCCGGCGAAAATGCTAAGCCAACCCGACACCAACCTGACTTCTACCAAACCCTCAACCTGATGTTGACCCGACAACAAACGACATTTGGTCGACATCGTTTCTTCCATACTCCACTGTCATTCATTTCTTCCATACTCCAGTGTCATTCATTTTTGTACTAGCAATTACTCATAAATGTGTAAAATTATAGTCATTTTTTGGGTAGTCCCGTTTTCTTTCAAAAATGCGTACTTTATAGTCATAAAAGAGTTTTTTGCTATTACCATAGAGGTAAATCTAAGACCAGAAGGTCCCGAAGAAACGTGCTCAACTTTTTGGCTCAGCTCTGGTACTATCTTCGGTCCAAGCTAATCGATGCACCCCCCGAAACATAGGCAAATCCACGAGCCCCCCTCATTTTATCTGTCAAACGTTCATAGCGAATCAAAACAAACATAGTGTAGTACTAGAATTTCGACTGGAATGGGATACGTTAATCGATTTGCTTGGGACCAATAGGCTAGTCAAGTAGTGAGCCAACCGATTGCTATTACCGTGTATATCAAATGATAGTGAGTGACTCAATTGACAGTGACAATGAGCTTCAAATGAGAAAGGGGCTATTCAAATTATGGTCATGTGAGAATTCGTTTTCACAGAATTGATTGAATGGTTGTATCGGTTCATCTGCAATCGAATGAAATGAAAATTAACAGCACTGCAGTGTGGAAACTCATCAAACATTTGGACATTTATTTGTCACCATCTACAGGTTCAGTATTAATCCAATTATAATCATCGCTGTTTACACCGCAGGCCGACACTCTGTGTTTTCACTGAAGGTGAACTTGAGAGCACTCTCGAGTACACCTTGATATGAATCTTAATAGCATAATACTCGCAAGTTGTTCATCGAACACGCATTCAACGGCCAATTTAAACGTTTCGTAGTTGGTAGTACCACCACCTGTGGCGCGCATAGTAAATTCCACAAACGAAGTGACAGACGGAGCGGCTCGAAAACTTTGGTGACTAACCTGCTATTACAATTTTTCAGTGTACCACATGGCAACACCACTACTACTGGATTGTACCATAGAGGTAACTCTAAGACCACTGGGTCCCGATGAAAATCATTATTATTTTTGGCTCACTCAGTACCAGAACAACGGTCCCAAGCAGTCCCAAGCTATTTCACTCACCCCTGCATGTTCTGCATGAATCCACACACCCCTGATGTTATCTGTCAAACTTTCATAGCGAATCAAAACAAACATAGTGTAGTAATAGAATTTCAACTAGAATAGGGTACGTTAATCGTTTGCTTGGGACCAATAGGCTACTAAAGTGGTGAGCCAATTTAAAATCGTTAGTTTCGTATTGATTGTTGATTGTACCACATGGCAACACTACTACTGGATTGTACTAGCATTTTCACCAAATGTATTAGAATGTTTTTGTTCTATCTCTTTCACTCTACTGAGATGCATAAAAAAATGACAAAATGATACACTCTTTGCACACTGTCAAAGAATCATTGTACACAAAATCAACTTTGTTCAAATCAAAACAAAAAAACTAACCCATCTGGTGGATGATGGCACAAGCTTCCAAGAAAATTCTATTACAGTGAACCACATTATTTTAATGGATTTCTTCGCCAGTTAGTCGTCTGTCACTTCGTTTGTGGTAGAAGTCAGGTTGGTGTCGGGTAGGTTTATATTTTTCGCCGGAATGTCTGATCTGATGAAAATTTTGCAATGGGCAGCACAAACATGATAGCAACCGCACGAGCTTCGGCATCACACTGGTAGCAGCAGTCTCACGACATACGAACTAAATTTCAAAGACAGCAGCAACGAATCGGCAGGACTGCTTGTTGTATGCACGAGGAAAGTTACGAATGACCATCCGAGGCTGTCATAGCCGAACGAACAAAATACATGAATAAGAACGAGCTGTCGTGTACTGCACAAGACGGCAACGTTGCAAGTCGTATGACAGCCCTAATAAAAAATAACCTTAAACGAACGATAACCCAAATCATTGAACTATTCCACAAATCGTTTGGATGATACCCAGAACACGTCGTTAAGCAAATTAACCATACAATTTTTATTAGGGAGCCTCACTGTGGGTTGTCGCTTATAGCTCAATCTCAAGGTTGTCGTAGGAAAAAGAAAGCGACAGCCGTTGGAATACTATCATGAGGCGGTACTTTTTGTATGCGTGGAGCTACTCTTTGATCATGACAAGAGAAAATATCCGGAAAATGATTGTTTTTGCCTGTTTTGTTCATGAGCTGTTCTTTCGTATTCAATTGAAGCATAGTTCATGAAAAAAGAAGAAAAATATTCATTTATTTCACATATTACTAATTTTTTACCATGTTCTGGTTGAATTAAACATGAAAGAACAGCTAATGTTAAAAAGAAGGGATAATACCCAATCAATTATTAAATTACTTACGTCCTTCTAATGTTAACAATAACATTCCAGTGTCAAATTGAAGAAAACCTTAAAACTCGAAAGAACTACCGTAAGGTCACCATCCACCGCTCAGTGTATAATTGTTTTATATTTTTTTCTCTTAGCTTTTACATTATAGCAAATGATGATCAATGATACTACCGATATTAATTATAGAGTTTCATCTGTTTGACTGTATAATAACTATCATTCATTAATAACAACTCAGGCAGATAAATGCAATTCAATAAAAAAAAAGAAAGAGTTACTTGAAAACGAAGACAACATATCAAGGTATTTTTTTTTTTATGAATTCGATAAATTTTGGCGACATGGAACATCTTTTATTTATTTATTTATTTTACAAAAACGCATTTTTGTATTTCTAAACAACCAAAAACCTTTTGATGACACAACCGAACACAGCCATAATGAAAGCATTCACCCTTTTCGAAAATGAAGCAATACATAAATTATGTATGATACCAACTACAATACACTGATGGAGTCGCTGTTTACGCGGGTGATACGTCCCGCGTAAAAAAATCGCGTAAATTCCGGAAACCGCGAAAATTCCGGAATCCGCGTAAAAAAACCGCGTAAACTCCGAAATTCGCGTAAAAAAAACCGCGTGAAAAAACCGTGTAAAAAAACCGCGTAAAAAGCGACTCTAGTATATAACGATACACCGCGTAAATTCTGAAATCCGCGTTAAAAAAACCCAAAACCGCGTAAATTCCGAAAACCGCGTAAAAAAAACCGTGTTAATTCCGAAATCCGCGTAAAAAAAACGCGTAAAAAAACCGTGTAAAAAGCGACTCCAGTGTACAGTTACTTTTGGTTATTCATTCAATCAAAATTGGAGATCGAAAAACAATGAAAGTAGGTACGGCACGAATGAACATTATTTAATCTAACTAGTATCGTCTAATTTGAGAGTTAAATGCGGCAAAACCAGCCGGTATCACACTTGATGCCAGTGCCTTTATATAAACGTAGTACGACGTGGCTAGAATGAATGAAAAGAATATGTGATACCATCACTTCGGGCCACAGCATGCGAATAAGCTCTCCTACCTTCGGTTTTGAATGGCCTACGGGAGGGAAAAAGTCAGGGCTGTCGAGTCGAAAACACTATGTAATTTTTCCTAATGCATTAAGAAGGTTAAGTAAAAAAAATAAAATTTTACTGCAATGAATTTTGGTTGTTTAATAGTTTGAAAAAAAAATCAGGAAGATAGTAAAATATCCAAATAGGTTTATTTTATTTTATTTTGAAGGTACGTAAAAGCGTCCAAGCTAGCCCCCCAGTCCAGAGAAGCCCGCCACTACAGTAGCGGTTAACATAGTGGGTGACTTATGGTATACGCGGTGTCTCTGCTAGGTAAACATTAACATCAAAGCTGTTCAATATTTTATTACAACTAGGTGTATTTCCTCCTCGGTGGAAATCTTCGTTCATGTTCAAGAAAGGAGGCAAGCGAAATGTTGAGAATTGCTTAATATGATAATATTAATAAGATAATAACTTATATGGTATACGCGGTGTCTCTGCTAGGTTAACATTAACATCAAAGCTGTTCAATATTTTATTACAACTAGGTGTATTTCCTCCTCGGTGGAAATCTTCGTTCATGTTCAAGAAAGGAGGCAAGCGAAATGTTGAGAATTGCTTAATATGATAATATTAATAAGATAATAACTTATATGGTATACGCGGTGTCTCTGCTAGGTTAACATTAACATCAAAGCTGTTCAATATTTTATTACAACTAGGTGTATTTCCTCCTCGGTGGAAATCTTCGTTCATGTTCAAGAAAGGAGGCAAGCGAAATGTTGAGAATTGCCGAACAATTACTTCACTTTGTGCCTGCTCGAAAGTATTCGAGATAATCATCAACGACGCTTTATTTGTCACCTGTAGAAACTACGTTTCTCCTGAAAACATGGTTTGCACCTCAAACGTTCGGTCTAAACAAACCTCGCTCCTTTCATTTCCCTATGCCTGGAATATGGAGGCAGGAGCACATGTGGACGTCGTTTACACGGATCTCAAGGTAGCTTTTGATCATGACATTCTATTTGCCAAAGTCGAGAAGCTCGTAGTTTTGAATCGTATCGAGCTTTGTGTGAAAATTGGCTCTAATCAATCGGAATATTTTTCAAACAACTCAGGTGTTCCTTAAAGCAGCAATTTGGGACCGCTGCTATTCTCGATATTCGTTAACGAAATTGGTTTGATACTTCCAACTGGCTGCCGATCATTCTATGCAGATGAAGTCAAGATGTAGGGTAGAGCGCTTCTTCGTCGTAATCGCCCATTTCCGTTCTATCGATCAGAAAAGATCAATAATATCAATGATTTCACCGTGCACAAATCAATAATAGGTTTGTTGCGATGCATTAGTTCATTAGCTACAACATAAATCCTATTAGAGCGCATTGTATGAATATTTACGCTCATTGTTCTCAAAACAAAAGAAGCGCTCCTAGCGAATCACCTTTTTCTACGTTTATCCGTAGGACGAAGAAAATCTAATGGCGTTTCAATGCGTTTGGACGTAATTGAAACTCGTATTTAGAATCAAGAAGCAGTATTAGATTTTAAACAATATCTTAATAATTTGTGACTCTTTATCAAATCCAACGGTTCGTATGGAAAGATGAATATATTTAGAAGTCATCTTTGGCAGAAATATTCAATTTTTTGTTCAAACCCGTTCAAAAAAGAGAGGTAAAACGCGGGTTGTGCTTAGTAGGACGGAAATTAGATCAAAAACCCTACGTGGTTGTGCGATGCTTTACTGAGTGCTTGCGGTCGATAGTTTCGAAGAGTGGTGCTCTAGTCGAGTGTTTAAAAATGCAATATCATCATCGCAAGCTAAAACCTATTGCATCAAATTATACGATCGATAACCAACCTCTGCAGTGTGTGGACAACGTTCGTGATCTAGGAATTACACTTGATTCTGCTTTGACATTTAAGCTGCATTATACGAATATCATAGCCAAAGGCAACAGGCAACTAGGATTCATCTTTAAGACCGAAAACTAGTTTGTGAATGTTTAGGATTTTGAGATTGAATGTCGATGGAAATCTATTTATGTGCCTCACCCACAAATTCATTTGTGCAATCACATTGCAAAAAATCTATGTGTGCGGCACATAAACGTCATAGACGAGTGCACGGATGGATTTGAGTTCACTCACTCGACAAAAAGTGACACAACAGCGGGGCCCTGTTTACTAAAAATGAACACATGAATAATACTCACGTAACATTTGAAACGGGTCTATCAACTTATGTACACAAAACTTGTGAGGCCTTTTTCGCGCGAACCGAATACGCTCACGCAAACTAACAACACCATCGTGCAGAGTAAATTCCCCCCTTCCCGATAGTGCTCTTGGTTTGGGTGGGCGTACTTCAGTTCTCGTGAAAAGGACCTTGCAAGTTGTTTAGAAAAATTGATAATCCATTTTCAAATGTTATGCGAGCATTATTCATGTGTTCATTTTTAGTAAACAGGGCCCCGCTGTTGTGTCACTTTTTGTCGAGTGAGTGAACTCAAATCTATCCGTGCACTCGTCTATATGCACAATTTTCTCGTGTAGTATACGATCGATCAGGAAATTTGGTCTACACTGAACCAATATGACATATTCCTGTTATGTGGAAGTGTAATAAATTTGCGCTATAAGATAATCCATTGAAAATGATATGATTGAAAATGTGTCAGGTAAATTCTATATGAATATCTGATACATTCCCGCATAAACGCGAACCATAAATTGACCTTACCAAAAATGGTTAAAAATTGTTTATAATCCCTGCTAAACTTCAACTGAAATGGTTATGGAACTTTACAAGAACGTTTAATGATAAAGTTTTAACCTTATGTATTATGGTTTTTTGGAAGCGAACCTTACAAATAATGAGTTGTTAAGAACCATTACCATTCAAAATTCTTGTTTTCTCCATATATTTTCGGGAGGAGTACTATGTTAGAACCTTTTAACTTATGGTTTGAGAACATTAATGGTTATGGTTATGGTAGTTAGTAAGGTCCATGAATAGTTTTGTAACATCGATCAACTTTATGTGGAATATATCGCGAATTGGTTGCCTGTAAATTACTGATTACCAATTCGCGATATATTCCACGTAAAGTTGAGCGATAAAACAAAACCATTAATGGACCTTACTGACTATCATAACCATAACCATTAATGTTCTCAAACCATAAATAAAAACGTTCTAATATAGTTCTCTTTTCGAAAATGTATGGAGAAAACAAGAATTTTGAATGGTAATGGTTCTTAACAACCCATTATTTGTGAGGTCCGCTTTCAAAAAACAATAATACATAAGGTTAAAACTTTATCACACAAACGTTCATGTAAAGTTCCATAATCATTTCAGTTAAAGTTTAGGAGGGATTATAAACAATTTATAATTATTATCGGTAAGGTCAAGTTATGGTTCGCGTTTATGCGGGTTTACAATGCTGATAATTTGGTAACTTTTATATGATCGTCATGAAAATCGGTCATATTATAATAAATAACTGAAATGGATTTGAAACCCATAAGCATAAGCATTACTTTTCACCACAATATAATATATATGTGTCATAAATTAATCGAAGTAAAGTTTATGTGAAAATCACATGAAATTTACATCTTCTTTTGACACATGTTTAATCGATTTCTAAAAATAAATCGAAAAATAAAAATCAGGAGCTTCACAGTTGTGTCTTTCTTTTATTGTAGCTGATTTGGGATTCGATCAAGAACTGTTGAGCTGTGATGTTTTCGGTGTCTGCGCTCGATTCCATTGGGCCACGGCTGACTTCAATATTGAGCTCGTTCAATTAGCATGAAGTAAGAACAGCTCTCCCGACATGGAATGTAGTGCAACGTTATGCTCGTTTTGCTAGAGTGAAGAAAAATAACACTGACAAATTTATGCTCCGTTTCAGTGGTGTCGTGTATTCAAATCTTTCTTATTGCTCCTGTGTGCAATAAAACAACGACTACATTATATGAGTTCATGGAACTGGTTTATGAAGTTCGAGTACTAGTGCTAGAATCTGAATTAGCCGTGTAGAAGGCTTACAATTAGAATCTTAGCAAAGTAAATATTACAGTAAAATCATTTTTTTGTTCAATCTCAATTCATTCTTTTCCGGAGCCCCTTATCTTATGGAACAAAAACAAACAAAGATTATTCAATACAGTATCATCAAATTGGCTCACTACTTGACTAGCCTATTGGTCCCAAGCAAATCGATTAACGTATCCCATTCTTGTCAAAATTCTAGTACTACACAATGTTTGTTTTGATTCGCTATATGAAAGTTTGACAGATAAAATGAGGGGTTATTGGATTTTCCTATGTTTCGAGGGGTGAATCGACTAGCTTGGGACCGAAGATAGTACCAGAGCTGAGCCAAAAAGTAGAGCTCGTTTGTTCGGGACCTACTAGTCTTAGAGTTACCTCTATGGTATCATTGTTGTTAGCTATATTTAGTTCAACTAATAATTTTAATGAGTGTAATATAACATCGTTGAAAATTGTTTCAATAATTTATAAAGAACAATCATGTAAGATGTTTTATTGGGAGATAGATCTATTTACAATCTTTAAACCTCAAACATCAAAGGAAGCTATTCCCATGAGATATACATGTTTTCCTATACTGCAAAGTTAAATGACAGTCCAATAGTTTCTACATGTCTGTTTACACGCGACACATTAACAAACGTCAAACATCGTTAAAAGCAACTCCAATAAAATATGCATGATTATCTTATAAGATATATCTTTTAGTGAGCAATATTCATCATGAAAACAGGTATATTTTACTGAATTTTCTCATAGTGCAAACTTATATGATTTTCCATTAGTTTCTAGATGTCTGTTCCCACCCGTTACATATCACCAGTTTTTCACCATGAAATATATCAGACACTATTCATATACATCTTACCTATCGCTAACCACGTTCGAAGCAAAGTTTATCAAACACTAACTATGTGAAATTACGATAGAAATCATTCCATATCGCAGTCATAGTTTTTAAGTGATAATCCGATGGAATCTAACAATCATCACATAGAATGAATAAATCTGCTGACATTGCTATGTTATAAGATGGATCCAATAAACGGTACATGTCGATTTGTTTCAGTGTAGAATTTGGTGTACACTGCACCAAACCACCGTCCTCTGTTCGATTGAAACCTCAGACCTGTATTCGACAGGATGAACATTGTTATGAGCAAGGATAGGGCCTTCAGTTGGAATGCGTTATGTTCCCTGCAGAATGATTAAAATGCATTTGGTATTGGTTCAGCCTCGGGGTCAGCCCCTTAACGCAAATCATTCAAAACGATGATGTATATATATTTTTTTTTTTTTTTTTTTTCCTTTGGTTTGTTTTTTCCGTCGATCTTGTTTTCCGTGCTGAGCACCAATGCTACCGACGTGCCAGGAAGGCAGCTCCCACACCTGGACCCTACCTATCGACCCATCAACTCATGAACCGGGGACCAACGGCTTTACTTCCCATCCGAAGGAAGGCGTGATCAGAGATGTTATGCCTCAGAACATCCCGGCGGCGCCGACTGGGATTGAACCCAGGCCTGCTGGGGTGAGAGGTAATCACGCTTACCACTACACCACCGGCGCCGTTGTAAATAATTCTATCGAACGTCATTTGCTGCTCTGAGCAGACAAACGAGGTGGAAGCTTAGCCATCGCTATCAGAGGTGGTACGAACATTGGTAAACCGTGGAAACAGCAGATTGTCTATTTGGTGGTGGAGGAAGTTTCCTCTACCAACAAGTAATTTTTTTTATCAATGATGAATGGATGGCCATTCAATATGAAAATGTAAACAATCGAATTACTCATCCAACCTAAAGCATTTGCAAGTCATCCTATCCTTAAATCTGAGCCCTGTATGTTTTACAGCCAATTTTCAAATAAATATTCTTTATTTGGAGGACAGTTAAAATTTGTCATTTAATGGATGCTCATCAGTTGATGACGAATTCAACCATAAGGAAATCATCCGAAATTCGACAGCATAATATTATTTTTTCTTTATTAGAGTGACTTTCAGCCACTGGCTGGTTCATCACTTCAGCATAATATCAATGAGCACTCATACATCTAGTTTTCACTGGAAATCCTATGTATGAGTGCTCATTGCAAGGCAGCCTATATTACGTGATATAGGCTGTAATGTGAACGGGGTATTAAAGGGCTCGAGCAAAACAATAATCAGTCGAAGTATTGCGGATGTTTTCGTTCAGTGTAGTAGTAAGGTGTCCATATGAAACAGTTTGGATAGCGAGGATTGAGTCTGTTCAGAGGAAATTCATTCGTTACGCTCTTCGCCACCTTCCTGGGAATGATCCAACGAACCTTCCCCTCTACGAAGATTGTTGCTAACTCCTAGGTATTAAAACTCTTGAACGTAGGCGGAAGATTAATCAGGCAGTTTTTGTAGCAAAAGTGCTGATAAGCGAAATCGATTCTCCCGGGATTTTGGCTGAATTCGAACTCTATGCACCTGAACGAGTTCTACGATCGAGATGTTCCCGAGCAGGAGAAAATAAATAATGAATACCTAATTCTGACCTGATTCCAAAATTTGGTATCGACCAGCATGACATAAGAGGTAAAATACCAAAAATAATACCAAAAAGTTGCAAAATTTATATTTGGTTACCAAAAGAATACCTGTGTGGTATTGTTTTAGCACAGACAAACAGACGTAACTCTATGAAAAACTTGTTCTTGAAAACATAGTATCTCAAAACATATAACCTCAGTAACGACATCTCTCTGGCTTCTCGCGGAAAACAAGCTTGCTCGTTAACTCGTAAACAATATTGCATAAAAGTTCTATAGAATATATAGAAACATCAAAGTGATCCGATGCCAGCGCTGCGGCGAGAGGAAACCCGAGCAGGAACGAATATCCCGATACCTTAAATTGGTATGGATGAGCCTGACATAAGAGGTACAATACAAAAAAAAATTACCCACAATACCAAATTATGATAATGCAATACTAAAACCACAGACAAACAGACGTAACTCTTCATTGTGTATCTTCGTTCATGCATTTAACGGTTGATTTGAATATTATCAGTTCCGCGAACTACTCGCCGCAGCGTGAGGGGCACGCAATAACCTTTAACTCCTACGCAAGCCTTTTTAAAGTACAATAATTACAGTTAACTACATGATTAATTACTTTAATTACGAGCGTCGGAATTTTTTTGATATAATTACTTTTAAGTACAAATTTCAGCTTTAATTACAAGTCGCATAAATTAAGTACATTAACTCCATTAATGTACAGCGAGAAATGTACTTAAATTACCCCCAGCGTACCGTTAGACCCTTTCGTTATTGGCCCGTGAAACAAAAATTTCACAGGCCCTTTTGCTATGTTAAGGATAATGTCAGCTCTGATAGATTGTATCGCTACCGCTGTTATCTACGTTGGTGATTGGTGCCAAATCACATGCAACGATCGGTTCGTGATTGTAAATGTAGTCGGATTTCAATACTGCCGAGGTGTAGGCAGGGCAAAAACCTATACCCTGGATCACGCCCCTGTTATAGCGCCGAAGAATGCGACAATGAAAGGAATGTTTGTTTGTGCTAACTGGTTCAACCTAAGAAATACCCAACAAACAATGAATGTTGAATAAGACCTTCTTCAGACAAAAATAAGCTTCTGCAGCTAAAAAGTGGCTTATTCAGCTGTTGATCTACTCGAATTGTTTGTTGGGTAACGGATTTAATTTGGTGGATGTGAACGAAAACAGAATTACAAAAGAAAATTATGTTAAGCACGTTTTGCCTCTTTGTATTTAACCCCATGCCATAATGTATGGTTAAGGGGAAGTTTACTGCCCCGAAAATACAGTCTTTTTGACACGGTTTTTTTTAATAATGGGAAAAATTATCAAAAATTCAAGAAAATTAGTTTTTTCTTTTTAATTTATAGATTATTAACAAAATTTACATGTAAAAATATTATTTATTTCTCCACGGATTCGAATTTTGTTCATTCAAATCAAAAATAAATCTGTTTATACTCTAAACATATGAATGATTAAAAGTAAATTGAAAACATGTTTAAAACTAAAATATGTATTTTGAATTAAATTCAAATGCATATTTTTTTAGCAACATAGAAATCAATCGTATTTGAAAGCATCAGTCACCGATGTGTCTGTGTTTGACTGGATTATTGACCCCGCTCCCCCAGCGTAGACAATTGTCCATACAAAATTGTTAAAATTTGTAAGGGCCGTACATAATTGTCAACCCCCCCCCCCCCCCTAAACTGTCTACGTAGTTTATGAACAACCCCTAAGAGAAAGAGCTGAACGGACACTGGAGCTGGTGAATACTTTGGACATTCACACGCTGCGCTACTTCCGGGAAAAAATCGCAGCTAGTATGCAATTGTCTTCCCGGCACGGATAACTTGAGTGTGTCAAGTTGATCGGTAACGATCATTTCGTGTCCTGTGCACATGGGACTCATCGTTTCCTATCAATTTGGAGTTCTGCCCGTAGTATTGTTTAGTTGACCCATGGAAAGACGAATAAGAGAGGCGAATTTCATAAGTGCTATCACGTCAATTCTGAATACGGATGTGATCATATGATGGCGATAATACAAATAAAAGCACACAATTGGTTTGAATCATCTTAGTGTCTGCAACCAAAACCTGATTATAATTTTTTTGTTAATGAACTCTGCCTTAAATCTGTTAATTATTATTAGTATAATAATATTAAGTTTGAAAGAAATATTGAAATAATCGAACAATTCACGCGTAACATCAGAAAATTAATGCAAATGCAAATACATCTTCCATTGAATCTGTTAATTCAGGCACAAGCTAATATCATCATCTGTCGAACTGTGCTGCGAGCATGGTTTAAAATTTGAACATTTTTTAATCGGGAGGAAATTTGCTCGAGGAATTGCTTGAATTTAAGGAAATGTAAAATTTGAAGACTTGTCGTCACTACTGTGATTCCCATTTCATTTGTATGGCAATCATGGCCCTCATTATGCGTATCACTTCCTTTTCACTTTATATTGTCGCTAGAGTTGTAGACCGATATAACCTATTCGTGACAATCGATTTTATTCTAGTTCTGCATTAAAGCGCATTATTCAACGAATACAGTACACTAGATACGACATTATGTTAAACGTACAAAACGAGAGTGAAATCGATTGTCACGAGTGGATTATTTCAGTTTCCAAGAAATTTAGTATAGATATTCGCAGAATTGGTCATGTTTGTAGTCTAGTAAAACATTAATGGGCGTATTTCGGGGTGTAAGAAGTGTTTTTGAATAAATTGATTCATTCGAGTATGTGTTAAGGGTTTTCTTCAATGTTTTTAAATAGTTCAAGAATAAGGATTGGGATACGTTTTTAATTACGTTTGTGTAATTTTAATTACATTAATTACAGAAAATAAATTTATAATTACATTAATTACGTAATCAAATTTAAGTACGTGTTAATTACACTGGCACTGCTTTGATTACGAGAAATTAAATTTAATTACATGAAATACTTAATTTTCATTTTTAATTACTTAATTACATAGTTGAACACCTTGTACTTTAAATCCAACGCAGTCAAAAAGGCTATTGCGTGCCCCTCGGGTTTCCTGCATCTCGGACCCCGAGCAGCTAATTACGGATTACATGATCCAATACCTTTCATCACAGGAGTGGAACTTCGGATCAGAAAGTGGCTCCACTTATCATTTGCGAACACTAGCGCACCTAGCGGTAGAAGGCATTTTCTGCCTGCAGTTAAGATAGGCAGCATGCTATGATAGTGTCAGTGCACATAGAAAGCCCGTGTGGAACGCTACCACAACACATCGCTTGTTGAGTAGAAAAACGAACCACTTTTTGATTCACCGATTTGTTTACACTTCCCCTTCTGTTCTGTGCTTTCATGTCTGCACGTTTCAATGAATTCTATGCTTTTTTCGATTTCAACTGCACAGTATAGTCGCTATTAGAGTCGGTGTATAATGAGTCACGCCAAGAGTGAAGCCAAGTCTACCTATTGAACTGTCAAACCGGCTACCTATCGTGCAAAGTAAACAAGCATTACGATGCTGTGAAAGGTCCACGAAAGGTATTGCAATTAAATATAAAATTTTATCGAAGAAATGATCATATACAAGCAGTGAGCATTACATTTGTCATGCGATACGTTTTGTAATGATCAGTAATGACAATTTCTACTATTTTTCTTTAAGATAATTCGACAAAATCACTGATATAATGATTTACTACAGCCGTTAATTTTTTTCCTCGCTAGAAGTCATTTGAAGTTGATGCAGAAGTCCTCTGTTGCCAAGTTAAAAGAAAGGGAATCTTTCGAAAACCGTGATGCGAGTTCAACTGTTTTTCTCTTGGCGTGACTCATTATACACCGACTCTAGTCGCTATATTCATAGTCTGGCGGATAGAATCTCGGGAACCAATTAAGCTGTCAAATAGCGGAACCAATCGAGCAAATCACGACCAACAACAGAAAAGAGCACATCAGCTATTGCGAACAAAATTTCAGAAACCGTTTTCTCACACTAAAGGATCACCTACACAAACTAACGCCATCTGTAGGTTGTGAAAAATTTCCCCTATCCGATGATGCTGGCAATTTACCTTCGCTTGGCGAGGAAAGAATAATCAACGTTTTGTTTATAATATTGATAGTACCTTTTCAATTGTTGGAATGGTTCCGCTTTTTGATAGATCGAAATTCTATCCACCAGACTGGCCTATGGATCTAAGATTGGGTCCATCGCTAAAAAGCTGCTATTTATCAATTCTATCTAGATGAACGCGTCATTGGGACGGTCCTACTGGATATTTTTGGCCGCTATTGAAAATTTAGTCGATTGCCAAATTTATGTATGGGCCCAAATTAGGAGCATTTAGGCCGACATAACATCCATTTCCCCTATTTTCCAATTAGGCTTTTCCAGCCCAGCGTAGGCAACATGTTATACCGTGACAGCGAGCCCAAAACAGCAAAATAAACGATTTGAGCCCGGGACATGCTGCGTACTGTCAAACGCTGCTGTTGGTATAGGCCTTGGCTTTTCCCTAAGTATGCTTTTCCCCATCAATCTTCATTTAGACAACAAAAGTTCGATGAAGAGAATAATAAATAAATAAATTAATATTGAAAAAACTGTATCGCTGAAACACCCACCAAACAAAACCTTTGGTGCCCCTCTTTCGTTTGAAGCTTGTTTCAAAATTTTCTATCTATATTTTTCCATACATTTTTTGGGTTTCAACAGTCGGAAAGCTAATTTTTGGACGTGATCTACACTGACAAATATGAAAAAAATAAAATCTATCAAGATTCCCAGATAGCATATTTCCATACTAGCGAAGACAACATATCTAGAAGACTGGCAACGTTGCCTGAATCCAAGCGACAAACACAGTAGCGCTGCGCTCGAGCGAAGGTGGAAGCAACGCATAGAAAAATGAGCAAATACACAAAGCTTTCTTCTGAGGATGGAACCTTCGTTATCCAATTCAATAGGAGCATTTACCTTTGAGTGGCAGATGACGCGATTGTGCCTGTCTCATTCCGGTTGTATTAGAAAATGGAAGAGTTGCCAGTCTTCTTGATATGTTTCCGAAAAAAACAACTACAAAAATACATTAAAAAACAATGTAACAATAAGACGAAAATTATTGTCTTAACAATGATTTATATTGTTAGGTCTACAATAAATTTACCTTGATTTATGTTGTACATAACAGTAAATTTCATTGTAAATGGAAAATTTACAATAAAAAAGGGGGGTTGTTAAGTATCTTAACAATGAAATTTTCGAGATTTCCCCATATATATTTTTTTTCAATAACATTATATCAAGAGCAAATTTTCATTATGTCGTAAGTAACATTCGCACCAATCCGAGAAAAATAAAGTTAGCGGCGCCGGTGGTGTAGTGGTAAGCGTGATTGCCTCTCACCCCAGCAGGCCTGGGTTCAATCCCAGTCGGCGCCGCCGGGATGTTCTGAGGCATAACATCTCTGATCACGCCTTCCTTCGGATGGGAAGTAAAGCCGTTGGTCCCCGGTTCATGAGTTGATGGGTCGATAGGTAGGGTCCAGGTGTGGGAGCTGCCTTCCTGGCGTCGGTAGCATTGGTGCTCAGCACGGAAAACAAGATCGACGGAAAACAAATCCAAGGAAAAAAAAAAAAAAAAATAAAGTTTTGTTTTGATGACCGAAAAGTTATTCCTATTTCCAAGTAAACACATATAATCTCATAGTGATAGCAATGTTTAACATATTTAGCAGGGTTTTAATCATATAAATGCAAATCGCTAGCTTTCATGCTCAAAAATACTGGTTTTTGAGTCAAAAGTTACTATACGTCGTTTGGTGGCCCCTATTGTTACTTAAGTCAAAGTGTATTTACCAGGATATTCGGGAGAATTATCAATTACATCTCCTTACGTGCAGCCCATTCATCATTTTAGGACTACCGAAATCATCTTAGCAACAAACAGTTCGATTTATTCACTTTAATAATGAGAAAGCGAAACGACGAACGTACACTTTTCACGGGTTTCTCAGCGCTGTTACTTAAGTCAAACGGCATCTCCATAGAAATTGGGTGACTTAAGTAACATCGAAAACTATTTTGATCGGAAGGTGATAACGTCAAAAAGCAATTTGACTGGCAAATAAATTTAAAAATAGGATTTGATCCTATATTCGGACAGTATATAGTGTAATAGCAGGAGAATCGATTGACACTGATAGCTCGACTTTGTTTACCTTTGTTACATTCGACGTAATGAAAATTTGCTCTTGATATATTATTGTTATTTTACTGTTGATTGGCGAATTCATTGATTAAAAAAAATAACAGTGTACTTTAGAGTGTATGTGTTGGCTTGACAGATCTACTTTATCGACTTTAAAAATAAATCGAAAAAATAAAGCATTGTCCCGGGAAGGGAAGGAGGGGTGGTGTGTCTGTTAAGGCCCAAGCGCAATGTGGGCGGAAGCGGAACGGAAACGGAAAGTTTGACAGTTGTCACAAATGACATCAAAAAGCCTAACCGAAGTCGATTTGGTTCTAACTAGTTTTCAATCCGACAAGTAGGCTTTAGTCAGATTGGGCTTTTCCGCTGCCGCTGCCGTTCCGCTTCCGCTGTCATTGCGCTTGAGCCTTTACGGTTGAGTCCTTTTTTTACTGGTTATGGATTGAGATTCGATCCGGAACTTGTGAGAAATGCAGGTCAACCCCCCCCCCCCCTGGCATTCGAACTCCCTAGGTCACGTCTCGTTGGTGGTTGAGCGTTGTTGATAAGAAGTTAATGCATTCGACTGGAGCGAATCGCCCATGAAATATGCTTCCACCTGAGAATTGAACCAGTTTTACTGACTCGAGGTCGTTCCTTAAGCGGTGTTGGTACAGGTTAAACCTTTGCCGACTGTCGGATTCAACGCGCCTACGTCTACGGGCTTACGCAGAAGTGATACGCAATTCGGTAGAGTTTGTCAAACGCTTTTGAGCTTATGTAGTATAGAATTTGTTCGGTGCGGTCGCGAAATCTTGAAATGATTGATACGTTCTTTAAATTAACTAATTTGATAAAGCTCAGTAGTAAATAAGTAGAATATCTAGGGAGGAAACCAAAATTAATCAACTTGCCAACATAGGCTATAACATTTATTTTGGTGACACTCTTTAAATGATAATAAGCTTTTTTTTTTTTTTTAATTTATTTAAGAGATTTTTAGCCTTAGGCTAGTTCATCTCTAGATAATAAGCCTTTTTTCTCGCTTCGGTTGTCTCGCACGGCTTTCGGAATTCGCGCGGTTTTCGTAACTTACATAATTTAGATATTTCGTTCGAAACGGATTTACTTATTCAATCGGTTTACTACGCGGATGTATCTATGTGCACACGTCACAGCATTTTTTCTATAACTATCTTGAAACAATACATACGGAATCCAGTGTTCAAGCGGCCAACATAGGCTAGTCCTTCTGCTGTATTGTCAAAGACAGAAGCAAAATGTATTCAAATGGGTCAAGTCTTGAAAACTAAGCTGTCACGCAGCTCCAGCTTGATGCCCAAAAAAAAAATTGTTGAGATATTCTTAAAAATCTAACACTGCTTTTGATTTCAAATTCGTCCTGAGAGTTCCAATTCCGTTCTAACGCATTGCAACGCCTTAAGATTATCTTCGTCCTACGGATGAAGGTAGAAAAAGTAAATTTGCTAGGAGCGCTTCTTTTGTTTTGAGAGCAATGAGTAAATATTCATACGATGCGTTCTAATAGGCTTTGTATTGAAGCTTATGTACTAACGCATCGCAACAAACATATTTTTTGATGTATGCACGATGAAGTCATTGATACTATTGATGTTTTCTGCTAGAGAGAACGGAAATGAGCGATTACGATGAAGTAACGCTTTACCCGATATCAAAATTTAAAAATAAAAGAAAACACCACTTTTCATCAGAACTTCTAGGAAGTTGTCCATATACTGCCGCTCTTCGCATGTCGGTCCCATAGCCGTTTTTGTCAAAACTGAGTTTTTTAATGTAAATGGTAGCTAATTACCCATATTTTCATAATACTGAATGAACACAACAACTTTGTTCTAAAAAAGTTTGGAAAGACAGTCAAATTGGTTGTCCCGTCACATAAGGAGCAATGGTACGAAGCAAACTTAAAACGTGATTTTCTCGGTTTGCTGATTTTTGCTATGGAACGGACATGCAAAGAACGGCAATATATCACGTGGTCAGTTTTTGACAAATTTTAAACCCCACCATGATAATCCATATATTTTATTAAACATGTGTATGGACCGTGGACATTTGCCAACCCCTCCCTCCAATTGTTCATAGTATATGGACAGCCTTTAGATGGGTTGTTAAAATTAAACATTTTTTTAATAAGCTTGGATCCAGTAGAGATTTAAAGCTCACTAATGATTACTACAATTTTTTCGTTTACTTATATTCTTCAAGGTTCCTTGTGGAATATAGCGTTATGGAGTATTTCGAGTTTCGCATCTCAAGAAAAGGCAATAATTGGTATTACGTTAATTAAGCCATCTATTGTCTATAATAGCTTCAATATAAATTATGTGGACCCTATTTCTGGAACGGATAATGATCATAACCGGTATTATATTGGAAGCCTTTCTTTTTGGTCTTGTTTGAGGTGGTTATCATTTTTTGGACCTCTTTCCTGTAAGCTGGAGGTTGCATTTCTTCGTGAATAGTACAGCTAACTTGCTCCTGCAGTGTGGCATCGGCTTTGTAGATTCGCTTCCGAATGATATCAACATCCCGACCGTATTCCTCCTCCAGGTCCTCGACGGTAGCGGGTGGGGTATCGAATTTTAACACAAAATGCGAACCCGTCCGGTGAACCAATCCATGCACACTGGTTTTGAACGGGAGGGGACGCGTTCCCAAGTTGTCCAGCTTGCGTATTACTCCACCCTTATCGAAAATGGCATTTGCCGTGCGCTTCAACACCGAAACTAATTCCGGCTGTAATTCGATATAAATCATTATAACGCATTGCAAAACGAACAAAACATGGAAACTCACCCGTGGCATTTGCCGTAAAATCAGCGCCAGCTCGTATGTCGGCATTTATAAATATTTCCTTAACACAGAATTCAATATAAAATCCACTGTTATGCAAATGCTTAAAACTGAAAAAAGGTTAAGACGTGCCCGGTTTGTTATGACAATTCTAACGCCAAGTGTTGCCAGCCGGCACAGAAAAGCAAAACACCCAACGGTTGAGTATTTACCTGCACGCTAAGATCAGTTTACCCAGACGGTACAAAGAGATTACCGAGATTGGCCGTAAATTGCACAACTCACATATGGGTAAATTTTTTTAAACCCAAATATGGGTTCTTATGAACCATTAATGATGTATTTGTATGCAAATTTGACTTAAATCTACCCATATTTGGGTTAAAAAATTTACCAATATCTGAATTTGTGCAGTTTACGCCTGATTTGGGTAAAGTAAACCTACATTTGGCTTATCTGATATTAGCGTGTGGATTAATACCAGTTTGTGTAATAATTATATCAGGCATAACATTTGATAACGGCACAAGAGCATTTGTAAACAAACTTTCTAAGGCCCTTTACACGTGAACCAAAGTACGTCCACGCAAACCAATACCACTTTCGGAAAGGTGCTAGTTGCCCCTATGCGATGATGTTGGTTTGCGTGGGCGTACTTTGGTTCACGTGTAAAGGGCCTTAGAAAGTTTGTTTACAAATGCTCTTGTGCTGTTATCAAATGTTATGCCTGATATAGTATTTACGTAATCGCGATCCAAGAATCGCGATTATTTATTTGTAGAATATGCACTAAACGCCCTAATAAAAATAACCATAAAAGAGATCTTAACGACGTGTTCGGGGTATCATCCAAACCATTTGTGGGATAGTTTACCCATCTGGGATACAGTTCGTTTATGGTATTTGTTTATTAGGGCGTGTACTGAACAATGCTTACTGGCAATTTTACGTTCTTTTCACTATTCGTGACGTGTTTGTTTATTTTTGTGTATGAATGACATTTCTCGCGTGGCCGGCGCCGGTGGTGTAGTCAACAATCAATACGAAACTAACGATTTTAAATTGGCTCACCACTTTAGTAGCCTATTGGTCCCAAGCAAACGATTAACGTACCCTATTCTAGTTGAAATTCTATTACTACACTATGTTTGTTTTGATTCGCTATGAAAGTTTGACAGATAACATCAAGGGTGTGTGGATTCATGCAGAACATGCAGGGGTGAGTGAAATAGCTTGGGACTGCTTGGGACCGTTGTTCTGGTACTGAGTGAGCCAAAAATAATAATGATTTTCTTCGGGACCCAGTGGTCTTAGAGTTACCTTTATGGTGTAGTGGTAAGCGTGACTGCTTTCTCACCCCAATGGGTCTGGGTTCAATCCCAGTCGAGGTCGGTGGGATTTTTCTGAGGCATAAAAATCTCTGGTCACGTCTTCCTTCGGAAGGGAAGTAAAGCCGTTGGTCCCGGCCCATGTGTGTTGATGAATGGGTGCGATATCCTACGCAGGTGTGGAAGCTGCCTTCCTGCACATTCGATTGCCGTCAATGGATGGCAATCGATGTCCGTCGGTGATTGGCACTAGAAATGATGGACGGAGAGAATGTTTTGAGCCAAATGAACTGTCAAAATCTGAGCCAATCGGACATTCCAATTAGAATTTTTCCGAGGATTTCTTATTCTTACTAGAATAAATTTGAGAGTATTGCAATCGAACAGAAATTCCATCACCGTTATGTTTTGTGTGCTTCTTAAATTTAACTAGTTTTTGGAACCAAAAACAATATTCTAACTCTATTGATTAATTGATCTTCGTTGGTTAATGAATGGCACCAAGAAATGTGTAAAATATTGCGATGCAACCAATTATTATTTTGCACGTATATCGAATCAGAAATAAAAGTCATTTGAAATGCTAGCTTCTAGCAAGGGTTGCAAGATAATTTAGGAACAAATCCCTGCTGCCGAATCGTATTTTGTTTTCTCCGCCTATCTCTCCCTGTGAGTATTTCTAATTGGCACTAGATTGCGGAACAGAGACCGACGTTAAATAAAGGAAAAAAAAAAGACATTTCTCACGTCACTTTTCAAAAGGTCCTAAGTAACAAATGTGCACAAATCGAGTTAAGCGATACAAACTATTGGTCTTCTCTAGGCTCTTCTATCATTGTATGTGTTACAAAAACACTCATCCAAATTTACTTTCATTTATATAAGATAATCATATAGGTCAAAGATCGTCCAATGTACAGTTTGAAATGATGGGTACATAATTGTTCCTTCGGTCATTTGGACTGCCTAACATGATTGGTGCTCATTTTCTAAAGGCGGGGTCAATCTAATGTTAGGTACTCTACTCTGAAATCTGTGAAAGGGAATCTACACAGAAAAAAAAGTTGTTGAATATTACATCCAAACTGCTGCAACCAGGTCAATCCATCGGTTGTGTAATATAACGTTGTACGATGTACATCGATTTTGCGAACAAAATTACATCCATTGATGTAATATTCTATCTGCTTTTTGCTATTACATCATTATTTCATACATCAGCTTGAATTACATTGATCGATATTACATTTTTTTTGCTGTGTATCCCTAATAAACAAATACCATAAACGAACTGTATTCCAGATAGGTAAACTACCCAACAAACAATTTGAGTTGATTAATAGTCGAATAAGCTATTTTTTCGCTGAAGAAGCATATTTTTGCCTGAATAAGCTCTTATTCAGCATTCAATGTTTGTTGGGTATCCCACAAATGGATTGGATGATACCCCGAACACGTCGTTAAGCTCTCTTTTATTGTTATTTTTATTAGGGATGTAGAACAAAACGTCCAATGTAACACTCATTGATTATGTCATTGAGAAAAATCCCTTGTAAAAATTTACATTAGCCCAACGTTTGATTTTGATGTCTACATCAGCATCGAAATCAAATGTATTCCTGATGTGAAACATTAGAAAACATTATGATTTAGTTGTATTTAAGCAAGGTAACATCACCGGTTGAAAACTAACGATTTAAAATTGGCTCACTACTTGAAGCATATTAGCACAAACAAAGTGACAGACGACTAACTGGCGAAGAAATCAATTAAAATAATGTGGTTCGCTGTAAAAGAATTTTCTTAGAAGCTTGTGCCATCAGTCACCAGATGGGCACAAACGAAGTGACAGACGGAGCGGCTCGAAATTTGATTTGACGCACTTACATTTAAAATTTTCGAGTGTACCTCACGACAACACTATCTACTCATATGTACTAGCTTAAAGTAGGGGGAACTACCTGTTATCTCTTTTTCTCTAACGAAAATTGAGCCTGTTGTCAAACAGCATGTCATTATGTCGTCTGCACTTCTTTTGTATAATGAAAGACCAGAGGCCAAAATGATTAGGGATGACCACATAGGGTTAACATTTGCGTACAAGTAAACGATGTTGAGCAGTCAATGATTCGCGCTTGTTGCAATTGCTGCTACAGATTTCTTCAGTCCATGCTTCTAACTAAAGTCAGAGTCATCCGCGACCGAGAAGACATCATTGTTGGACGCCAACAAACAGAACCCGGCCATACTCGGTACGCATTTGCTCCTCCGTAGCGGAACTGGAAGGATCCACCCAAGCTGCCTGTTGATCAGTTTTGTCTGCTCCAGCTTCTTCTTTTCTTCTGCAGAACCAGACAGTGCGAGTACTGGTTGGCCAAACCAACCGGTGGAATACTAATCCGAGAGACGATTTCTTAGGCACGTTGCATTTGTCGCAGTAGATCGTCACTTGCCGGTGCACTTTCATGGTTACAATCGCCGTGGAAGTAGTTTCGTCATACAGATCGACCACTGGATCGATATCAACCCGATAGGTAAGGCCGGCATGCTTCGCGTAGTGGCACTCCCTCATGTCGCGGGGAATCCTTTCCAAACAGGCGGCGCATTGAAACTTCTGTATACGAATCGATCGGGACATATAGGATTTAATGTTACGTTTTTATCTCTTGCTGCCTCGTCTGCTCAGCCTATTCTTATTCATCTTTTTTTCTATTACTTCTACATCGATCGGCTTCCAATTACTGCTGTGTACGGCGTTTTCGTTTGGCAACTCAAACCGGTTCCGGAGAGGCAAAACATTTTCCGGAACGGGTGCGGGTAGTGCAGCTAACGTTCGTATCGGAGTGTATGTCCCTGTCGAATTGGTTGATTGGATCTAGAACAGTTATCTAGGTTCCAGATATATGAACATTTGTCTATGTCCGAAGATTTACAGAAGTTTCTATATTCGAGATCTTTAAAATGGCTTATCTTAAAATTGACAAATTTGTACTAGACTTTGAGCTTTTCTCTCTGCACCTCAATTTTTCTCAATTTCAAGATTTCCTAATTAATGACTATGTTCAATCGTTCACATCCCGAAATTCATTCATAACCAATTCGCGTTCAGAATCTAAAAACATCTTAAATGGTTGGTTTCCCAAAAATAGAGACAGGAAAATGAGCACTGAGTGAGGAAATGGAGGTTAGTAATTAACCTATTGAAAAATGCTGGTTTGTGAGTTTAAAATTTTTCTCAAAGTGGGTCGCATTTCACGACAGATCGGAACCACATCTTTCATTTCTTTCCGATCAATACATGTCACTATTGGTAATTTTTGTCTGTTTTAATCTCACTATTTGGTCACTTTTTTCGTTATTTTAGACTCTACAGCCACTACAGGTCGGACTCGATTATCCGGAGTATCGATTTTTTTTCACTCCGGAAAATCAAATCTGCCCCCCCCCCCCCCCCTCTTAGCTACATCTAATATTGTTAAAATAATCATATTGTATATTATAATACTAAAAAAAAACTTATAGAAAAAAAACGCAAAAAAATACTCGGGATAATCGAGTCTAAAATTCCGGATAATCGAACCCCGGATAATCGAGTCTCCGGATAATCGAGTCCGACCTGTATTATTGTATAAAATACCCACTACCAGCCCCGCAAAGTAGACGTATTGTAAAGCAATTCTGCTGACAAAACTATATCATTATCTTTAAAGGGTTAATTTTGAACGCCTTTTTTTTTGTTTAAGGCAGATTTTTTTTTTAAATAACCGGGAAAATACCGGGAATAAAAAAATTGTATTTGAATTGACACCCTGGTGAGCGACGGGTGACGCTGATAATCACTGGACCACGAAGCCCACAAATGTTGTCGAAAGAAGAAAAATTTACGGAAAAATAGGACAACGCAAACATTCCAGAAATTCTATATGTACTGCAAAATTGGTTTATACACCACTTGTTAGATACTGAAAAGTATTAGCTTAATCATTCCGTGCAATCGGGATACACCGGGGTCGCTGGAAGGATACCAGTAACATGTTTGCTCAGCAACAAAGAATGCCGGGCAGCATGATACCAATAACTGGTCCGCACAGCAATGTCCAAAAGTATGGCCGGAATACGTAATAAACGTTCCCTGTCGGATCGTCACAGCAGCGAAACATTCTTCAACCGCTAGTAGAATGGGACCACTATGTATGCCACGTTTTTCCATACCAGCAAACGTCTATTTTTTGCTCACTGTTTCAGCGAAACCGCCATCCGTCTACATTATGAATGAAATCAAAACATTGGGCCGTATGAATAAAAAGAGTTTACTTTACTTTCCCGTGCTTTTCTTACGGGAAAAGTAAAGTAAACGCTTTTATTCATACGACCTATTGCTTCCCAAAGTGGCTACTCAGGTCAACTTTTCTCGGAATCAAAAAAAGAAAATCTCAATGTGATTGGTGAGGCAGAAGGAAACAAGTCAGCTCTTTCATTATCACGACGTTCTTATGCATAATCTAGTGTGACGTAACTTTGGATCATGCGTAAGAACACCGTGAGAACGAAAGAGTTGTCTTCATTCCTTCTGCCGCACCTATAGTAACGCACACGGTTCCCGCGCTGACTGTTCCTTACTTTCTCACTCTAATCAAAATTTCCTTCGATGAGTGAGAAAACAGCACCTCGTCAACGCGAGCGAGAACGCGGGTTGCCAGATCATTGCACACAAAACCAACTTGAATTAATTTAAAGCAAAACTACTAGCGAACCTGGCGGTGAGGGGCGGAAGGTGGACTAAAATTCTATTACAGAGAACCACATTATTTTAATTAATTTCTTCGGAGAAAGTCGTCTGTCACTTCGTTTGTGAGATGGGCTAGTATTTTTGTTTTGATTTGAACATAGGGAACATAGTTGATTTTGTGTGCAATATGATCTTTGACAGTGTGCAAAGAGTGTATCATTTTGTCATTTTTTATGCATTTCAGTTTAGAGTAGAGTGAAAGAGATAGAACCAAAACATTCTAGTACATTTAGTGTTGCCATGTGGTACAATCAACAATCAATACGAAACTAACGATTTTAAATTGGCTCACCACTTTAGTAGCCTATTGGTCCCAAGCAAACGATTAACGTACCCTATTCTAGTCGAAATTCTAGTACTACGCAATGTTTGTTTTGATTCGCTATGAAAGTTTGACAGATAAAATGAGGGGTTATTGGTTTTTCCTATGTTTCGAGGGGTGATTCGACAAGCTTGGGACCGAAGATAGTACCAGAGGTGAGCCAAAAAGTTGAGCACGTTTCTTCGGGACCTACTTGTCTTAGAGTTACATCTATGGTACAATCAACAATCAATACGAAACTAACGATTTTAAATTGGCTCACCACTTTAGTAGCCTATTGGTCCCAAGCAAACGATTAACGTACCCTATTCTAGTTGAAATTCTATTACTACACTATGTTTGTTTTGATTCGCTATGAAAGTTTGACAGATAACATCAGGGGTGTGTGGATTCATGCAGAACATGCAGGGGTGAGTGAAATAGCTTGGGACTGCTTGGGACCGTTGTTCTGGTACTGAGTGAGCCAAAAATAATAATGATTTTCTTCGGGACCCAGTGGTCTTAGAGTTACCTCTATGGTACAATCATAGAGGTAACTCTAAGACCACTGGGTCCCGAAGAAAATCATTATTATTTTTGGCTCACTCAGTACCAGAACAACGGTCCCAAGCAGTCCCAAGCTATTTCACTCACCCCTGCATGTTCTGCATGAATCCACACACCCCTGATGTTATCTGTCAAACTTTCATAGCGAATCAAAACAAACATAGTGTAGTAATAGAATTTCAACTAGAATAGGGTACGTTAATCGTTTGCTTGGGACCAATAGGCTACTAAAGTGGTGAGCCAATTTAAAATCGTTAGTTTCGTATTGATTGTTGGTAGTAGTGGTGTTGCCGAGGGGGGCGACACATCTAAATCTTAATTCTAGATGCTCAACAAATCTCACACTAGCGAATCAATCATCGAAAAATCTTCTTTTATTTCTCGCATTTACCATGCAGCATAATATTTTTGCAGGAAATCTTCAGAATCGGCATAAATCTTCTTTGTATCTACTCAGCGTGTGCGCAGCAAAGCACAGCAAAACACAATTTTCCCTGCATCGTAGATAGAGTTGCCCCCCTCGGGTGTTGCCATGTGGTACACTGAAAAATTGCAATAGCAGGTGCGTCACCAAAGTTTTCGAGCCGCTCCGTCTGTCACTTCGTCTGTGCTATTAGCATAGAGGTAACTCTAAGACTAGAAGCGAGACTAGAAGGTCCCGAAAAAACGTGCGCAACTTTTTGACCCAGCTCTGGTACTCTCTTCGATCCCAAGCTAATCGATTCACCCCTCGAAACATAGGAAAATTCACGAACCCCTCATTTTATCTGTCAAATTTCATAGCGAATCAAAACAAACATAGTGTAGTACTAGAATTTCATCTAGAATGGGGTACGTTAAAGTTCAATTTACTATGATGCATTTTTTTTAAATTCAAAAGCAGTTTTTTTCGACGCATTATTTTAGATTGCAAAAAGCTCGCGTCATTTTGTGTCAAATATCAGAAGGAATCGAATAGTGCGAGTTTTTTGCAATCTGAAATGATGCGTCGGAAGAACTGCTTTTGAAATTTTCCAAAAAGCATCAAAGTAAATTGAACCTTAATATATTTGCTTGGGACCAATAGGCTAGTCAAGAAGTGAGCCAATTTCAAATCGATAGTTTCGTATTGATTGTTGGTGGTAGTGGTGTTACCAATCAAGAGCAAATTTTCATTACGTCAAAAGTAACAAAGTCGAGCTATCAGTGTCAATCGATGCTCCTGCTATTACACTATATACTGTCCGAATATAGGATCACATCCCTTTTTTAAATTTATTTACCAGTCAAAATGCTTTTTGACGTAATCACCTTCTGATCAAAATAGTTTTCGATGTTACTTAAGTCACCCGATTTCTATGGAGATGCCGTTTGTTAAAAGTAACAGCACTGAGAAGTGTACGTTCGTCGTTTCGCTTTCTCATTATTGTGGTGTATAGAGTTGGTGTGAAATAATAATGATTAAAAAAATGAAAATAAAGTCATTAATGAAACGCGTAATTTGAGTAAACCCAAACTAGCGTGAATGTGAATAAAATCTAATACCCCGTACAGACTATGGCTTATATCATGTAATATAGGCTGTCTTGCAATGCGCACTCATACATAGGATTTCCAGTGAAAACTAGATGTATGAGTGCTCATTGCAAGACAGTCTATATTACATGATATAAGTCATAGTCTGTGCGGGGTATAACCATAGAGGTAACTCTAAGACTAGAAGGTCCCGAAGAAACGTGCTGAACTTTTTGGCTCAGCTCTGGTACTGTCTTCGGTCCCAAGCTAAACGATTCACCCCTCGAAACATAGGAATATCCACTAACCCCTCATTTTATCTGTCAAACTTTCATAGCGAATCAAAACAAACATTGTGTAGTAGTAGAATTTCGACTAGAATGGGGTACGTTAATCGTTTGCTTGGGACCAATAGGCTAGTCAAGTAGTGAGCCAATTTAAAATCGTTAGTTTCGTATTGATTGTTGGTATAACTATCATTGCTTTGTGAGGGCAAATCCCGAGACAGCTAGCAGTGCTGTGTAATACCCTGGACAGACTATGGCTTATATCATGTAATATAGGCTGTCTTGCAATGAGCACTTATACATAGGATTTCCAGTGAAAACTAGATGTATGAGTGCTCATTGCAAGCTAGCCTATATTACATGATATAAGCCATAGTCTGTACGGGGTATAAAACGCTGTCCAGACTGGAGAGTTATAACATGTTATAACGGTTGTCAACTAATTGCAACACAGAAAACACCATCAAGATAGCACTATAACATGTTATAACTCTGTAGTCTGAACGTACTATAAAAGAGGGAACATTCTTTTGGTGTAAATATGGGATAACTAAGCTCGCAGAAGGCATTCTTGTGACGAACGTTGAAGGCGACGGACGAGCAGCAGCAGCAGAAGGAACAGCAGCAGCAACAGGAATAGCAGCAGCAACAGAAATAGCAGTAGTAGTAGTGGAAGATTAGCAGCCGAGATTCGTGTAGCCGTGACCGAGGCAGGAAACCTCGGTCCGGTCACGACAATTATTAAAGTGAATAAATCGAACTGTTTGTTGCTAAGATGATTTCGGTGGTCCTAAAATGATAAATGGGCTGCACGTAAGGAGACGCAATTGATAATTCTCCCGAATATCCTGGTAAATACACTTTGACTTAAGTAATAATAACGGCGTATAATATTTTTTAGCATGAAAGCTAGAAATTTGCATTTGTATGATTAAAACCATGCTAAATATGTTAAACATTGCTATCAATATGAGATTATATGAGTTTAATTGGAAATAGGAATAACTTTTCGGTCATCAAAACAAAACTTTATTTTTCTCGGATTGGTGCGAATGTTACTTACGACATAATGAAAATTTGCTCTTGTAATAATCAATACGAAACTATCGATTTGAAATTGGATCACTACTTGACTAGCCTATTGATCCCAAGCAAAACGATTGACGTACCCCATTCTAGACAAAATTCTAGTACTACACAATATTTCAAAACTACCCAAATTTGAGTAGAATACACTCAAAATAATCTACACGTTGAAGCTACGTGAAAAATCACGTAAGCTCTCAATTTTTCCTCTCCTCTCAGTTTTACGTGACTCACGTAGAATGTATGTGATGTCCCTAGAATTTCACATGGAGTTCCTTTTTAACACACCTGCATAATCAATTAAACGTACGTGATTTTCCCATAACACTGAATCTATGTGCGTTTCACGTAATTGCCACATCTAAAAAAAAAAGAGTGGTACGTACACTCAGAGCGGTGCAAATCATGGCGGCATCATGATGTGCTTTTGTTCGGTATTCGGTAGTGGCAAGATGTAAGTATAACATTATGGATTATTGTATTCTCTTTAACAAAAACAAACTGTCTGTTTCATCGTGCTCAACAGAATGATTTCAAGCTGTAAAATAGTATATCGACCCATCTCCATGATCGTCCAGATTGTTTGTGCTGCGTATCGAATATTTAAAAAAAATCTGATGTGGTGTATTTACAATATTTGAATAAATTAAAGAAATATTATCATAACTATCAATACAGTAAAGATTGTACCTACATGTTAAGAAAATATTTGTATAAACAGTGTCAAAATATTGATACCAGAATCCGCCAATGAATTTCAACGATCAAATCACGTAACTTCTATGTGATAATCCTGTGACGGTTAAGCTTCATGAAATGAGTACCCCTACATGAGAATCACGTAGCTTTTATGTGAAAAGTACGATGGAAAAAATCTACGTAAGTTTTCACGTAACATTTACGTGAAAATTATTCTGAGTGTACACCCAGATCTGTCAAAACTGAACCTACCCAAAAATGGGTAAACTATGTTGGGAGTGACAAGTTGACAAATTAACAACGTCGAACGGATGCATGTCGATGTTGTTCATTTGTCAACTTGTAACTCCCAACACAGTTTACCCATTTTTGGGTAGGTTCAGTTTTGACCAATCTGGGTGGATTCTACCCAAATTTGGGTAGTTTTGAAATAGCGTCTAGTACTAGAATGTTTGTTTTGATTCGCTTCGAAAGTTTAACAGATAAAATGATGGAAGAAACGAGCTCAACTTTTTGGCTCAGCTCTGGTACTATCTTCGGTCCCAAGCTAATCGATACACCCCTCGAAACATAGGAAAATCAACGAACCCCTCATTTTATTTGTCAAAATTTCATAGCGAATCAAAACAATCATAGTGTAGTACTGGAATTTATACTAGAATAGGGTACGTTAATCGATTTGCTTGGGACCAATAGGCTAGTCAAGTAGTGAGCCAATTTAAAATAGTTAGTTTTGTATTGATTGTTGATAAAATACCTAAGAGAAAGAGGAGACAACTGGCTTCTTACTCTGTTATCTCTATATCTATCTCTACCTTATGCACTTCAAATCGGCCAATCACGAGCTGGTTCGTAAGTGGTTCCCGGAAAAATAAGTGATCGTCAAATCCATGTATTTTTTGAGTTGTCGTTATAGACGGGGGAATGGGGAGAGGAGTATTTTTTCATGTCCAAGTCTCATTCCTTACTGTGTGACAGGTGATCATGCCGTGATCCACCTTCATCCGCTGACTTAGTCCTGCTTGCTGCAGGACCAAGTGCCACGCCGTCCGAAGCGGTAATGAGCAGTGGCATTTTGACTTTAAATGATCTATATTTCTTGAATTTGTGTGGTTTACATGTATTACTTATCAAGTGACACAGAAGCGTCTTTTCAACTTAAGTTCCTTTTAAATTTCCATTATTATTAACTACAGTTCCTAGTCCTATCAGGCCTATTTTAAGAATGACCACATTGGTGGGATTGGCTTGTTTTAAATTTAAAAAAGGGGGGCGATTGCCGATGGAGGAACATGACCGCTTGTGTTTTGGAGGCATTGATTTTGATTTTCCACGTGGTGGCATAATCAGCAAATTAAGGCATCGTTGAAGTTTGTTCGTTATTTAGCGAGGCATCCTTCCTTTGACGGCTATTGCGGTATCATCTGCGAACAGGAAAAACACGCAACCGTCACCGACGGGAGGAACGTCGGAAGTGTAAATGCTGTAAAGCAAGGGGCCCAGCGGGACTCCTGCTGGGATGGAAAACGTGTCTGAAAGACAACTATTCAACGATACCTTAAACGACCTTCGCTGAAGGTAGTTACGGGTGATTTTAATCAGATGTAATGGGAAGTTGAAGTTACAAAGCTTGTACACAAGTCCGTCATGCCAAACATTGTCAAACGTCTTTTCAACGTCTAACAAGGCCATGGCTGTGGATTTGGATACAGTTTTGTTACTTCTGATGTTATTCATCACCCATACTAGCTGATGATTAGTGGAGTGCCCTTTTCTGAATCCAAACTGTTCCGGAAGGAGAATGTTGTTTTCATCGACAAACTTGAGCAAACGACTGAGTTTCTCGAACAATTTGCTCAGCGCTGAAAGGAGGCTGATCGGTCTGTAGCTTGAAGGCAATGTTGGATCCTTTCCGGGTTTGCGGATTGGTATCATTTTTGGTACGTTCCAGATGCTTGGAAAGTAGTGCAGTTCCAAGCATCTGTTAAAGATAGTGGTTAGAAGAGACTGCACTTTCATGCTGAGTCTCTTCAAGATCAAGAGTTATATACCGTCAAACCCGGGAGCCTTCATGTTCTTGGTGCATTTCAGCGCTGAGCAAATCTGTTGTACTGTTATCATATCCGCCGGAGGCACAACACAAGGGGAGGCATCTAGGTTTTGAACGCATTGCGCAACCTGATCATCGAGCGGACTTTGGATAGTCGAGCCAAGCAAATGCGATGAAGCGACATGTTTGCCGATCGCATTTGCTTTCTGCTGTGGGGTGATTAAAAGCCGATCGTCATCATTTTCAACTCTGAGAGGTGGAATGGGTTTGGGATGAGTTTTCAGGACCTTGGCTACCTTCTAGAATGGTCTGAAGCGGTCGACAACACGCCCGAAACTTTCATTTCGGAGTGAGTCCATTCTGGAAGCAATCTGCCTGTTCAGATCGGCCATTTCAAGTTTTTTGCCCAGATCTCCAGTCCTCTGAAACTGGCGTCTACGAACATTTCTCAACCGAATCAGTAATTGGGTGTGGGAATCAATAGCAACAAACTTAACCCTCACAGGAACTTGTCGAACGTATGCCTCGTCAGCCATGGATATGGCCTGTTGGAGTCCTTCCAACGTCCGATCGATGTCATCTACGGTGTCGAGTGGTGGATTTTCATTGATGCTGTTGTCCACCATTCGTCCGTACTGCACCCTGTTGACATGGTGGTAGTCTTTACGCAGGCAGCTTCTAGCAGGAACCACGTTGACACCGACTTCAGTCACCACCGGTTGGTGGTCGGAGCTGAGATCGTGATGCGCCTCCGGCTTGGATAGTCCGAGAGCTTTGTCCAGCAGAAGATCCAGACAATAATTTTACCAACAATCGATCAGAAATATGGCTATGGTATACGCATCGATAACAATGCTTCCGAATGTTGATTTTCAACAAGAAACTAGTGACAAACTGGTAAATGTCCAGCATTGTCCAAAAGCATCTAATTAACTAACAAATCCACCAATTACCTACATGCATATGTTGCTTCCCCAGCACAGTCGTCAGAGAGTAGTAAGTAGACGAAACAAGTCGAAGTGGCATTCGCCTTCCGATCCTCGGGCGCGTGCGAATAGGGAGGATGGAATTGCGTAATATCAGAACCAAGGGGCTGTCAACTTGAGCATTTTCGATTCAACTACCCGACTTGAAAAGGTGTATTTTGTATTTTTTCGTAGCTATGTATTTTTAAGTTTTGTGTATTTTTGTATTTAATTCATTATAAAATGTATTTTTCGTGTACAAAGTATTTTCGAGGTATTTTTTAGTATTTTTATTAGGGTATTTTAGATTCAGCGTGTACGCATTTACGTTTTTTTTGCGTATTTTCCGAAGTGTGTATTTACATTTCAGCTGATTTATGAAGTTGATCGCCCCTCGATCAGAACCACACGCTCCCAACGACCACACCACTGTGTGGTGGTGTTCGCTGCCGTTCTTTGCATGTCCGTTCCATAGCAAAAATCAGCAAACCGAGAAAATCACGTTTTAAGTTTGCTTCGTACCATTGCTCCTTATGTGATGGGACAACCAATTTGACTGTCTTTCCAAACTTTTTTAGAACAAAGTTGTTGTGTTCATTCAGTATTATGAAAATATGGGTAATTAGCTACCATTTACATTAAAAAAACTCAGGTTTGACAAAAACGGCTATGGGACCGACATGCGAAGAGCGGCAGTTCGGTCGTCGAAATTAGTAGCAGCAGTAGCAGCAACAATCAATACGAAACTAACGATTTTAAATTGGCTCACTACTTGACTAGCCTATTAGTCCCAAGCAAACGATTAACGTACCCCATTCTAGTCGAAATTCTAGTACTACTCAATGTTTGTTTTGATTCGCTATGAAAGTTTGACAGATAAAATGAGGGGTTAGTGGATTTTCCTATGTTTCGAGGGGTGAATCGATTAGCTTGGGACCGAAGATAGTACCAACAATCAATACGAAACTAACGATTTTAAATTGGCTCACCACTTTAGTAGCCTATTGGTCCCAAGCAAACGATTAACGTACCCTATTCTAGTTGAAATTCTATTACTACACTATGTTTGTTTTGATTCGCTATGAAAGTTTGACAGATAACATCAGGGGTGTGTGGATTCATGCAGAACATGCAGGGGTGAGTGAAATAGCTTGGGACTGCTTGGGACCGTTGTTCTGGTACTGAGTGAGCCAAAAATAATAATGATTTTCTTCGGGACCCAGTGGTCTTAGAGTTACCTCTATGATAGTACCAGAGCTGAGCCAAAAAGTTGAGCACATTTCTTCGGGACCTTCTGGTCTTAAGCCTAGTATACAGATCGAAGCGAAACGAAATTTGAAGCACGCGAAAAATCATGAAATTTCGCTAGCGAAAAAGGTTGTGAAAAAATGTGTGTGGAACATTTTCCAGTTTCCTTTTTTCGCAGTTTACAGTTCATGTGAAACGAAATCGGTCAGTTTACACCTCCGGTGAAGTGAAAATCTGACAGATACGCTCTCCCGAAACATCAACTTTTCACTTAGCTGCTGCTCTTTTCGCGAGCGCTGCATGCGCGAAAAAGATGCGATCCACAACATTAGATTTCGCTGGATCGTATCTGCGTTGAATAATAGCTTCCAGAGTTGTACAAGAATGTAGGGGAATTTACGTATTCTCGTCAATCTAAGCAGTGTCCGCACTTCTATTAGCATTTTCCCAGCGTCACGCACATATATGACGTGTCTGTTAGTTTACATTCATCTGCTGCTTGCTTCTCTATCCATTCTAATCGACAGAATTCTTCAAAACTGTTTGAAAGGGTTTTTACAACGCTCCAAACTTCTCAGGTGAGTGTGACTATTGTCGGCAGCCTCGTTTTCTTCGGCAACCTTCCCATTAGAACTGCGTGTTAACCAGCTGTTCTATTATCGGCAACTTGAAATCAACCCCATTTTAGAGTACGTATGCTTCATTTGAATACAAATCTGGCATAACAGGACTGCTCAGACGTACACATACAATCAGATTGAAGCTGAAAGACTAAAGAATCGTTTGGATGCATTCAGGGAAGTGTGTTGATGGGAAAACATAGTGAAATTAACGTTTAAATTTTGGTTGCCGAAAACAGTCAATGGGTGCCGAAGCCGACATTTACCCTAGTTGTATTGCCTTTTTGGTTAAACGCTTCAAAAGCTGCTTGGAGCACTCTTAAATGATTGTTTACGTTCGGTTAAACTGTTTGACAGGAGCCATATAGGATGTGGAATAAACGCATCAAAACAAACCATTGGGAGCTCTTATAAAACACCTGAGTTGATCAAGCGTTGAATAATAGCTTCCAGAGTTGTACAAGAATGTAGTTGTATTGCCTTTTTGGTTGAACGCTTCAAAAGCTGCTTGGAGCACTCTTAAATGATTGTTTACGTTCGGTTTACCTATATGCTTTATAAGACCTACGATAACTTTTATAGCACCTTAGTTAAACTGATTGACAAGAGCTATATAGAACGTGAAATAAACGCATCAAAACAAACCATTGGGAGCTCTTATACAACACCTGAGTTGATCAAACGTTGAATAATAGCTTCCAGAGTTGTACAAGAATGTAGTTGTATTGCCATTTGGTTAAAAGCTTCAAAAACTGCTTGGAGCACTCTTAAATGATTGTTTACGTTCGACCAACCACAATTTTGTTGCTAAAAATAGCATAAGTGATAGGCATGTTTATATAACCATAAGGCAATGATTATTCGACTGCAAGAGAAGTTACTCAAGATGAGCTTGATATACTTCTCTCATATGATCAAAATATGTATTCAAGAATAGAGCAGATGGAAACAGAAGCGGCTGGCAATCCGGGATCATGAGTTCGAATCTTGCTTCGAGAAACCTTTGGTGGAGTAGAGGTAAATTATATATATATAGGTGTTATTAATAAATGCAAACATTAATTTAAGACATATATCATATAATCTACGATAACATTTCTAGATAAATTCTCTCAATTAATGATTAGAGAGATTAATTGAAAGAATATCAATCAAAGATTAAACAGATGCTTGTTACTACTTCCTCCATGATCACAGAATGTGAATTATGGCATAATTACATATTTTTTCAATGTGCACAAATAAATTAAATTAATAAAAACTGTACAAGCAATTATTTTGGCGTACCACGACAATTGTTAAACTAATTTTAATCTGTGAATATTGTGAGTACTTACACAACGGTTATTAAGGAGTCATTAAAAAGTGCTATAAACGCTTTTCACCGCTTGCTGTATAGTAATTATTTAGGAGTCATAAAAGAGTGTAACAAACGCCTCTCAGGTTTCCTCTCTACTAAATTTCAAAGCAGCTGTCAGGAAGTGTCTACAAACGTTGTATAAGAGCTTTCACCAAAACAATAAAGCTTGACTTTAAATATGTATCTATAAACGTTGTATAAAAGTTGCTTCTATCCGGTTGTTAAGGAGTCATTGAAAAGTGCTATAAACGCTTTTCACCGCTTGCTGTACAATGATTATTTAGGAGTCATAAAAGAGTGCAACAAACGCCTCTCAGGTTTACTCTCTACTAAATTTCAAAGCAGCTGTCAAGAAGTGTCTACAAACGTTGTATAAGAGCTTTCACCAAAATAATAAAGCTTGAGTTTAATATGTATCTATAAACGTTGTATAAAAGTTGCTTCTACTCCTATACCGCGTATACATATAATGCTGTAGTTGAACAGGTTCTCCAAACCAATGTAAACAAGAGTTTTACAGAAGTTGTAATAAACAAATTGTACAGTTATTATTCAGCATGCAGTTGAATAAGATCACAATGGAAGCGTTTCTTCAACAAGAAATTGATTTTGGATAAACGTTTTACTGAATACGTTAGCCAACACCTTTGTGTTGCAGTTGTATAGGTTCTCCAAACCAGTGTAAACAAGGGTTTTATAAAAGTTGTGGTTAACACATTGTGCAATTATTATTCAACTTGCAGCTGAACAAAATCAAAACGAAAGCGTTTCTTCAACTGGAAATTGTTACTTGGGTGTTTACAGTTCAAAGCGAAGTGAAAATTTTTCCAATTGCGTTTTTCACGCTGGTGAAAAATTTAGTATTTTGTATGAGATTTTCGCTTCGCTTCGATCTCTATACAGGCCTTTAGAGTTACCTCTATGGTAGCAGTGCTTTCGGCGTGTGGCGTTGAAAATTGTTCTCCAGTAACAACGAAAGGCTGCCTGCAAGCAGCGAGCTGCAGAGCCCATATAAGCAACCATCAAAGGAGGAAGAAGCTGCACCGCTATGCTATGTATCGGAATCAGTAGCTCTTCGTGAGTCGCTGCGGGTCGGTCATCTATGCCAAGCGTGTCACCCTCGCTCCAAACGACATACAGCTCGACAGCCTCATCCGTGTTGAACACCCAGCTCAGAATTACTCAACCATCACTACAAAACGGTCCTTTTCAGAGTATTATTTGGACATTTGTCAAGGTCATCAGTTCTCGCAAGCAGCTAGCTATCAAGGCTCAACCTGGTCTCTATAGAAGGTGTGGAATTGTAGGCCCGAATGTATTGGTGAGATTAAACAACGTCCGACCATTTTCCAGAACACGCTGGTAGGAACTTTTAAAAATCCATATAGAATTTGAGAGAAGTGGGAATAATTCGCTTTGGGTGTATATTCAGTCCCCAGAAAGCCAATAAAATCAAATTTGTGAGAAAATTAGCTCTCACGAGTTCAATCTCTCGAAGTTCCTCCTTTTTTACATATTCTGCACAAACGATACTTTCCACCCCGCCCCATTCATATAATTCGGAAGGAAATCCTGTGAGGGGTGAATTGAATACACTTTAATACCAAAATGCACAAAACTTAAAAATTCATAAATAACAAAAAAAATCAAAATACACCTTTTAAAGTCGGGTAGATGAATCGAAAATACTCAAGTGACAGTCCCTTGGATTCTCTTCATCAACTTTCTCTTTGAAATAAATACTACAAATTTGATACGCTTACAAATAAAAAACGGAAAAAGTTAAGATAATTGATGATTGATCAATTAAAAGCACTAAATGTTCACATTTGTTCCGTCCACTAGAGGTCCTACGTCAAGCTTCCGTTCGTGCCCCTAGGCACAGACCCTTCTACTTTTTTTTTATAAAAAAAAATGGAAAAGTATTTATTTTGGCAGATTTGTTAAGTAATATCCTATCGATTGACGTATTTGGATTTCAATTTCATATATAAATGACAACGTTACAACTTACAAGCGTTCAAAACGTAACACTACTTCACCACACATATTTTTTGATTTGCACCCCAGTATAGTCGCATTTCAATGCGAGATAAAACAAAATATTTAAAATCGATACACACTTAGAAATTATCGCCGATTTCGGTAATTTTTACCGAAATCTGAACTGTTCGGTAAAATTTAGGCAATTCATTTCAATTGCTTTTTAGCTACTTTGAAACTAAATCTTCACTAAAATGACAAGATTTGATCATTTAAACAAGGTTGAACATGTTTTGAAATTATTTTAAAATTCAATAGCTTTTAAAATGAAGGTCAAAGTTTTACTGAACGTTCAGCTGTTCTGATTTCGGTAAAATTTACCAAACACGAAAACAAAATCTAAGTGTGATAACTCTTCGGCCGTGTAGAAAGACAATTTAATTATCTACAAGTCTTCCATCCATTGCAAAATGGTCAACTTTTTAAGAAAAAAGTATTTTTAACTACACTCAAGTCTTTTTTTACACGGGGGATACGTACCGCGTAAAAAAAACCGTGTAAAAAAAAACCGCGTTGTTTCAAAAAACCGTGTAAAAAAAAACCGCGTTGTTTCAAAAAACCGTGTAAAAAAAAACCGCGTTGTTTCAAAAAACCGTGTAAAAAAAACCGCGTTGTTTCAAAAAACCGTGTAAAAAAAGACCATGTATTTCACAAAACCGTGTGATAAACCCGTGTTATTTCAAAATTCATCATAACAAAAAAACTGAGCAGTGTGCATGGAAGTTTTATTCGGTACTTGTAAGTCATGATCACCTAGAACATATTCGTTCATGATAAAGTTCTTCTGGAGGTAAAGACCTTCCGAATGCTTTGATCACACCATTACGGAATTTTCTCTCATTTGTAAATCCTAACCATCTTGAAAGCAGCTGGCTTCCACAAAGCCAGACAATGAACCAGGATTGTGTTGGAATTCAGCCATTTCCACTCTTGCATGGTATAATCTAGACGTGTAGAGGCCGGAAATCGATGATTCATGCCATTTTGGAATCCAAGATGGCGGCTTCCGGTTTTGTGAAAAACTGTCAAATAGCCAACGATATGGATATTTTCGGAACCGAGACGACATGCAGAGGCCGGAAATCGATGATTCATGCCATTTTGGAATCCAAGATGGCGGCTTCCGGTTTTGTGAAAAACTGTCAAATAGCCAACGATATGGATATTTTCGGAACCGAGACGACATGCAGAGGCCGGAAATCGATGATTCATGCCATTTTGGAATCCAAGATGGCGGCTTCCGGTTTTGTGAAAATCTGTCAAATAGCCAACGATATGGATATTTTCGGAACGGGAACGACGTGTAGAGGCCGGAAATCGATGATTCATGCCATTTTGGAATCCAAGATGGCGGCTTCCGGTTTGTGAATGTTTCAAAAAAATGTTATGCAACAAATTTTAATTATTTTTTTTTTCGATGATCTGTAATTAATCTTCTTACATTTACAAGAACTTCATAAATTCAATGTTGAACAACATGTGATACCAGTGACTTGGTTGTGGAATGCATGTAGCACTAGAGGTTGTACAGGTACAAGTGGAAATGGCCTGCCGAGATTTGCTCAGCCGAGTTCGGTAGAAAAAAACTAATTGTGTGGATAGTACTTAACATAACAGGAACTGGGGTTGAAGTTGTCGCTGACCGAATAGTCAAAGTTATGAAACACAGTGAACGAAGAATCCTTGTCACTGAAATCGATGTTTAGCCAATAAGACATCATGGACACTGCCACTACCAGTGCACGGTATGTACTGAAGTAGACCCTTTAAATTAAACTTCAATTTAAATTCCACTGTTTGACATGGTCAAAAAAAATGTGGTATACATGTATGTTCTGCAAAACCATTTCATCCATTACTAATTGAAAGAGTCGGCTCAACATAATCAAGGCGTCCTATAGTTTGACGGCAGTGGCATTTCAATAGCGATTTACGGGGTAACCTATTTCATCAAGCGGAATATTATTTGGTAGAATATCCCATTTCGCGTAATGTCCTATCTTGCAGAAATTTTATCCTTATACCGCAAAATAAGATTCTGCAAATCGGAATTGCGCCAAAGAGAACTTCGCGAAATAATTCTTTTCGCAAACATACGAATCCGAGTAAATTTTTCAATTTGTTGATTTTTTTCACACTATAGAGTTTTATAATTTGATTTATACTGATACATGTGCCCTGATTCATCTATTCTTTTTGCAAGCAATGAATAAATTATAAGTTTTTTTTTCAGAAATGAGCGCTGGTATCAGTGCACAGTGGTACAGAGTGCAGATTTAGGTGGAATGATATGTTTTGAGCCTGAAATTGAAACTTTAGACTAAAAGTCTCTTCTACAAAGTTGTTCCTTATAGTTAGGCCCTCATTTTTATTGCAATGAATTCTTGGGTGGTTCTTATTATCAATCAAATCAAAAATCTAACTTTTTTGTTTGAATAAATTAAGGTATACATTCTTGAGCAAAGTTATAGCTGAGATAATTTTAAGCAACTTTGTTGGAAATAACTTTTTTGTATCTCTTATATTGGCCGATTTAGAGCTATTTTCTTGAATTGAGTTAGGGTGGCTCTTAAAAAAACAGTTTTTTGCTCTATTTATCTTATTTCGAATTTCTCAGCAAAAGAGTCTTGAGATAACTTTTAGATCTTAAAAAGGCGCAAATTTTTAATGCACAAAACTTGTCAATATCTTTCACCGATCAAGAGTTATTGACGTTTGTATACTAAAAATATGCACTTTTCAAATGTTCATATCTCTGGTTGGGGCAAACAAAAAAAAAAGTTTTTTTGCAGCATTTGAAAGGGCGTATGTTATTCTCAATAATATGAAAAAAATAAAGGTATGTTATTTTTTAAACTCGTATAAAATCAATTTGAATTTATACATATTTATTACTATATTTGAGTATATCTTTTTTATTAGAAGAGATACAGGCAACAAATTCAGCTATAAAACATTTGTCTTAAAGAGTTTTAAAAGTTTCTAGAATATAATTTTCATGAGAATTTTCAAATAAAAAAGTTATTGCTAAATAACTATTTTTTCCAGGAACACCCTAAGTCAACTCCGAAAAATCACTCTAAAATGAGAACGTTAAGAGATAGAAAAAAAAAATGACATTGCTGACGTTTGCAAACACCAAAAGAAGGGAATTTTTAAGAACAAAAACTTCTTCCAAGACACTAAATGTTCAAATATTGAAATAAATGTATTAGCACATTTTATATAAATTTGTCATTAGAATGGTCCTATGAAATCCATCTTTTTTATTTGAAATTTATCATGAAAGTCATCTTCTAGAGACTTTTGAAACTCTTTAAGACAAATGTTTTATAGCTGAATTTGTTGCCTGTATTTCTTCTAATAAAAAAGATATACTCAAATATAGTAAAAAATATGAATAAATTCAAATTGATTTTATACGAGTTTAAAAAATAACATACCTCCATTTTTTTCATATTATTGAGAATAACATACGCTCTTTCAAATGCTGCAAAAAAACTTTTTTTTTTGTTTGCGCCAAACAGAGATAATAACATTTGAAAAGTGCATACTTTTAGTATAAAAACGTCAATAACTCTTGATCGGCGAAAGATACTGACAAGCTTTGTGCAGTAAAAATTTGCGCTTTTTTAAGATCTAAAAGTTATCTGAACGCATCTTTGCTGAGAAATTCGAAATAAGATAAATAGAGCAAAAAAACTGTATTTTTAAGAGCCACCCTAACTCAATTCAAGAAAATAGCTCTAAATCGGCCAATTTAAGAGATACAAAAAAGTTATTTTCTACAAAGTTGCTTGAAATTAGCTCAGCTATAACTTTGCCGAAGAATGTATACCTTAATTTATTCAAACAAAAATAGTTATATTTTTGATTTTAATGATAATAAGAACCACCCTAGAATTCATTGTCATAAAAATAAGGGCCTAACTTTAAGAAACAACTTTGTAGAAGAGACTTTTAGTCTAAAGTTCCAATTTCAGGCTCAAAACATATCATTACACCTAAATCTCCATTCTGGACCACTGTGCAGTGGACTAAAAATGCTTCGCACTAATGGCATGGTTCCTCTGTCGAAGGGCATTACCGCAATAATATACTGGTTAGCATTGACTGACGGGGTATGCTTTAATTTCATCATTTGCTTGTATTAAGTATCGATAAGTCTTAGTTATGTAAATAAGATTTAAGTCTGTCAGGTTTAAGACTAGAGTTACTTTGGCAGTGGCAGTGTCCATGATGTCTTATTGGCTAAACATCGATTTCAGTGACAAGGATTCTTCGTTCACTGTGTTTCATGACTTTGACTATTCGGTCAGCGACAACTTCAACCCCAGTTCCTGTTATGTTAAGTACTATCCACACACTAAGTTTTTTTTTCTGCCGAGCTCGGCTGAGCAAATCTCGGCAGGCCATTACCACTTGTACCTGTATAACCTCTAGTGCTACATGCATTCCACAACCAAGTCACTGGTATCACATGTTGTTCAACATTGAATTTATGAAGTTCTTGTAAATGTAAGAAGATTAATTACAGATTATTGAAAAAAAAGTTAATTAAAATTTGTTGCATAACATTTTTTTGAAACATTCACAAACCGGAAGGCACCATTTTGGATTCCAAAATGGCATGAATTATCGATTTCCGGCCTCTGCATGTCGTCTCGGTTCGGAAAATATCCATATTGTTGGCTATTTGACAGTTTTTCACAAAACCGGAAGCCGCCATCTTGGATTCCAAAATGGCATGAATCATCGATTTCCGGCCTCTACGCGTCGTTCCCGTTCCGAAAATATCCATATTGTTGGCTATTTGACAGTTTTTCACAAAACCGGAAGCCGCCATCTTGGATTCCAAAATGGCATGAATCATCGATTTCCGGCCTCTACGCGTCGTTCCCGTTCCGAAAATATCCATATTGTTGGCTATTTGACAGTTTTTCACAAAACCGGAAGCCGCCATCTTGGATTCCAAAATGGCATGAATCATCGATTTCCGGCCTCTACGCGTCGTTCCCGTTCCGAAAATATCCATATCGTTGGCTATTTGACAGTTTTTCACAAAACCGGAAGCCGCCATCTTGAATTCCAAAATGGCATGAATCATCGATTTCCGGCCTCTGCATGTCATCTCGGTTCCAAAAATATCCATATTGTTGGCAATTTGACAGTTTTTCACAAAACCGGAAGCCGCCATCTTGAATTCCAAACTGGCATAAATCATCGATTTCCGGCCTCTGGATGTCGTCTCGGTTCCGAAAATATCCATATTGTTGGCTATTTGACAGTTTTTCACAAAACCGGAAGCCGCCATCTTGAATTCCAAAATGGCATGAATCATCGATTTCCGGCCTCTACGCGTCGTTCCCGTTCCGAAAATATCCATATTGTTGGCTATTTGACAGTTTTTCACAAAACAGGAAGCCGCCATCTTGGATTCCAAAATGGCATGAATCATCGATTTCCGGCCTCTACGCGTCGTTCCCGTTCCAAAAATATCCATATTGTTGGCTATTTGACCATTTTTCACAAAACCGGAAGCCGCCATCTTGGATTCCAAAATGGCATGAATCATCGATTTACGGCCTCTACACGTCGTTCCCGTTCCGAAAATATGTATGTACTCATGTTGTCCGGTGAATCCACTCGAAGTACACTTCCAAGTTTGTTTTTTTGGCTAAGTCCATTCCTCAGAAAACACTTAGAATGTTTTGGCTCTTTAACCGCGTTATTTCAAAAAACCGTGTAAAAAAAAACCGCGTTATTTCAAAAAACCGCGTAAAAAAAAACCGCGTTATTTCGAAAATCGTCGTAAAAAAAACCGTGTAAAAAAAAACCGCGTAAAAAAAAACCGTGTAAAAAAAGACTTCAGTGTACAACTTTTTCATGTCTGTTTTAAAAGATTTGATTGTGTAAACCATGCATTTCAGGGCTTTCATTCGAACCACGTTGAAAAAATAAATCAATTACCTACTATCTATTTATTTAACTTTACTCAACATTTATAAAAGACACGGTTTCCAAACCTTGCGAAGCAGCTCTCAGCCGTTCTTCCTTCTTGAGTCGCTTCTGCTTCAGTGAGTTGCTGCTTTTCTTCCGCTTCACACTGCCGTTGGACTTTTCCACTCTGGTTTCTTCTTCATTTTCTTCATCGGAATGACTGTTTTCCGGTTTGCCGTTGGGTTTCACATTACTGCCATTTTGTTGCGCATTTTGGGTATTTTTTACCGGTTCCAATTGCAACAGTTTACACAGTCGTACATAGTGGCTCATAATTTGTGAGTTCAAGTTGAACGTTCTTAGTTTTTGCAGATCATTGCCGATTGGCTTCCATGGAATGCTCTTAAAATCAGCATTTTGTTTCTCAAGGCTTTGCAGCTCTACCAGAAACTGGACGAGTTCACTGAACTCATTTTGGGATATTGTTAGTGCCTTATGCGCATTCTCCATGTATGCACTCAAATTTGCAACAACAGCTTTCACTGTTTTCTGAGCTGTTTGAGAATCTGTATTGATGAACCTTCGATTTTTCACAAATTCACGTAGAAGTAAAAGCGATTGAGTCTTCCGGACGGTTCTGGTTTCCTTCTTTAGGCCATTGTCTGATAGTGTTTTTGCTAAACGCCAATTGCCTGACCAGTTCATACGGAACAGTGCCTGGAACACATTCAACGTAAGAGCTGGATTTCGCTCGATGATAAATTCGTTCAAATACTTTCCGAACACCTTATCTATGTTGGTATCTTTGCCATTTGCGTTGTTTTTCTCGATCAGCTGGGAACAGATGACGATGAACTGGCACGCCTTAAGAATATATTGATTCTTGTCCGGGAATGACGAACCTTTAGCTACCTTCTCCATCAGGTCAGTTAAGATCTGGGGCAGTTGTTCGGCCGAGACATCCTTGACATCTACGTCGAAATGTTTTATTTTCACCAAACTATTGAAGATCTGGCGATACCTTTCCAGAATCTGTTTGTGTTTCGTTTCTTTTATTGCTATCGGTAGCATTTCGAAAATGTACAACATCAATTCCAGACAGATAATCATATTTGGACCATGTTTCAGGTAGGCATCGATCAGGTCGAACACTCGCATCCGGAAATGAGTTAATGTTGTCTCTACTCGTTCTTCTGCTTTCGTCGGTTTCGTCTTTTTCGACTGTTTGTACATTTTGAATGCGGCTGCCAATGCTTCATCTAGCTTACGACCTTCTTCGTCTCCCATCGCGTCCAAGTCAACCGACTCGGTATCGGTTTCAGGATTGGCTCCTCCCAAGGCTGTTTGAATAGCCATGCGCATCTTATCCGTTACTTTATCGTCTTCTTCATCGCCAGAGAATTGCTCCTCTTCCTCGTCATTTTCGCTTTCAGTATTCTCGTCTGCATCATCTGAATCGTTTCTGCAAAAAATAAAGAAACATGATAATAAAAACTTGTATACATTTTTCATGTAAACTCACCCATCAGCATCTGCCCCGCTAATGGCATCATCCTCATCCTTCTGAAAATCGTTTTCTTCGTCGTCATCTTCTTCAGCAGCAGTCAGAGGATTACTCTTGTCCTTAAGATTGATGACCGATAAAATCTGATTGAAAGCCGTTAGTGTCATTTCTCCCGATAGATGCGGAAAGATGTGCCCAATAACTTTTCTCAGGAGGTGCGAGTTTTGAGACATCAAGTTCAGGAACAAATCGATCACCACCTCAATCCATTCGGGTTCGTCACTCTTCCCATTTTGGTTGATTTGCATCTTGACACTTGTTTTTTTACTTTTTACTCGCTTCATAACGCTATCTAATTCATCGATAGAATTACTCGCCAGGTCCGGATCACTGAACAAATGAAGGCCCATATACATCAGTAGTGTGTGGAAAACATTGTTCAGCTTTTTGTCTTTCTTGTCCTTGGAGTGAACGACGCTGTACATACGGTTCCAGTGTTCAAGATGCTCTTCGCTAAGTTGCACCCGCAGACACTTACTTCCCATGGTTCGGAGTACGTCTTGCAAATGATCAACTATCGACAACAGGAAGGATTTTTCATCTGCCAATTTTGCATGTCGATGTTCTAAGCAGTGGAAAAAAAGCGATTTCATTGTCGGGACCAATTCCGCCGATATAGCTGTAGCTTGATTTTTGGTACTCTTTAGAACCTTTTCTCCGTCAGATGAATAAAACAGACCCAAGTTTAGGAGGAACTTTACAATGCTTGTCCGCCATTCGGTGTCTGCTAGTGTGTGTCGATTCGACAGTAGCTTCTGAAGAGCTTGGGCAGCGTGAATTCTCTCGGTGTTCAACACTTCTGTATTGTCGGTCGCCAGAATTAGTTTCTTCAAGATAGTGGCGGCCTTTTTGACGCTCTCTCCACTCATAGTGGCTAACAAATTTTGTATAATTTTGTTAGAAGCATACTTTTCAATCAATATACTACTTGGTGGAGTGACCAATCTTTCAAAGATGGCAAGTTTTACATTCTCTTCGGTTATTTTCGGATAGCACTGGTTTAGTGCTTCAAATGTTTCCTGATACATATCTCGAACGTCTTCACTAAGCTGACTGAAATTTTTGATTTTCTTCATCAACATCTCCAGTAGAGCTGTACTTAGCAGATCCGGAATGGGTGAACAGTCCTGCATTTTGTTCATCATAGTTATCAGTAGTCGCAAGGCAACTATATCCTTGAATTTGTGCACACTATTTTCATCCAGAAGAATTGGATCGACGCCATGGGTCCAAAATTCGCCAACTTTATTCTGCTTGACTAGATAATCGATTAGGAAATCGTACAGCGGATGGTTTATCGTAAGGGTATCCTTAATGTCCCATAGAAGATTTGCTAAGTACTCAAAATTCTTTACGTGAATCAAATGCGGCGCTCCAAAGTTATTTTCGAAAAACTGTTGGTTTACTGACTTCTTATGAACCGAAGAAGCTGTTAGCAAAAAATAAATGGTATCCATTGAATGCTCTTCCTTTGAAATGTTTACTGCTGGCTCGATTACGGGCCAAAGTACTTTTGTAAACTTTTTATTATCGATCTGGAACAAAAAAAAAAGCTGAGTTCAAAAAATAAACAGTTACCAATAACCTGTCTCATTTACTACCTTTTGCACAAGTTCGCTGAGGTACATAATCGCCAGGGGCGTTACCACCTTGTACATTCCTTTCTTTAGTGTTTTCAACACTGTTTGAAGCTCCATGTCAGAGGCATTTTCTATCAACCCAGAACTGATAATCGCCCCGCATACGGAAACTTTTCCCACCCTCAGTTCCAATTTGGTCTGCTGGGTAACGTCGTCTCCTTTGTCAGTATCGGACAATTCCGACTTCACCAGCGTGAATATTTCGGTGATTGTTGGACAAAGCACAGTATTTTTCACTTGTTCCAAGTATCCAACGAGTGCAGTGAAAAATCCCGCCCTCGAGGAGTGGCTGTTGGAACCGACACCACGGATCAATCTTTTGAGCGCGTAAGCTCGTTCTTTTTCATGCTGCAAAAGAAATGAAAATAAACCCTTCGTTCCCGTTATGAGGTTATGCTACACCGAACCAACCTTATCCTCTCCATCTTCATCGCTGGCAATAGTCAGGAAGGACACCAATTCAGAGGCCCCCTTGAGGCGGATTTCCTCATCTTCGCTAATAAATTTGTCGAAAAACTTGAACACTGCTTTGTTGAACAATTTTCCACTTTTACGCTCCGTTTTCAGCATCATTTTGCGAACAAATATACAATTCACATGTGAAGGATGAAATTAAAAATCTAAACGCGAACAAAACTTCGAAACATGCTTGCTGTGGGACCACGAGCACTCTGACGTTTGGTTTGGGAAATTTCCCTTTGTTTGGGATATTTTGGGATCATTCTGTTTAACGGGGGACAATCCCGTTGTATTTCTTATTCATATTCGGTAAAATTTAAAATTCAATGAATCTCGAGTAAATTTTCAAATTGACTTATTCGTAAGGGACCATCAATGGGCCAATCATACATTACATACCACGCTAACTTGAAAGTACCCTAATAAAAATAACCATAAACGAACGATAACCCAAATCATTGAACTATTCCACAAATGGTTTGGATGATACCCAGAACACGTCGTTAAGCAAATTAACCATACAATTTTTATTACACGGTAACCAGCGTAAACACATATATGAGTAAAAAAATACACATTTTTTATATTTATATGCAGCTGTCAAAAAATGTGTAAATTTAGAGATCCTAAAATGTGTAAAAAATACACATTTTAAGAATGTAGTACCAGTCAAAAAATGTGTATTTTTATACTCATTAATGGGTAAAAAAAACTTCAAACTTGTTGACGCACGCCATTTGCTAAATTTCAGTGAAGAACAGCAGGAAAATTGAGGAACTACGGTCCAAACTGGACAGTGCGCAACGATGGACATTCTAGAGGGTAGGTGATTTATACTTTTTTCATAGCTTTTAGTTTTAGTTTAGTTTATATACCTACTTCATATACTGATTTTTGTTTTTCTTCCCTTGATTTGTTTCCCGTGCTGAGCATCAATGCTACCGACGCCAGGGAGGAATCTCCCATACCTGGACCCTACCTATCGACCCATCAACTCATGAACCGGAAACCAATGGCTTCACTTCCCTTCCGAAGGAAGGCGTGATCCTCGGCGCGATCAGAGATGTTATGCCTCAGAACATCCCGGCAGCGTCGACTGGGATTGAGAGTAAATCACGAGGAAATCACGCTTACCAACACCACCGGTGCCGCTACTTATTTTTGTTGATTATATTTCTGTTTTTAATAAAATATATACAATAATCGAGCAATCTTTATTTTACCATTGACACAAATATGAAAATTCCGAAGTTAATAAAAAACCATGAGCACTCATTATATTTAAGTTCTAGAAATGATTACTTTTTACACATTTTGCTATAAAAACCGTTCTTGAAAAATGTGTAAAAAATACACTTCTTTTGACGTTTGCTGGGTTTACACATAAATGTGTAAACGCAGTTTACACATTTTATGAGTAGGCCCCTTTTTTCACGAAATGTGTGAAATTTTACACATTAATGTGTTTACGCTGGTTACCGTGTAGGGTACCCATTAATGGTTGAAAAAGACCCATTTTGAAGAAAAGTGGCTTAACTCATTAAATGAGTAAATTTTTTACCCATTAATGAGTATCTGTTACCCATTAATGAGTAATTGTTAATCGTTAATGGGTAACAGATACTCATTAATGGGTAAAATTATTTAATCATTAATGAGTTAAGCCACTTTTCTTCAAAATGGGTATTTTTTTACTCATTAATGAGTACTTTCAAGTTAGCGTGAATAGAACGTTAGTAGAAGGCTGTTTTATCAACAATCAATACGAAACTAACGATTTTAAATTGGCTCACTACTTGATTAGCCTATTGGTCCCAAGCAAACGATTAACGTATCCCATTCTAGTCGAAATTCTAGTACTACGCAATGTTTGTTTTGATTCGATATGAAAGTTTGACAGATAAAATGAGGGGTTATTGGTTTTTCCTATGTTTCGAGGGGTGAATCGATTAGCTTGGGACCGAAGAGGGTACCAGAGCTGAGCCAAAAAGTTGAGCACATTATTTCGGGACCTTCTAGTCTTAGAGTTACCTCTATGGTTTTATGGCGGTAAGCTCCAATCGGTATTATCCCTGGATTAAATCCCGATCAAGAATGTTCGGCTGCTTTGATGTCGACATCAGAGTTATTCAACACGATGCTATGCAAACAATTCGCAGATCATCCAAACAGGGACGGTATTAAAAGTTAATCCGAGTTGGAGCTTACCACCATTAGCGGCATCTTTTGGATCGATTGGGATTTGATAAAATCCTGATTTTAAATCCAATTTTGAAAAATATACACTATCTCCAAGATTATCCATGATTTCATTGATGAGTGGAATTGGATATACAAAAGGCTTAGTTATCAAATTTAAAGCCCTAAAGTCCACTACAATTCGATATTTCTTATTTCCAGCTGCATCCAAGTCCCTTTTTGGTATACACAAGACTGGTGCATTCCACGGGCTTTTACTTGGTCTGATGATACCTTGCCTATACATTTCTTCGATTTCTTCATTAATTTGCTTTTTTGTTGCTTCTGGGAATCTGTATTGCCGTTTATTAATGGGTACGTTCGTTGAAGTTTCTATTTCGTGCACTGCCGCATCTGTGTGGGTCAGTTTATCACCCTCAAGAAAAAACACATCACTAAAATTACTTAAAATTGATTCAATTGATTCTAAAGCGCTTCGTGATAAATGATCAAGTTCGATCTGTTCGAAGATTTTATTATATCGTTCGTGTCCTTGAAGCATTTTAATATTTTTGTATTTGACGATATCGTAGTCTATGTCAGCATTTAAGTCCAACATTTCTCTGTCGTCATATTCACTTCCTTCTTCATTATATTCTTCATGATAAAAATCATTTTCCGACGGGTCATCTGTTTCCATTCAATTGAATGTATGGACTTGTGTAAAATCTTTACACTCGTCTTCTTGATAGTTTTTCTTGCAAGTGTCAAGCTCAAAAATAGCATATTCAAAATTTCTTCCAATTTGTGCTACATGTTTTTGAAGGAACTCTCCTCCGAGTACACATGGTACTAATAAATGTGTCATTAAATGAAATTTTGCTGGGAATACTATGTTTCCTATGATTAAACCTATGTTAACTGATCCCATTGTTTTTGTATTTCCACCAATTCCCGCTATTGTTATAGTATCATTTGTATTTACTTGGTCTATTCTTAGTGATTTGACTGCTTCATATCTGAGCAGATTTACTGATGAACCTGTATCGAGTAAACATCTCAGCCTATATGCGGGGCTATTAGATGTAGGTATCTCGACAAAAAATAAGTTATCTCTAGAATAGATTTTTTTTTAAGTGCTATTTTATTTGATATTATATTATAAAGGGGTGATTCGCTGTTATTATATTGCTTATTTTTATTTTGTTTCCCCATTATTGCATGAAAATTAAATTCTATTTCATGACTATTTTTACTTGAGAGCTCCTTATTTCTCTCAATTATATTTTCATCCGCTGTGATTCCTACCATGTCCTTTTTAAAAACGTATGGTTCAATTTCCACATATCGTTTAATGTCTTTCACACTACTTTCTCTATGTATATAATCAATATATTTTTTATTTATAGGATGAGAGAAGCTTTTGAAGATTGCAAATCTGAAGCTCCCACCTATACTTTCGATATGATCTCTTGCGAATGCTGTGCCTATCGTAGCTGGTACAGCTAAATTATGAACTAAGTTAAATTTTATTGGTATGTTACTTCTGCCTATTTTTAAATTGACCCAAATGTCTCCAAATGATTCTTCTTCTTCTCCGTCTATTTCTGTATATGCCACACTAAGTGGGTTTATCAGTTTTGCTCCCACTTTCAATGCTATACTTTTATGCATAAAATTTTCGGTTTTACTTGTGTTAAAATAGTATCTGCAAAAGAACTCCGGGTTTTCTGCTGTTGACATATACCAGTAGAAATCCCCGTTATTTCCGCCGAACATTGGATATTTATGCTTTGTTCACGGAACCAAATTTTGTTCATTTAAATCAAAAATATAAATGTTCATTCTATAAACATATGAATAATTCAAAATAAATTAAAAACACGTTTGCATCAAAAATATATATGTTTGAATTAAAGTCAAAAGCATGTTTATTTCAACAATATAGAATTTGGGTAAACGATTTTTAGCGTGCCCTGCCTTTTTTTCCTTCTTGTTTACATTCGGAAAAAAAAATGCCCCAATCAACTGAAAACGGCCCGCAACAAAACCGAAGTCATGGATTCGGAAACCCACCTAGGTAAGTGTCTTAACAAAGTTCCGGCTCGATAAAACCGGAGGAACCCCAGCGGTATCGACGTCACTCTGTCGTTTCTGATGCCGATCCTGTATCATCCTCCTCCACAACTGACGTCGAAAGAAAAACGAAAATCCGAAATAGATTTTGAATCTATTCCGGATCCTCCAGCCGGGGGGGACCTCATGCCGGCCTCTTTCTACGTTTGGTGTTCAAGGAGGGGGTCCTTGAACACCAAACGTAGAAAGAGGCCGGCATGAGGACCAGCGTTAGAAACGACAAAACGACGCTGATATCACAAAGTTTCACTGGTTTTACTGAACTGAAACTTCCGGACACTCACCCCGACGGGTCCCCGCATCTCGGACCAGGACCCAACATCCACAGCTTACCCTTAATCGCACCCGAAAAAGAGCAGGAGTTTAGATGCCTTGTCTGCGGATCGTTTTTTCATCTCTTTGCAATCCATTTTTTTGCTTTATCCTGCTAATATAATTTAAAATTAAGTATGTTTCTTTCAAACATAAGAAGCATGTTTAAAATAAACATATTTATTTTTGTTCACATACTTGTCAAACCAAACAAAAATATTCACGTTTATTTTCAACACGAATATTTTTAAAATAAACGTAACATTATTTTTGTTTTAAACATTAATATCACATGACTTCAAACATGGAATACGTTTGAAATAAACCTTGTTTATTTTTGTGGCCAGAACAAACTGAGTTTACGTTTAAATTTACCTGAAATATTTTTGTTTCAACGATAAATTTTTCTGCGTGAATGACTGGGTCAAATTTTATCCCAGCGTGAAAACATTGGGAATCTGTAACATGTGTCTTTCCAGGATTCCCGAATTTTAGTTTTTTATGTCTTGTGTTGAAATTATCTCTGATACTGAAATTCTCTCTGCGGTTTTCGTCATTGTATCTATTGCTGTATTCACCTTGGTAATTTCTGTTGTAGTTTCCGTTATCATTCCTGTTGTAATTGTCTGACCTATTCGGTGAACTATTGTTGTTCATATTTCTGCTAAAATTATTATTTTCTTGGTATTCGTAACTCGTGCCCCTGTAACCATTTTGATTTCCATTGAACGGCCTTTGATTAGACCTAACGAAATTATTCGGAAAATTTCCATAAGGTCCAAATTTTCTATCAAACGAATTGTTTTGTTGATGGTTCCGTTGATACTGGTTACAATATTTGGGTTGATTGACATGATTATCCCAATTATTTCGGTTCCTTTGTGATTTTGATTTTTCAGCGATGTGAATACACTGAAGCCTTTTTTCGATATCCTCAATTTGTTCTTCGTCGATACACTCTTCCTGTAAACATTTGACTAGTTCATTGAAGGTGTTATTTTTCTGTGATTTTGCCATATTTTTCAAGTTCCTATTTTTCAAACCTCCCAAAAAATGTATCCTCAAATTCCGTAGTGCATATGACTCTCTGCCTTTGGCATTATTTTCTTCATATTCATCCACGTGTTCTTTTAATGTTAATGCCCTATCTTTGTAATCTTGAAAGGATTCGTTTGGTCCTTGCTCCAAAGTTTCGATTTTCTGAAAAATTTCTTCCAGTTTAATATTTGTCCCAAATTCTCTTTCGAGATTGGTTCTCACTTCGGGCCATGTTTCTGCATAAATGCGTTTGAAATACCCTGATGCCGGAGCTTTCAATTTCATCAAAATTACCTGAATTAAAGGTTCATGCGATTTTTCAACTGGCAATTTCTTAGCGAAGAAATCACATTGGTATAGAAACGATGGTAATTCTGAGGCTGCGCCTCTGAACTCTGGAATGCATTGAATAGCTCTTTCAGTTGGGAACTCTGCCATTTTTTGTTTGTTTTTCGAAGCAAACGAGAAAAAATGCGACTGTTTCTCAGTCCCTTATTAAATTATGGATATTGTTATTATCTTGCCTTTTCGCGAATTTAATTGGACCAAAAACGCTTTCAGCGTAAATTCAAGACAATTTTTTTTCATGTTTTGTGCTTTGTTAATCAAATTTGCATGTTGGCCTTTTAAATTTGTATAAATTAATTTAACGTTCCCTTAAAGTGGTTGATTAAGCATTAAGCATCTTGCAAGAAATGTTGTTTACAAAGATGAAATGTATACTATTTATAATATTGTACGCGTAAAATATTTATAATACGGTAATGTATCAGAACTTTACACAATTTTTTATTTTTTTTTAACTGTGTACTCACCCTATCAGGAGCAGGATCAGGGTTATTCCTTGTTGAGTCTGCGATGAAGTTCCCAGATGAAGTCCCCATATCTTTATAGTTGACCAGATGTGCACCAATGTGCTGTACTCTTTATTAATCACTAGTTCACTTTTTCCTTTTTTTTTTGTAATTTAATCAAAGTCACTTTTTGGTTTTTTAACACTTACTGATTTTAGCCAGTCGAAATTTCGGCGTTCCAACACTTGAAAATAGCGGTTTAGTTTCTGCTGTCACCAGATGAAGCGCCCATACTCCGTTGCGCATCCATGTTTCACTCCCGTGTTGAAGTGCCCAACGTAGAGCAACAACTCGCGTGGTCTTTCTTTCTTCGTAAAATGAAAGACAGTGCAATTCCATTTCTACTGTATGGAAAAAGCTCTTTGATGAATCAGTTATCCTAAGGTTGGAACTGTGCTCGTCCGCACCTAGCAAACCTCGGATAATAAACTCATCAGAACAACTGCTCCGATTCTTTATTATTCGAAACCTTTTATACATGAATTTGTTACTTAAACTCTACACAATAGTTTTTCTCCAGTATGTACATATAAAGCGAGACAGATAGCTTTTCTCTTGGAAAGTCGGTGTCTGTTTTTTTTTAACAAGAATTAATGCTCCTCGCGGTAGGAACGGCTATGTAGGATGCTTACTCACCAATGTTTACTTTGACCTTTCTCGAAGCACCTAGTTAAGCCAGCGCGCATCGCTGACGACGCGGTAGCAACTGTTTATAAACTACTGACCCTGGAAATGTGCAACATTAGGCCGTATGAATAAAAAGAGTTTACTTTACTTTCCCGTGCTCTTCTTACGGGGAAAGTAAAGTAAACGCTTTTATTCATACGACCTATTGTCACTGCTGCTGTTAAGTTGTGTATTTTCTACTACCGTATGGGGGTCTATTACTGGTTAATTTCTTACTCAGATTGATATTGGATTTTGAGGCCTTTGCAAGCTGCACACAAAATATATTTTTGCTAAAATAAAAAATAAAAACCGTTGATGGGCGAATTAAAAGTTAGCGTTGATTCTTTTTGGTGGAAAGCGATTAGATTTTAAAACAAAAGTCAGCCAACTGCCAAATCAAAAGTAGTCCACGCACTCCTTTTAAAAGTATGAACTTTCAATATTAATTGTACTACTGTCAAATGAAAAGCATGAAAGTGTTCCCTAACAAACAAATACCATAAACGAACTGTATCCCGGATGGGTAAAGTATCCCACCAATGGTATGGATGATACCCCGAACACGTCGTTAAGCACTCTTTAATGGTTATTTTTATTAGGGTTGAAATTCAAAGTGAATTATTTTTGATTCAAAATGAACTTATTGCATGAAAGTTTAGTATAGTTAAAATGACAAGAGTTCGTTGGATTTAAAAATAATAATAAATTTCATTTTAAGACAAACATTTTCAAAATTATAACATTGGCTCGGGTACCTGCCCAGTAGCTGTTTAAGAATAAGTCCAAGCAGTAGATAATGACCACCATCTGCGAGAGGTGCTAGAGGTGCCAGATTAGGTCGAGATTATATCCTCCATCAAGGATATGAAGTCACTCGTCCTGTTGCTGGTTGGTACCATTTTGCTAGGCTTCTGTCAAAGACATCTTATCAAGAAGACTGGCAACTTTGTCAGGATCCAAGCGACAGACACAGTAGTGCTGAAGGTGGAAGCAACGCATAGAAAAATTAGAAAATACACAAACCTTTCATCTGAGGATGTAATCTTTGCTATCAAATTCGTTCGAAGAATTTACCTTTGAGCGACAGATGGCGCAATTGTACCTGTCTCCTAGCCTGTCTCATAGCGGTTGTACGAGAAAATGGAAGAGTTGCCAGTCTTATTGATATGTTGACTGCGCTTCTGTTTAGTAAAAAAAAAATGTTATTAATTTCTTTTGTTATCGCTTTCAGGTGGATCTCCTCGATCTCCCGTGCTCCATCTTGAATTTATTTATTTATTTATTTTTCGTCAACCGATGTAGATGTGGCCAGGTCTGTCGGAAAATCTTGGACCCAAACGATCGTCGTGAACAAAGTCGACCTTCTTCTTCTTCGGGACTTCCCCGGCTATCTGAACAACATTCGGAACAACTTTTCTTGAGGCTGGCTTCACCAGAAATAACATCAAACACGTGTCGCTCATCTCGGTCACCACCGGTTACGGAGTCGAACAGCTGATCACTAAAATCCACAACTCTGGGGAACACGTGGCGATGTCTATCTGGTCGGATGCACCAACGTCGGCAAGAACTCCCTGTTAAACACCCTTGTCCGGTCCGATTTGTGTAAAGTCAAAGCAACCGATCTGATCCAACGAGCCGTTTCGTGTTCGTACCATCTATGATATCTTTAGTGTGTGGTACCCGTTTATTAGAGAATATTTAAGAAAATGTAGAGTAATAACACAAACGAAGTGACAGACGACTAACTGGCGAAGAAATCAATTAAAATAATGTGGTTCGCTGTAATATAATTTTCTTAGAAGCTTGTGGCATCAGCCACCAGATAGGCTAGTATTTTCGTTTTGATTTGAACATAGTGATTTTGTGTGCAATATGATCTTTGACAGTGTGCAAAGAGTGTATCATTTTGTCATTTTTTTATGCATTTAGTAGGAGGAGTAGAGTGAAAGAGATAGTACCAAAACATTCTAGGACATTTAGTGCTGCCATGTGGTACAATCCATTAGTAGTGTTGCCATGTGGTACAATCCAGTGTAGTGGTGTTGCCATGTGGTACACTGAAAAATTGCAATAGCAGGTGCGTCACCAAAGTTTTCGAGCCGCTCCGTCTGTCACTTCGTTTGTGGTAATAAGTTGTTTGCAAAAGACGATAGGCCCTTTTAAAAATACGCGAGAAGTCATTGTTTTCAAAAGCTGTTACGCTCTTTTTGCAGCTCTATCTAGATTTTCTGTTTTCACATGCGGTAGTTCGGTAAAATAGATCAGCCTCATGAAATTTTAGACACTCTTGTAATAGATGTGTGAATGTCAGCTGATGAATCAAAACAAGTATTTCCTTATACGATACGACTATCCGTTTGGATACAAAATTGTGCACATAGGGCTTTTAAATGTTTAATCGATACTCACAACTGCAGTACTACATGCACCACCTAAATCGTATAAGTGCGAGCAAGAGGGATACAGATTAGTGGGAAAATAATGCATCATTGTGTGCCAGATAAAAAAAATATTAAACGTCAAATAGCTCAATATCCGCACATGTATTACATGAGTGTCTATACTTGAAATCTGATATCGACAGTAGAAGGGATTTTTCCTAACCTCGCGACAACACAGCGCTTCAGAAGCAAATATGGCAGGCAGAGGTGGACATGATAATAATAGGTAAATTAAATTACAAATTTATAGGTTTAAATCAGTACGGTTTCGGAAAAATGGATCGCAAATTTAATTTCCCTGTGATATATTTATGGACGAAACCAAATTCGATGATCCAGAGTGTGAAAAAAATAGTGAAAATTGTGATTCAAAGTTGAGCTCGTGGTGCGTTTTAGAAGAATGATGGTCTGCTGCTTTGCGCTGTCGGCGAAATGCAAAAAATTACGGCATTCATCCCAAAATAAGCGACCAGTTACAAACAAAAATATGCTAAAAATAAGCCATTAGGAGTGTGAATACGGCTAGGACAGTTCCGGATAGCATCAATTGTGTCACTTTATCAACTAGGCCGACATTGCATAATGAATTGTTTATCCACGCGTTTTTTGATGTTCGCATTTTGAGATATCGAAGGAAAGGTGGTCGCTTGAGTTTGAGTGACCCAAGACGAAATTTCCCACCCATACATACACCTGTGCGAGTTATGCTCAATTGCTGCGGTGTTTAATTTCCAATTAATTGGGAGATAGTGAACTGATCATCATTTTCTTCGGTTTCGTTTCTCTTTTGTTAGATACGGAGGTGAGCGGACCCGTAGACCGCTACCAACGGAACCACCGTACATTGCGTATGTTGGCAACTTACCGCAAGGCGTTGTCCAAGGCGATCTGAACAGGATATTCAAAGATTTTACGGTGAAGAATATTCGCCTGGTCAAAGATAAGGAAACCGACATCTTCAAGGGCTTTTGCTATGTGGAATTCGGCACGCTGGAGGAGTTGCAGAAGGCATTGGATTTGGACGGGATGATAATGCTCAACGATAGTCAGGCCACTTTGAGGATTGACATAGCCGAACAGAAAAAGAATGATCGGTAAGTTGATTTTAATTATTTCACAGTTAAAGATGATAAAGAATGGCCACATAGCTATATAGTTGTTATTAGGTGCACGTCGTTTACCAGAAAGTGCGAAAGATATTCAATTAGGTACCATTTAGGACAACGGTAAAAACCGAGGACAGAGAAAAAACATACAGGAAATGGTTATCCGTTAAAAGGACTTCTTATAGTGAAATAATGACGGTATATTCTTTTTCTGTGGAAGTTAGAAACTTTCAAGCAGTTGCATCAAGCTTGGTTTTATTTGAACACCGGAAAATAAGGTCGCTTAAAACAAGGGTTGGGTGTATTCGTTTAGCGCATTGTAAGCAGCTGACTGCCCTTTTCAGCATAGTTGTTCCGTTCGTTAAAACAGCAAGCTGAGAAAAACACTGTTGAAGATTTTTTTCTCCATGAGCTCTTATGGATAGAACAACGTAGGAAACTTCTCGTGTACATTGTAAAGTGATGGTTCTTGACAATAGATTTCAATGTTTAGCTAATTTTCGCCAAAAATTCTAATGGGACTTTTATACCGCACAGGGCAGTTGAGAGCAGACTTAATTTTCTGTAGGGACGTCATAAACTCTTTAGAAGAAACAAGTTTGAAATCGATGAAGAGAATCTTTCTCTACTAAGCATTCATAAGGCCCTAAGCCGCAAACGTAAACAATGCCGCACATGTCTTTTAATTCCAAATCTCCTTGTAAGTCACAAATTATATCGGATAGAAGGGCTTTTTATTAGGTAATTGTTATTCATGTCGAAGCCGAGTACCATAATCCGGGGGCACATTGATCACTTTTTAACGTAAATATTGAAATAATTTTCTACAGAAAACAGCAGTGACTAACACTTACCGCGAGATTAAAGTATTTCTCTCTACAGAAACTTGGGAAGATGAGAAAAGTTACCGTCAAATGTATCATTTGATAGGTTTTTTTTTATAGTATTTTCATACAAAATATAGGATTAGTACTGCACTGATTCGAGTAGTGTTTGAATTTTGGTCAATAGTGCACCTAATTCCGCACTTTTTTTGGTCAGCTGAAATTTAAATTCTGATAGTTTTTAATATGCTGGAAAATTAGCGGCGCCGGTGGTGTAGTGGTAAGTGTGATTGCCTCTCATCCCAGCAGGCCTGGGTTCAATCCCAGTTGGTGCCGCCGGGATGTTCTGAGGTATAACATCTCTTATCACGCCTTCCTTCGGAAGGGAAGTAAAGCCGTTGGTCCCCGGTTCATGAGTTGATGATGGGTCGATAGGTAGGGTCCAGGTGTGGGAGCTGCCTTCCTGGCGTCGGTAGCATTGGTGCTCAGCACGGAAAACAAGATCGACGGAAAACAAATCAAGGAAAAAAAATATGCTGGAAAGTCTTACAACACTGTTTTCATTAAAATATGTGGAAATTACAATCAGGTATGCATATTCCTGGCAGCGTGAATAAGACTCCACGAATAAGGATACCCACAGCTTATGGGATTTTCACTAATAGGGGCTATGGTAGATTATCTCTTTAATTTCAATAACTAAAGCTGTTAATTTTAACCATTTGCATGAACGATATCAAATTAATTGTCAAGTGAGCGGAATTACAAGCTGCTCGGAATAACCCACGTTCACGGTTATAGTATTGTAATCAATAGCTATGAGGATACTATCGTCCTACATGATTAGCTTTCATTTTGAATGGTTAGTTTAGTTATAAGATCAACCCCTCATAGAATAGCATCCCACACGCTAACCCCAACATACTCAATATTTTTTTACTCATCTAATGGGTAGTTCCATTTTCCCTCGTAAATGCTTACATTATAGTCATGATTGAGTATTTTACAATGACCGTGCAGTACTGTTAGTAAATGTGCTTATTATAGATTTGGAAAAAAAAACGGGATAACTTTGGTATAAATTATAGCATTTGAACTTTTTTTTATTGTCTTGTGACTGAACATCAGTTTTTTGTTTTGGAGTAGAAAACCATGCGTGAATATCAAACAATTTCGATCAAGAAATAAGAAGCTTTGAATGAGTATATAATCAGAAACATCAAAAGTAATAAAAAACAATACATATTGAATTTGTGATGAATTTATAGAAAATGCATTTATTAAGTGATTGCTTGAGTGTCTTTTCAATTAGGCGAAAAACAAGAAAAAATTGTTTTGCAGATATTTAGCAAATATGTTAAACATATATGTATACTACAAAAAACTATATACTATATCTAAGCTACAAAATGGAACCAATGTTTCCAATTCTGAAATAGTGCAGCGTGCAGATTTAATCATTATATTCTACTATCAAAGTTACCCGCATTATCAAAGATACCCCGTTTTACGATAAATAATTTATTATATAACTCAGATTCAGTGACACTAGCCGGCGCCGGTGGTGTAGTGGTAAGCGTGATTGCTTCCTCACCCGAATCGGTCTGGGTTCAATCCCAGCCGAGGTCGGTGGGATTTCTCTGAGGCATAAAAATCTCAGGTCACGTCTTCCTTCGGAAGGGAAGTAAATCCGTTGGTCCCGGCCCATGTGTGTAATGGGTGCGATATCCTACGCAGGTGTGGAAGTCCTCCCCATGGACATGGAGGTTGACGGTACTGAAGCAAAGGGTTATGTTTAATTTCTTTATATTTGCAACGATGATGATTTCCCATAGTGACACATATCACCTTCTTAATGCTTCAGTATGCCTCAAACGATTAATTCTTGGTTGTTAATAGAACTTTCTTGATGAAATCGGCTGCTTCATGCAGACTGAGCAATTCTGATTATAGTATCAGATTTGTTCTGTATACAGAGGAACTGGGAGGGCTTATTAGAAACTTCTCACCAATAAAGTTATGATCTTCTAGTAAATTTTGCATATAATTTTATTAATATTTTATTTTATTTAAGCATATTATTTTTGTTACAGTCAATTAGCTTTAGCATACAATACAAGAGTGCTCGTTTTTGCGTAAAATAATCAATATTTATTTTGTAATTACCTTTAATTTTTTTTGTGATTTGAAAATTTTCCCAGTTTGGTTAGAAGTTTCGAAGCTAACGCATGTCCCCTAACGCTAACGCAATAGATAGATAGACAGAAAAAGTGTATCATGAAGAATGGTTGCATGCAGGGTTGCTTCCACTCACTTGCTATAGATGAGTGATTTTCGGAGTTTTGAATTCGTTAGATGCTGTAATGGAGATTTGTGTTATTGGATGCGGGAGGAGATTGGAGGGCCGGTGTTTGACGCATAGAACCTGTCAATTTCGCTTTCAGAGTGTCGCAGTCAGCGGTTTTATGATTCGTGAGCGCTCGCGATTCGTAGAATCTTTGATTGTGACTGCAAGTGGATCTGCAGGGTTTTGTGTGTCGGACGCCTGCTTTTTGGCCTTTTCTTGTGTCTAACATGTGCGGAGTATCATTAGAGCGTCCAATGGTTTTGAGATTCCTGGTTGCGTGAAATATATTTGTGAGAATATCTTTTTGAGATTTTAGTAGTCACGTTTTGTTTGTAGTTTATATTTTATTTCTTTCATGTAATTATCGTAAATAATAGTTATTCAATAATAGATTGTTCATCCATATATTCGTACTTTGACGCGAAGCGCTGTGCATTATGAGATGCTCGATGACCCTGGAGGGATCGATTTTGCTTACTGAGCAGAAAATCATGGATTTAACCCCAAGCTCTTCCACAGCACAATAAATCGCCACCATCATTTGTATATTTGATATTGAACATTAACCTCGGAAACTATTTGCATATCAAGAGAAAACGTAGTCCTGCATTTTCGCGAAGCGTTATGGTTCGGAGAAGCTCGATGACCCTGGAGGGATCGTTTTTGCTTACTGAGCAGAAAATCATAGGTTTATCCCAAGCTCTCCGTCATGACTCTTAAAATTCATGATCACTAAACAAAATGAATATGTTCTTTCGATAGCCGGCTATCGAGAGATTAAATAAACAGCAAATAAACAATACATACTCTTGGTTGCATCGCCAACTTGAGGTGAATCCTAACCGAATACCCTACCCAACCCTCCAACTCCGTAGCACTTATGAGGGTGTCGCTAAGTCGGTGGCCTCTCGTTAAGTAAGTACTACATCAACATTTCCTTCCCTATCCCTAGTTATGGTAAAGATGGGCGTGGCCAGGAATAGTGACAGTCATGCTTCTGTTACTCTTGTTTAGATTGGAACCAATGTTTACTCCCCAGCATTATTCCTAAAAGTAGTCTAACTGAGAATTTCAGAAGAGACGTGAGTGTCGCTAGTATCCAATCTACGAAGTATATCATAACAACGCTAACGCTAACGATATCCTACGCAGGTGTGGAAGCTGCCTTCCTGCACATTCAATTGCCGTCAATGGATGGCAATCTATGTCCGTCGGTGATTGGCACTAGATTGCGGAACAGAGACCGACGTTAAATAAAGAAAAAAAAAAGAAAGATTCAGTGACACGTAGTTAAGTCAAACAAGCCTTTCTCAACAAACAAGCATGTCCTATAACCGTTTGTTTGAATGATGATTATGTAGGAAATCCCCTAGCGCCGGACATCTCTCATTGCTGATTACCATGGTTTTATGCCTGTTAGTCACGTGTCTTGAAATATATGTTTCTTCTTATTTACCGTACCATTGAAACCAAGGAAATCAGCTATATCCAGTATTGAGAGATGTCCTTAATTGTCCAGAATTGAGAGATGTGCTTAAAACGAAGATATTAAGGTTTTAATGTTTGTGACCACCCTACTTTTGAACCACCTTAGCGGCAATACCAAACCACTTTGCGATGTAGCACAAACTGTTCAATCAGTGAGGAGTAGACTGGCCCACATTTATATGGGGTAAATTTCTTCATTTTTTCAACAGGCCAACCCCTAAATTTGTGCCATTAGGTATGTGCTGCTGGTCTATCCATTCCAGTCGATAGCATTGTTCAAAACCGATTTAAAACGCTTTTACAACGCTCCAAACTGTTGGGCATAGCCAACAGACACGAACAAACACGATTTTTCTTGTTGGCTCACTGCCAACGAGATCGACGGACAGACTGATTGTTGGCCACTGCCAACGATGAACACGAACTATGCTTCGTTGACCCACTGTCAACGACAAGCGATGGAACGGATTGCTGCTCCCGGAACGGAGTGGGCACTAGTTCTGCTGGTGAAGCCACTTACCACACGATATCGGAAGTTCTGAAAAGAACTCCGATGAAATAAACTCTTTTGGAAAAGTGATAATGTGGAAACACGCAGCAGACAACTAGTAGGACCATGTCAGAGCAGGACGCTGACGACCGGAACTTCAAACAGCAAGCAGACGAAACCAATCAACAGCAGGAGCAAGCAAACTGGAAGACGTTTCTTCTTGAAATAATACTGCGAGAAGCTTTTTTACTTGTTGTGGTTGCTTTATTCTTCAGGATGCAAGAAAGACTGACAAAGTTTTTGGTGCGTACTCTACTTTTAAACATTTTAATATTTGATCAGCCACTGCTGATTGGCTGTTACTGCGCAACGCAAAAAGGATAGAAAAGTGTACTATAAAATACAATCTTGATTGTGATTGGTTGTTGTCATGTTAGTAGGGAGGCCGTTTTCCCGCGGCTATCTCGGGGTTAGTAAAAAAAAAAGGATGAGGAGGAAGGAAGGGAGATTTTTTCTGCTGCTGATGCATTGACGGTCGGTAAACTCAGGACGTTTACAGTGCCAGCGGCGGTGCAGGGTCGTGTCGAAACTTATTCGCTGTTGCGAACATCCTCCCCCACGCGATTCGATGATTCACCTGGAGATTCCTGATTGTTGACCTTAGGCTTATTGTCATCTATGGGTAGAATGGAAATTTTCGTTATTGGGCGTCGGTAAACTGTATCTCCCACTTTTACATCAACAACTCTCACTAAGTTGTCTTCGCCAGGGTGCGAGTGGACAATTCTTCCCAATTTCCACTGCTGTGGTGGCAAATTTTTATCTTCGAGTAAAACGACTGAACCGGGGTTAACATTGGGCTGACGAATCTGATTTTTACCCCTTGGTTGCAAACTAACAAGATAATCATGGACCCAAGACCTCCAAAAATGCTCTCTCATTAGCTGTAAATGCTGCCACCTGGACAACCGGTTTTTACTCAGGCCTTCATAGGAAGGCTCAGGAATAGCGGTAAGTGGTCTTCCGATGAGGAAGTGTGCAGGGGAAATTACTTCGCCTTCAGTTGGATCATCGGAATGGGAAAACAAAGGTCGTGAATTTAGAATTGCTTCCACTTGAGTAAGCAGCGTGTAGAATTCTTCGAAAGTCAACGGAGTTTCCTTGAGTATTCGCTTCAGGTGGTACTTTGTGCTTTTGACGCCAGCTTCCCACAAGCCTCCAAACTCGGGAGCATCTGGTGGAATGAAATGCCAAACAATTTCCTTGGTTTGGCAGAAGGATTCAATTTCATGAACAGCGGAGTGATCACGAAATAAGACAAAAACCTCATGTAGTTCTGTCCGGGCACCTCGGAAATTGCTACCGTTATCCGAGTGCAACTCTCTAACTAAACCTCTCCGACTGATAAACCTCTGTAGAGCGGCGATGAAGGCAGCCGTAGTCATGTCCGACACTAATTCCAGATGAATGGATTTTGTTACCAGACATACAAAAACCGCAATGTATGCCTTCACGAGAATTGGTTTCCTTACTCCATGCTTAATAACGAACGGCCCTGCATAATCGACTCCAGATACTTCAAAAGGAGCTGCAGGAGTAACGCGACTAACTGGCAAGCTACCCATATATTGAGTAACTCCCTTAGGTTTTATACGGAAGCATCGGACACATCCTCGTGTAATCTTCCGTACAGCCGATCGAGATCCCAGCAACCAAAAGCGTTGACGAAGAGCGGACAACAAACCAGACGGTCCGACATGGAGGTGTTCCTCGTGGTATGCTCGAATGAGAAGATCGGTCAAAGGGTGATTTGGCAAGATGTACTGGTGTTTCGTACTCAGGGGAACCCGGGAATTCTGAATCCGTCCTCCAACACGTAGAACGCCATCTTCCAGAAAAGGTCCTAGCATTCCGATTTTTCGACAAGGTTCTCCATTCTCAACCCTTTTTATATCGTCAATCAGTACATTTTGTTGGATAACCTTCACAATCGTATGGAGAGATGATCTTAGTTCGCCAATGGTAGCGAGACATTTCTTAACACGGTTCTCAGAAATTTTCGTTCGACAGTTATTTATGAAACGCTGTACGTACGCTAGTACACGTTGTAATTTACGGAAAGAACTAAATTTCTTGAATAAAGGAAGATCGTCAGAATTTAGAACAGGCATCACAACTACCGGAGCGGATTTAAATTCTGGGAGTTGTTCATCGGGAATATTTTCAACCTCAGGTTGATTGAAAGAAGTGGATCTCAAAAAATCAGGACCGTCCCACCATAACGAATTTGATTTCAAAACTCCTGGTAACTGTCCCCGGGAAACCACATCAGCTGGATTTTCTTTAGAACGTACATAATTCCACTCATTGTGACCATTCTCGACCGTGATTTCCAAAACACGATTGCGTACAAATGGTTGCAACATCGATGGGGGTTTTCGGAGCCATGCAAGAACAATTTGACTATCTGACCACAAGAACAGAGACGAGAAGTTTAATTGCATGGCAGGAATGGTTTTTTGGACAAGCTTCGATAGCAGTAAAGCAGCACAAAGCTCTTTACGAGGAATCGTCAGTTCATGGATAGGGGCAATTTTCGACTTGCTACGAAGAAGTCTCACCGTGATCACATCATTTGGTTGGACACAACGAACATAAAGACAAGCTCCATAGGCGATCCCTGAAGCATCAGCGAACCCATGTAATTCAACATACTCAAAATGAGGAACCAATACATGTCTTGGAACTCGAATGTTTCTAACCTGAGCCAAGGAGGAACGGAATTGCAACCAAGAATGAAGAATTTCACCTTGAAGGGGCGTGTCCCAACCAATCTTCAGAGTCCATGTTCTTTGCATTAGGTGCTTAGCAAGCACGATAACTGGGGACACGAGGCCGAGTGGATCAAACAGTTTCGCGATTTCTGAAAACATACTTCGTTTTGTAACGGGTGACATCTCGGAAAGATCAGGATTGATCGCAAATAGAAATTCATCGCTATTTGGACACCAAAGAAGACCGAGGGTTTTTATGACTTCATTGGCGGATATTTCGTTCAATTGGACAAGAGTTTCACGCTCAGATTCGGGAACACCTTCGAGAATCCTTTGATCATTGGCACACCATTTGTGCACTGGGAAACCTCCTTTCTGCAACAAATTCCGAATTTGTTGACGACATTCGATGGCCTTTTCGATACTGTCAGTACCTGACAGAACATCGTCAACGTAGCAATCCTCTCGAATAATATGCGCTGCCAGCGGAAACTCGTCACCTTCATCAATACACAACTGAAGCAACGTTCTGGTTGCAAGAAACGGAGCAGCGGAGGTACCGTAAGTCACGGTTAGTAGCTCGAGAACTCTGAGAGCTTCCGATGGCTTTGAACGCCAGAAAATTCGAAGGAAAGCGACCTGTGAAGGATCAAGAAAAACCTGTCTGAACATTTTAGCAATGTCAGCAGTGAACACGTATGTGTGTTTCCGAAATCGCAAGATAATTTTCTCAAGGTCAGATTGGACGACTGCACCAACCTGCAAAACGTCGTTTAGTGAGGTTCCGGAGGGGAGCTTTGCCGATGCATCGAAAACAACTCGTAACTTGGTACTTGAACTCGACGGCCTTAGGATAGCATGATGTGGCAAGTAATGGGAGAATCATCTGACTCGCGAACTTCTCTGCAATGCCCTAGGCTTTCATATTCCTCGATAAATTTCGAGTATTGCGCGTGAAGCTCAGGCTCACGAAGGAGACGCCTTTCAAGAAAGTAAAAGCGACGAAGAGCCAACGAACGATTAGCATCGAGCTGAGAAACATTTTCACGGAATGGTAACTTCACAACATATCTACCGGTAGGATCACGACGATGAGTGCTGCGGAAAGTCTCTTCACACTCCTCTTCTTCAACAGTACGCTGGGAAACATTGCTGATTTCTTCAATTTCCCAGAAACTTTTAATCATTTCGTTGAGCGATTCGATAGTAACGGTGTTGATTTGCTGGGGGCTTAGGCACGCTACAGACTCATCACGAATTTCACCGGAAACAACCCAACCCAGTTCGGTTTCACGCAACTCTGGAAGACCATCACCAAGAACGAGATGTCCAGTCCTCAATAGTCTGAAAAAATGGCCAAGTCCAATCAACAGATCCACATCAGAAGGTACATAGAAATTAGGGTCAGCCAACTGAAATCCAGAAGGAATGTTCCACTGACTGATATTAACAGGTTTGGATGGGAGAGCATTCGTGATCTTTGGAGTTACCAAACATTTGAGATCTACTTGAAAGTCCCTGTAGAGGGATTGGAGGCTCACGGTTACTAGACGTTTGGATTTGGTGCGCACATTGCTGACTCCAACAATGTCAATGGAAACAGGAACTCCCTCGAGACCAAGCTTTTCGTACATGGGAAGAGAAATCAGATTCGTTTGAGCACCACAATCCAGGAAGGCACGGCATGGAATATGCTTATCATTTTTATCAACCAAGCTCACCACAGCAGTTAGAAGCAAGACATTAGGGACGGCAACACTAAGAGAACAGACGGACGGCTGGCTAGACACAGTAGATGAAATTGCGGAATCATCACACGAGGTTTGGGGGGTTACCACAAGTGAAACCCGTTCATTCTCACCTTTGCTCTGGACGGGATGGTTGTTGGAATTCACATTACTTTCACGTTTGAATCCATCCTCATGCAAAAGAGAATGGTGTCGCTTGTTACACTTGCTGCAGTTTCTCTTAGACGAACAAGCAATGGATCTATGTTCACGCCGCAAACAGTTAAAACACAAATGGGACTCTCTCACCTTTGTTACTCGATCCGACACAGGCAGTTTATGGAAATCGGGACATTGGTAATTAAAGTGACTCTTAGCACAGAACTGACAAGACTCACTACTACTGTCGGATGTAGTAGCGTGAACCTTCACGCTATTGGGCTTAGCGGTTGGTTGAGATGGTTTAACAGGATGGGATTTTACGATTGTAGGATGATCCGCTTCACAACGTTCAAGGACACGACACTGATCCTTCAGGAATGTCAGTGTCTTTTCAAGATTCGGTAGTTCCCCATGGGCAAGAGAGCGTTCCCATTGCTTACGTGTGGATGCGTCGAGACAAGAAGTCAAAATCTTATTGATAATTAACCCAGTTGTACCCTCAACTGATTGTTTCATAACCCTAAGACCCTCAACGTGCCTCGTACACGTATCCACCAAATCACGTAGTTCTTTGTGAGACTCTTTGCACATCTTTCTCATAGCTAGAAGCTCGTCAATATGGGTATCGATAATAATCCTCGGATTTTCATATCTGTCGGTTAGTATTTCCCACGCGTGGTTGTAGTTGTTATCAGACAGGGTTTTGGCATCAAGAATACCGGAGGCAGCACCAACTAGTGCCTTTTCTAGATAATGCAGTTTGATCGCATCCGAATCAGAACATCGGCTGACGATGTCTTGGAACATGGATTTAAAACGAGGCCAATTTTCGTAGCGCCCGTCAAAAGTGGGGATTGGGGCCTTGAGCGGCTGTTGCTGTACTATCACTTGGGTGGCACTAGCTGGCGTAGCGGCGTTGGTAAAGGAAACACTGGTAGGAGTACTTAAACTTTCCATGAGAAATTCCAACCGAATCAAACAATCGGTATGAAGTTTGTCGAATTCGTTCAATTTTTCATCTTGATCATCCGTTTTACCAGGAGGAATGGAACAAATAATCTCCTTGTGTAAAACGGAATATTCAGCATAATGAGCTTCTAGCTTTTTGGCGTAAACTTTAAGAAACGGAAGACTCACCTGGCTAGGATCATTTTCGTATTTTTCCAAGGCATTGGCGATCGCAGTCACCTTGCCCTTTACCTGACCGCGTTGGTGGATGAGCGGCTTGATTTCCTCCATGGTTGGCTTAAGCGGTTTCAATGGGGTACGATCCACTGGCATCGGAAAGGAATGGTAATTGCTACGGAGAGAGCAATTCTCGAACGTCACACGATGATACCAGATGAAAGGCAGGAGCACTAACACTTGAGTTCTTGGAGTTCTTTTTGCGTTCTAGCAAATAACTTTACTGTTCTGTTACTGTCACATAAGCATCGACGGTAGCGTTCAATGTTCACTAAAAGTTCTTGTTCTTCTTCACTTGCTACCGTGACGCGAGAAAAAATTCACTTCAATAGCGGACTGTATACGCTTCACAAATCCGGTTCCGAACGGACCACTATGTTGGGCATAGCCAACAGACACGAACAAACACGATTTTTCTTGTTGGCTCACTGCCAACGAGATCGACGGACAGACTGATTGTTGGCCACTGCCAACGATGAACACGAACTATGCTTCGTTGACCCACTGTCAACGACAAGCGATGGAACGGATTGCTGCTCCCGGAACGGAGTGGGCACTAGTTCTGCTGGTGAAGCCACTTACCACACGATATCGGAAGTTCTGAAAAGAACTCCGATGAAATAAACTCTTTTGGAAAAGTGATAATGTGGAAACACGCAGCAGACAACTAGTAGGACCATGTCAGAGCAGGACGCTGACGACCGGAACTTCAAACAGCAAGCAGACGAAACCAATCAACAGCAGGAGCAAGCAAACTGGAAGACGTTTCTTCTTGAAATAATACTGCGAGAAGCTTTTTTACTTGTTGTGGTTGCTTTATTCTTCAGGATGCAAGAAAGACTGACAAAGTTTTTGGTGCGTACTCTACTTTTAAACATTTTAATATTTGATCAGCCACTGCTGATTGGCTGTTACTGCGCAACGCAAAAAGGATAGAAAAGTGTACTATAAAATACAATCTTGATTGTGATTGGTTGTTGTCATGTTAGTAGGGAGGCCGTTTTCCCGCGGCTATCTCGGGGTTAGTAAAAAAAAAAGGATGAGGAGGAAGGAAGGGAGATTTTTTCTGCTGCTGATGCATTGACGGTCGGTAAACTCAGGACGTTTACAGTGCCAGCGGCGGTGCAGGGTCGTGTCGAAACTTATTCGCTGTTGCGAACACAAACTACTCAGGTGTGTGTGACTATTGTCGGCAACCTCTTTTTCTTTGGCAACCTTTCCATTTGAACTGTGTGTTATTCTGCTGTTCTATTATCGGCAACGACGCGTAATCAGCAACATGTTATAATGCGTATGTTTTATTTCAAGAAAAACCTGAGAAAATGCGTTTGCTCAGTTGTAAAAACCTAATCAGATTGAAACTGAAAGAAAAGGAATCGTTTAAATAAATTCAACGAAGTTTTTTAGTTGCCGAAAACAGTCAATTGGTGCCGAATACGACATTTATCCTATCTGAAATGTTTCTACGTGTATGAAGCTACCGTAAACTCGTGTTGACAACAACGCCACCACTATTACCAATGGCGGCTTCAAGAACTTATGACCGTGCCAGAAGATTGGTTGAAATATGTATTTACCAGCGAATCCAAACAAATAAAGCAATATACATGGTTGAGGAAATAGCTCGATCGGAATCGAGAAAAGACATAATAAAAAACACACTTCTTGATAGAGCTGGAATTAGGGCGTAACAGCTTTTGTAAACAATGACTTCTCTCGATGATTTCTCGAAACTCAAGGCACGCCAACGCAAACCAATACAACCAACGGGAAGGGGAAGATGTCCGCTACCCGATAGTGACGTTTATTTGAGTGAGCGAGTCTAGGCTTTTTAGAAATCATCGAGAGAAGTCATTGTTTACAAAAGGGTTTACGCCCTAATTCCAGCTCTATCTAGACTTGTACCTATCATGTTCGGCTTTACTTCGTGAAGCAGCTTTCCAACAATTTGGTCGTTTCCTTGTACCAGTCCAAGCGAGCTGTGTTGCAGGCAGCGTTGGCAGTATTACAGATTTACCTGGATTTTTCAGATTTTCAGTCGTCGGTTCTTTCTTACTAGAAAAAAGTGATTATCCAATTAATAGAGTGTGCCCCTAAACCAGGAAACTGTTAATTATACATATATATTTTTTATGTCTTTTCAGTGGTGGCTTCAATAAGAGAGGTGGTGGCGGTCAGCAGAATCGCGGCGGAGGTGGCTTTAGTAACAAAGGAGGGCTTCAAAATACCCGCCAGGGTGGTGAGAGAAACTTCGGTAATGATAACTTTGGAAGAAGTGATTTTGATAGAAACCGCGGACGTTCAAATAATTTTAACGGTAAGGGACTAAGAGCTGTCTTTACATACCTAAAAATTGAAGCTTGTATCAATTTTAAAAGTTCCTACTCTCCTGTTGCTAATTTAACATTCGAAAATACAACCACGAACGCTTTCTTTTAATTTTCATAAAAAATGGCGGATAGGACCTATTTAAAATATACTAGAGAATTTAAATTTGGATGTGTAAGAAGAGTTTTGTCTCTCCGAAGGTAGATTAATATCGAGTTGAACGAATTGCAAACTTCTCAATCCATTTCCCATTTATAAAAAAATACATCTGTGTCTGTATTCCAGAGCGTGGACCAGGACCAAACCGCGGCAGATATGGTAATTTTAGTGAGGAAGGTCATGAAGGTGGTGGCCGCGACGGAGGAAGTCGAGATGACTGGAGCCGAGATTCTGACGGCCAAAGAGGAGGAGATAACTTCAACCGTGGCGCCGAAGGTGAACGTTTCAATCGATACGGCGCTGGTGCTAGTGGAGGAGGAGGAGGTGGTCGTCGAGAGCATCGTGATAGTGATAGAAGAAATGAACCAATTAATGCTGGTCCTGCGCTTAGTCTGGCGGAACGTGACGCCGGTAGACCCAAGTTGAACTTGAAACCACGAACAGTGGCCACTCCGTTGAACGCTCTGGCGGAAACAAAGCAAGCTGCCGCCATATTTGGCGCTGCCAAACCACGCGAAGAAAAACAAGGCGCTGAAGGCAGCAAGCCGGAAGAATCAGAACGTAAAACGTCTGTTTCATCATCATCGGCGGGAGATGATAAAAATGAGTCAAACTAAAGCTTTTCTTTGGTTTGTTAGCGTTAACATATAATAATTTTTTCCTTTTATCAAATGAGAGCGAAAGTAAAACAGTTTTTTACTAAAATGCTAGTAAATAGGATGAAAAAAAAACTGGATTATGCGAAATTACAAACCCCCTACATGAAAATACATGCATACCTACAAAAAAACGATAAAACCTAACGTAAAATATGTGTTTAATTTATGTTTTGAGTTTTACGCTTTTTTCTACGATTTAATATTAATACTATTAAAGAAAAAAAATGCAAAAAAGAAGGAATGAAATACAAAATAAAATGTAATTATACTGCAAATAATTATGAAACAGTAACATATATGAACTACTATAGCACATTGATATACTGCAAAACTAAAAGATTAATAATTACACGAGAGAAAAGCTGAAAACTGAAAACTTTCAAAGGAGAAACAGAAGAAACTTTTTTGAGCTAGTAAAACACAGTAATAATAATTACAAAGGCGAGTCGAGTATTTTGCGCATTGTCCCTCTTTTTTGCTCTCAAGTTTGCGTTGGCCGTCTTATGTGAAGTATGAAGTGGTTTTAATTAAGCGGATATGTGAGATGATTCAATCAATGGCGTAGGTATGAAAAAGTAATGCTTTTGTATAGGAGATTTCATTTGCTAAAAATAACATGTCCTTACAATTAAGCCTAATTATACCGATAGCTTTACGCTGTTAAAGTTACTTTTATTTTGTGTTTTTTTATTGGCTGACACTTATCAACATTAATAGCGGATTGTGATTTGAGTTCTTTTCGTATCGACTTACAGTTTTTTTTATCTAAAATAATTGCAGCATTCGATTCGCTTTTGTTCGGTAGAACTTTTCGGAACTAAATTCAAAGGCAGAAATGTAAAAATAGTAAGCATAATATACACTCCTATCTTTAAGTGTTGTTGAAATAAATACGAGATGAATGATGAACATGCAAAAGGATGAATAAAATGATGAAACAACTGATACTTGGAAAATAAATACCGTGTTTCCATTCGGCCATGACATGGGCTGAGAACTTTTACTATAGGGCGTTATGCCCGGTTTACATAGCTCATGCTTAAACCTGTTTACTTTGAGCTTCACTTTTTCAGTAGTTTTAATATACTAGCACCAGCACATTTGTAAACAATCGAAAGGGGAACGAAAATATTCTATCAAGGGAACAAAAACTTGCGTTTAATTTTTAAGGCGTAGGGGCATCGGATGAATTCCTGCCCCAAGTGGAACGATCGGAAGCAGTACAACCAACAATCAATACGAAACTAACGATTTTAAATTGGCCCTCTTCGGTCCCCAAGCTAATCGATACACCCCTCGAAACATAGGAAAATCCACAAACCCCTCATTTTATCTGTCAAACTTTTATAGCGTCTCAAAACAAACATAGTGTAGTACTAGAATTTCGACTAGAATGGGGTACGTTAATCGATTTGCTTGGAACCAATAGGCTAGTCAAGTAGTGAGCCTATTTAAAATCCTTAGTTTCCACCGGTTTTTTTTTTTTTTTTTCCTCTGTTCGGGACATAAAACCACTGCGACCAGTAATTTGATCTATTGTAGTATATCCCGTGTCCTTAGTTTAGTGCATGTCGTATTACTCCATCACTATTGAGAAATGATGAAGCATTCGATTTTTTTTACAGTTGTCATTCTCGCATTTATCGCAAGGATCCGACTATAATTGAAAGGTCCCGCTATTTATACCCTTCGGAGTGTTGGAACACCCTCCAAAGGCGCGCTCCTTTGTCAATCAAAATTGGATCTCTTAGCAACAAAAACAAGCAATGACACCGATAATGACCATGCATCAGAACCCTAGTCTTAACCACTTCAAACTAGGGAACAATGAATAGAAGATTTGGAATCACATAGGTGAAGACTAACTCATTTTTTCCTTGTTTCAAGATCATCCTCGGTCAAGGCAACCCGGGGACTTGTCACTATCAACAAGGCATAAAAAGTAACAAGGACTAAGATGTGTTCCTTTGATAACTGAAAAATCCTGTTTCCCTAGTCTGAAGTAGACAAGACTAGGAATCGGTGGTAGATCTTACATCCCGTAACGTACCACGAAAAGGTGATCTACCCACGTTACGGGGCGTTACCGGTTGGTACAAAAACGAAAATTAACAACGGAATGAGGAAGCGACCAGTACGTATACGCTCGTGGAGGTGCATTGCCAAACGAGGAGCGGTTGAGGTCTTGGAAGAAGATGTGGTGCTGACGAATGTGACGTTCCCAGACACCGAGAAGAACAGTGGAGATGTAGTAATTGCTGCTGAGAAACAGCAGCCGCCTGTTTTCAAGTGCAAAAATGATGCGTGGAAACTAACGATTTTAAATTGGATCACACTGGACTTGCCTATCGGTCCCGATTACACCGATGAACGTACCCCATTCTTCTAGTCGAAATGCTACTACTACACTTCGTTTGTTTTGATTCGTTATGAACGTTCGACAGATAAAATGAGGGGCTCGTGGATTTTGCAGGTAATGTCGGCCTGGGTGTCCCTAATTTGGGCCCATACATAAATTCAGCAAACGGCTAAATTTTCAATAGCAACCAAAAATATCCATTAGTAACGTCGCAATAACGCGTTCATCTAGATAAAATTGATAAATAGCAGATTTTTAGCGATGGGCCCAATCTTAGATCCATAGACCAACATTAGAGACATTTCATACATACTTTTCAACTTAATAAGAAATCCTCTAAAAAAATTCTAATCACATTTTGGCAGTTCTCGCAGCTTGGTTGGCTCAAAATTGCCGCTTCTGCGAATCTCTATATACAGTGTATCGCAAAATTGAGCGTACACCCAGTGGAACTTTTTTTTGAAACATTCTGAATAGATATATATTTTTTAAACTTGGCTGGTGGTTGAAAAGATGTTTATTGATTTATCGTTTTAGTTTAAGACTTTATTGGAATAACCTGTATGAAGTTAGATTTATTTGAGTAAAACGCACGATTTTCAACTTTTTACCTAGTGGACAAATTTTAGTAAAATTAGTGGAATATGAATTATGACTAAAAATGAGCAAAATTTCAAAAAGTTTAGATCATTATATTTCAAAATATTAATGTTTTTCATGGAAAGGCATTTTTATCAAATAGTTCTTATTTTTAATAAACGCAACCAAATAAGCCCAATACTGTACCAATAATAGATAAATTTATGATGATTCAGCAGCCAGAAATTCAGAAACGGATCCCTTTAAATTGTGCTTTTAAAGCTGTTTTTTTTTTTCTAAAATTTAAGGACATCTGTACGCTTAATTTTGAGACACACTGTACATTAGAGTGATGCAAAATTTGAAATTTTCGCTCCACAATACTTAACCGATTCCAAATCGGATCCTGACTAACCTCTAAAAATTGAAACCCATTTGGTGAGAAACTGAGATCGCACAAACCATTTGAAGTTTGTATGAGAATTACTATGGTAAAACCAAGATTTTTGTTCATGTCTATCTAATAATTCACCATATACCATATATATTGACCCGTTACATTCCGAACATTTTGTTTAAAATGAACAGGTCTAACATACATACATACATACATACATACATACATACATACATACATACATACATACATACGTACATACATACATACATACATACATACATACATACATACATACATACATACATACATACATACATACATACATACATACATACATACATACATACATACATACATACATACATACATACATACATACATACATACATACATACATACATACATACATACATACATACATACATACATACATACATACATACATACATACATACATACATACATACATACATACATACATACATACATACATACATACATACATACATACATACATACATACATACATACATACATACATACATACATACATACATACATACATACATACATACATACATACATACATACATACATACATACATACATACATACATACATACATACATACATACATACATACATACATACATACATACATACATACATACATACATACATACATACATACATACATACATACATACATACATACATACATACATACATACATACATACATACATACATACATACATACATACATACATACATACATACATACATACATACATACATACATACATACATACAGGAAATGCGGAGAGAAGGGGCACGTTGCAAAAGACTGTACAAAGCAACCGAGGTGCATGCTCTGCAAAAAGGAGGACGGAAATGGCCATGTGACGGGAAGTTTCAGGTGCCCTGAGTTCAAGAAGGCGATGGTGGGCCAGCAAAATAAATCTCAATCATTGTAACACAGCACAGCAACTGTTGTGGCAGTCAACAACGGAAACAAAGTGCGACGTTGCAATCATTGCAGAGCCATACCGAGTCCCTCTCGATAATGGTAACTGGGTGGCGGATAGAGCAGGAATGCCGGCCATACAAGTCATGGGCAGGTATCCCATACAACAAGTGGTGGCAAGCTCATATGAAGGTTTCGTGATCGCCAAAATCAATGGAATCTTTGTATGTAGTTGCTACGCACCCCCGAGATGGACAATTGAGCAGTTCCACCAGATGCTAGATGGGCTCACCGAAGAGCTCATTGGACGGAGACCAGTCGTCATCGCAGGAGACTTCAATGCTTGGGCAGTGGATTGGGGGAGCAGATGTACCAACGCAAGAGGGTATAGCCTGCTGGAAGCTCTGGCAAAGTTGAACGTCAGTCTGGCCAACGAAGGAACCATCAGCACCTTCCGCAAAGATGGTAGGGAATCCATTATCGACGTTACTTTCTGCAGTACGTCGCTAATGGCAAATATGAACTGGACGGTGTGCGAGGAGTACACCCATAGTGACCATCAGGCGATCCGGTACAGTATCGGCGAACGAACACCGGTGGAAATGCGGAGGACGAAAGTAAGCGAGCGGAAGTGGAAGACGAAGGCATTCAATAAGGATCTCTTCATCGAAGCTCTAAGGGTAGACAACAGCGTCCCGGGCCTAAGCGCGAATGAGTTGACCGAATTATTAGCAAGGGCATGTGACACAACTATGCCGAGAAAACTGGAGCCAACGAACAGGCGGCGTCCAGCCTACTGGTGGAACGAGGAAATTAGCACCCTCCGTGCTACTTGTCTTCTAGCCAGAAGGCGTGCTCAGAGAGCAAGAACAGAAGCAGACAGAGAGGAGCGCAGGGTGGTGTTCCGAGAGGCCAGGGCTGCACTGAAACGAAAGATAAAGCTGAGCAAGTCAAATAGTTTCAAGGAGTTGTGCCGCGATGCCGATGCCAACCCCTGGGGCAACGCATACCGAGTTGCGATGGCGAAGATCAGAGGCCCAACGATGCCGGTTGAAATGTGTCACAACAAGCTGAAAGTCATCGTGGAGGGACTTTTCCCACAGCATGACCCAACGAACTGGCCACCTACACCATATGGCGAGGTAGATGAAGACAACGTTGAACAAGTCTCCAACGAGGAACTCATAGCAGCAGCGAAAGGGTTGAAAGCGAATAAAGCTCCCGGCCCGGATGGAATTCCCAACGTGGCGTTGAAGGCGGCGATCCAGACGTTCCCGGACATGTTCAGGATGGTGCTGCAGAAATGTCTGGACGATGGTCAGTTCCCTGATAGGTGGAAGGTACAAAAGCTTGTGCTGTTGCCGAAGCCCGGAAAACCGCCGGGGGATCCTGCATCGTATAGGCCAATATGCTTGCTGGATACTGTAGGAAAGCTCTTAGAGAGGATCATCCTCAACAGACTGACGAAATGCACGGAGAGTGAACACGGATTGTCGGAGAGACAGTTTGGATTCCGGAAAGGGAGATCGACGGTGGATGCAATTCGGACAGTGATTGACAGAGCCGAGAAAGCTTCCAAACAGAAGCGGAGAGGAAATCGATACTGCGCCGTGATTACGATCGATGTCAAGAATGCATTCAATAGCGCCAGCTGGGAGGCCATCGCCAAGGCGCTCCATAGAATGAGGGTTCCAGGCTACCTCTGCAGGATTCTAAGTAGTTATTTCCAGAACCGGGTCCTTGTCTACGTGACAGACACGGGGCAGAAATCGCTTAGAATCACGGCGGGGGTTCCCCAAGGCTCCATTCTAGGTCCCACGCTGTGGAACGGAATGTACAATGGCGTGCTGACGCTCAAGCTGCCCAAAGGAGTTGAGATCGTTGGCTTTGCGGACGATGTCGTCTTGACGGTAACCGGTGAGACGCTGGAAGAAGTGGAAATGTTGGCGGCTGAGGCGATAGATACGATTGGTAACTGGATGCAAGGAGCGAAGCTGCAGATAGCCCACCACAAAACAGAAGTGATGTTGGTCAGTAACTGCAAAGCAGTGCAGCGGGCAGAAATTACCGTTGGAGAGCACACCATTGCTTCGAAGCGCATGCTTAAGTATCTGGGAGTGATGATCGACGACCGGCTAAACTTTAATAGCCACATCGAATATGCTTGCGAGAAGGCGACGAAGGTCATCAACGCAATAGCCAGAATCATGCCGAACAATTCTGGTCCAAGCAGCAGCAAGAGACGTCTTCTGGCTAGTGTTTCCTCATCAATACTAAGGTACGGAGGTCCAGCCTGGATTGAAGCGCTGAAAACGAAGCAGAACCAAAGGAAATTGAGCAGTACGTTCCGGCTCATGGCCATGCGAGTCGTGAGTGCGTACAGAACCATTTCGATGGAGGCAGTATGCGTTATCGCCGGTATGATCCCAATCGGCATCACCTTGGCGGAGGACTACGAGTGCTATATGACGAGAGAAACCAGAGGAGTACGAAAAATGGTGAGAACGGAGTCGATGGCTAAGTGGCAGCAGGAGTGGGATGCAGCAGAGAACGGTAGATGGACACACAGGCTAATACCGACTCTTTCGACCTGGGTGAACAGGAAGCATGGAGAAGCCAACTTCCACTTGACGCAGTTCCTGTCTGGTCATGGCTGCTTCAGGAAGTACCTGCATCGGTTCGGACACACAACGTCACCCTTCTGTCCGGAGTGTGGGAATGTGGAAGAATCACCAGAGCACGTGGTTTTCGAATGTCCTAGATTTGATGATGTGCGAGAGGATATGCTCGCCCTTAGCACGGAGAATGTCGTCGAAGAAATGTGTCGAGAGGAGGGCACCTTTAACGCCGTCAGCAGAGCAGTAACGCAGATCATGTCAGCGCTGCAGCGAAAATGGCGGGAAGACCAACTAGAAAGTAGTAATGTGCTCACACAAGTGCGAACTGAAAGCCGAAGCCGGGAGAACTCTCCGTCAGAGTAGGCTGTATCCACCACCAGGGATAACCGAGTAGAACGTGACGCTGGGAGATAAATGGCTCACAAATTGGAGAGACGATCAGCGAACTGGAAGCGCCAATTAGCTGAGGTAAAGTGAGGTGCGTAATGCACGGCCCCCTCCGAAGTAATACGACAAGTGGTTCCGGGGGAAAAGGGCAAGGCGTCTAAGGAGGTTTTAGTGCGGTAAGAATCCCACACACCGTGTCACCGCGACTGTGCGCCCAGTCGTCAAGCGGTGGCACGATGGCCTTTTTGAAAGTTTCCTCCTTGCCAAAAAAAAAAAAAAAAAAAAAAAAAAAAAAAAAAAAAAAAAAAAAAAAACATACATACATACATACATACATACATACATACATACATACATACATACATACATACATACATACATACAAACATACATACATACATACATACATACATACATACATACATACATACATACATACATACATACATACATACATACATACATACATACATACATACATACATACATACATACATACATACATACATACATACATACATACATACATACATACATACATACATACATACATACATACATACATACATACATACATACATACATACATACATACATACATACATACATACATACATACATACATACATACATACATACATACATACATACATACATACATACATACATACATACATACATACATACATACATACATACATACATACATACATACATACATACATACATACATACATACATACATACATACATACATACATACATACATACATACATACATACATACATACATACATACATACATACATACATACATACATACATACATACATACATACATACATACATACATACATACATACATACAAGAGCTGGTCGGACGACGACCGGTAGTCATCGGAGGAGACTTCAATGCTTGGGCAGTGGAGTGGGGAAGCAGGTGTTCCAATGCAAGAGGGCACAGTCTGCTGGAAGCTCTGGCAAAACTGGAAGTTATGCTGGCCAATAAAGGCACCAGCAGCACTTTTCGCAGAGATGGCCGAGAATCCATTATCGACGTTACTTTCTGCAGTCCGTCACTGATGGCAAACATGGATTGGAGAGTGTGCGAAGGATATACCCATAGCGACCATCAGGCGATACGATATGGCATCGGTCAACGGAATACTGTGGCAGTACGGAGGACGAGAACTTGTGACCGAAAGTGGAAGACGAAAGCTTTCGACAAGGATTTGTTCGTTGAGGCACTTCGTGTGGACGGGAGTCCCGTAGATCTAAATGCGGACGAGCTGACAGAAACGTTAGTGAGAGCATGTGACACGACCATGCCGAGGAAACTGGAGCCAAATAACAGACGGCGTCCAGTCTACTGGTGGAACGAGGCACTTAGTACTCTCCGCGCTAGTTGTCTCAGAGCCAGAAGACGTGTTCAGAGAGCAAGAACGGAAGCAGACAGAGAGGAACGAAGAGAAGTGTTTCGAGCGGCCAGGGCCGCTTTTAAACGAGTGATTAAGCAGAGCAAGTCGAACTGTTTTAAGGAGCTGTGTCGAGACGCTGATGCCAACCCCTGGGGCGACGCATACCGAGTCGTGATGGCGAAGATCAGAGGTCCAACGATGCCCGCTGAAATGTGCCCAGAGAAGCTGAAAGTCATCGTGGAAGGACTTTTCCCGAAGCACGACCCAACAACCTGGCCACCTACACCGTACGGAGAAGGAGAGGGAGATAACGTCGAAATCACCAACGAGGAGCTCGTAGTAGTGGCGAAAGGATTGAAGGTGAAGAAAGCTCCCGGTCTGGATGGAATCCCCAACGTAGCGTTGAAAGCGGCGATCCAGTCATCCCCGGACATGTTCAGGATGGTGCTGCAGAAATGCCTAAACGAGGGTCACTTCCCTGACAGGTGGAAGATACAGAAGCTAGTGTTGCTGCCGAAACCAGGAAAACCGCCGGGGGATCCAGCATCATACAGGCCTATATGCCTGCTGGATACACTCGGAAAACTCTTGGAGAGGATCATCCTAAACAGGCTGACGAAATACACGGAGAGTGAGCACGGATTGTCGGAGAGGCAGTTCGGATTCCGGAAAGGGAGATCGACGGTGGATGCAATTCGGACAGTGGTCGAGAGAGCTGAAAAGGCGTCCAAACAGAAGCGGAGAGGAGATCGATATTGCGCCGTGATAACGATCGACGTCAAGAATGCGTTCAACAGCGCCAGCTGGGAGGCCATCGCCGAAGCACTGCATAGAATGAGGGTCCCTGACTACCTGTGCAGGATCCTGAGGAGTTATTTCCAGAACCGGGTTCTGGTCTACGAGACAGACATGGGACAGAGATCGATTAGGATCACAGCGGGAGTTCCACAAGGCTCCATCCTTGGTCCAACGCTCTGGAACGGGATGTACAACGGCGTGCTAACGCTGAAACTGCCCAAAGGAGTTGAGATCGTTGGCTTTGCGGACGACGTCGTCTTGACGGTAACAGGCGAGACGCTGGAAGAGGTGGAAGTGTTGTCAACCGAGGCAATCGACATGATTGGTAACTGGATGCAAGGAGCGAAGCTGCAGATAGCCCACCACAAAACGGAAGTGTTATTGGTCAGTAACTGTAAAGCGGTACAGCGGGCAGAAATCACCGTCGGGGAGCACACCATAGCCTCGAAGCGTGTGTTAAAATACCTGGGAGTGATGATCGATGACCGGCTAAACTTCAACAGCCACGTCGAATATGCCTGTGAGAAGGCTTCGAAGGCCATCAACGCGATAGCTAGAATCATGCCGAACAACGCTGGTCCCAGCAGTAGCAAGAGGCGTCTTCTGGCCAGCGTGTCATCATCGATACTGAGATATGGAGGTCCAGCCTGGGTTCCAGCGCTGGAAACGAAGCAGAACCAAAGGAAACTGAGCAGTACGTTCCGGCTCATGGCCATGCGAGTCGTGAGTGCGTACAGAACCATCTCGTCGGAAGCAGTATGCGTTATCGCCGGTATGATCCCTATCGGCATCACCCTGGCGGAGGACAGTGAGTGCTACAGGCAGAGAGAAGCCGGAAGAGTACGGAAAGTTGTGAGAGTGGAGTCATTGGCTAAGTGGCAACAGGAGTGGAACACGACGGAGAACGGTAGATGGACACATAGACTAATACCGATCCTTTCGACCTGGGTGAACAGAAAACACGGAGAAGTCAATTTCCACCTAACGCAGTTCCTGTCTGGCCACGGCTGCTTCAGGAAATACCTGCATCGGTTCGGACACGCAGTGTCACCCCTCTGTCCGGAGTGTGGCAACGTCGATGAAACGCCGGGGCATGTGGTCTTTGACTGTCCAAGGTTCGAGGCTGTGCGAACGGAGATGCCCGTCCTTAACGTGGAGAATGTCGTTGATGAAATGTGTCGAGAGGAGGACTCTTGGAATGCCGTCAGCAGGGCAGTCACACAGATTATGTCAGAGCTGCAGCGTAAATGGAGAGAAGAGCAGCGATCTAGCAACGCCAGCTAGCGCTGAGAGTACGACAAGTGCATGAGCACAGCCACCCCCCGAAGTAGTCGCTTCACAGTGGTCCCGGGGGGATCCAGGCAGAGGAGAGAGTAAGGAATGGGTTTTAGTGGAGCTGCACTAGGCAACTAGTGGATACCACACCGTGCCACCTTCACTACAGGCCAGGCTTCTTGAAGCTTTCCTAAACCTTACTATAAAAAAAAAAAAAAAAACATACATACATACATACATACATACATACATACATACATACATACATACATACATACATACTGCGCCGTGTTTACGATTGATATGAAGAATGCATTCATAGCGCCAGCTGGGAGGCCATCGCCAAAGCGCTCCATAGAATGAGGGTTCCAGAGACTACCTCTGCAGGATTCTAAGTAGTTACTTCCAGAACCGGGATGCTGTGCGAGAGGAGATGCTCGCCCTTAGCACGGAGAATGTCGTCGAAGAAATGTGTCGAGAGGAGGAGGGCACCTTTAACGCCGTCAGCAGAGCAGTAACGCAGATCATGTCAGCGCTTAAGGCTGTGAACACAGCAAAAAAATAATTTTGATATCACGTCAAAGTGGATGCACTACAATCATGTCGAAAATATGGTGTAATATTACTTGCTAAAAAAGACAAAATTATCATTAATACATTGCATGAACTGACATTACGCTGCTTTTACTGCATTTGTTTATTTATGTGGTCATAAAAATTACATGAAATTTTCGACATGATTGTAGTGCATCCACTTTGATGTGATATCAAAATTATTTTTTTGCTGTGAACCATTTGCCAAGTTAAATTTAACTCGTGGTTAAAAGTGACATTTCGAAAGTTATTTTCTATGTTCGAAAATCCCCGTGCTGTCGATCGACCGGTTTTCGAGCCACGGTTGTCAAAATTTAACTTCTTGTCTGTCAGAAATAACCATGCTCGGATAGCAGGGTTAATCGATAACTTTTCATCTGTCAAATTTTAACCAAAAGTTAAAATAATCCACCAAATGGTTCAGAGCCTAAGCGAAAATGGTGAGAAGACCAACTAGAAAGTAGTAATGTGCTCACACAAGTGCGAACTGAAAGCCGAAGCCGGGAGAACTCTCCGTCAGAGTAGGCTGAATCCACCACCGGGGATAACCGAGTAGAACGTGACACTGGGAGCTAAATGGCTCACAAATTGGAGAGACGATCAGCGAACTGGAAGCGCCAATTAGCTGAGGGAAAGTGAGATGCGTAATGCACGGCCCCCTCCGAAGTAATACGACAAGTGGTTCCGGGGGAAAAGGGCAAAGAGTCCAACACAGCAAAAAAAAAAATGTAATATCGATCAATGTAATTCAAGATGATGTATGAAATAATGATGTAATAGCAAAGAGCAGATACAATATTACATCAATGGATGTAATTTTGTTCGCAAAATCGATGTACATCGTACAACGTTATATTACACAACCGATGGATTGACCTGGTTGCAGCAGTTTGGATGTAATATTCAACAACTTTTTTTTTCTGTGAAGGAGGTTTTAGTGCGGTAAGAATCCCACACACCGTGTCACCGCGACTGTGCGCCCAGTCGTCAAGCGGTGGCACGTTGGTCTTTTTGAAGGTTTTCTCCTTGCAAAAAAAAAGCAAAAAAAAACATACATACACTACCAAGACTGAACAGTTATAACATGTTACAAGACTATTTTGATGTTATTTATAATGTCGATAATTATTATAACATGTTATAACTTTGTAGTCTGAACAAAGCATAATAGTGAAAGATAAAAAAAAAAACCTTCACCTATTGGGATGAAATTTCGAAGCATAATTTTTTTCTATGACATGAGCTGATGTACGTTTTATTAAAAAATCAATGGTGAATCATTTGATGTACCATATTATCATATATTTATATGTTTATCATAAATCGTAGACAAAACTTTATTTGATAAAAGTGCTTCTTCAAACAACCTATTGGATTCCCCTCTTTCAAATAAAGGCAACGTAAAACGAATATATGTCCTAAATTTTATCTATATCACTATAACAACACATTAATAGGGGAAATGGCTCTAATGTTGACCTATGGATCTAAAGATTGAGCCCATCGATAAAAATCCCGTTCTTGAATATTTTGTAGAACCATCCAAATGGGTATTTTTGGATGCTAGTGAAACATTGTCTAAAAATACTGTCCTTCAACATTTATGTATTAACTCAATATTGGGAATACTTAGGCTGACATTAGGGACATTATCCCTAGCATACTGTGCTGGAACAAATTGCGTAAAGGTCACTCACTAAGGGAAACGGGATGTGATTTCGATCTATGCGCCTATCGCTATAACTCACTGCTACACTTGTTCCTATGAAGGTATTTTGGGGTGTGAAGAGTAATTTATAATTGTTTATCTTTTGACAGATACTCGTATTTCGTCCACTACTTGCAGATAAGGAATTACCACGGAATTAACAGAAAAATACTCAATTCACTACAAAACGATTCCATAGGCTATTCCGCATTCAAGCATTTAGTTCAGCCGCATCTATGTAGACAACAAATTCAAACTTGAATTTTAGCGATAGGCTCAAAAAAAAGCACTGACCGAAAATACATCCCGCAACCCTACCTAGTCGTTATTTGAAAGAAGGAAATTAATGGAGAAAATCTTTAATTGGTTTATAGGACGCTTTGAAAAACAGCTCTGGGGTTCATCTGTTATATCAATCAATCTAGATAACCACAGTCAGATGCATGCTTGAACATATCGGTCAATCGACGCCTTCCATCCTGAGTTTTGATATTTTTCAGAATCCAGACCTGTTCAAGCGGGACTGCTTCGTCTCCCGTAATCTGGTCCAAATCGGGGACCTCATTTTCTTCCAACAGAGAAAATGGAATAGACTCGATACCCATGCCGCAGCCGAACCGAGCAAATTCGTGCAATTCCTTCTGGAGTTCCGAGTACGAGAACAGTTCCTCTGGGTTTGATCCGAGATCACGCAGCATATCGGACAAACTATTATGGTACGCCTTCAACAGATCCTCGTAGTGTTCCTCACGAATTTTCTGCGAAGTACAGGAATACACGAAGAACGAAATGTCCAACGCTGGAGACGAGTAACGTGCGAGTTGAAAATCGATCATCTTGGCTGCGACGGGTACACCTGCCGAGTCATAACGGAATAGAAAATTGGGCATCCAACAATCTCCATGGTTTATGACCGAGTTCTGATTTCGCGTATGAGTAAAATAAACCATTTTATCGTACAAATCGCAGTCGAAAAAATTGTGCACTTTCTTCTCCAGGTCCGAACCACCGTACTCCTGACTTAAGGCATCCTTGGCGATTCTGACCTGAACCTTCATAAAGTTACTATACCAATTCTTGTGCTGTTTGGCGTAGTACGTTTCTTCGACGTGTTTCACAAGCAGATGAAATTTCTCCGGTTGTTGATGCTTCATTGCGAGCGATAAGGCGTGGAAACGGCCAATAGTTTGCATGCACATGATGCACTCCGCTATACCAATGCCATCGCGTCTGAAAATAAAAGTTAAAAAAGAAGACTAGTATTAAAAATAAATAAAAATATTGATATATAAATCCTAACGAACATAAAAAATTTAATGTTTTATTCACACTTGACCATTTAAAAAAGCCTTAAATATTGTTTGCTCACACACATCGCATTCGAATTAACCAAGTTGCACAAATTGTGGGTGGCACAAACAGGAAATCCTGAGAAGAACTCAATGGAAATGTTGGCGAATGTTTCAAAGGAACTCAGAAAAGAATTGCAACAATATTTTGAGGATCATTTTAATCGAATTATAAGGCAGCCATTACCCGTATTCATCGGACGTGTGTTCTTTCTGCTCTGCTTAACTTGGTGAAATATTGTAGCGAAAATGAGTGTATGTAGCACTTGTTGTTGACTTCAGTGTCCTTTCAGTTCTTCCCAATGCAGGAAAAGTGCAAAAATTCTTCGAGAACAATATTAAGCTTTAATATTCGGACGTTAGATGCATTCAGTTTCATAACGTCCGAAATTGTGTTTTTATTGAGATGATAGACAATAAAGTTGCGTTGCGCTATGAAAAGGCGCGCAACTATAAACACGCGATTCTCTGTGCGATGAGTGAGTTCAAAATCCCGGTATACAGGGTGCATGACGAATTTTTGCAGTAAATTTCAAATAGTAATTTCTCATGCTTGTGCATCATGATTTAGATATATTCGGCAGCACTGGATAGCTTATACTGTTAGGTGTAAGATTTAAACAAACAATGTTGAGTAAACGTAAAGATGTCGAAACAAGAGAGCAATCTGTCAGCCGTTGTCGCTTTGTTGCGCGCCGGAGTATGCATGAAAGAAATAATTCGGTCGGTAAATGTGTCTGAAAGAACAGTGTATAATATTAAAAAAGGCTTGGGAAAGTGATAAGACGGAGCACCTGCTCATACTGCTAATAAAGCACAGAAATGGCTTACGGAAAATATTTCGTAAATTTGGGAGGAAGAAATTTGGCCCCCAAGCAGTCCCGATATCAATCCATTGGATTATTTTGTATAGGGCGTCGTCCAACGGGATATGTACCAATAGAACCCCTCACACCACACTTAAGTCGCTAAAAGCTAAAATCAAGGCAGTGATGACATCTATGGATCGAAACATTTTAAAACGTGCATACTGCAGTTTCCGGAAGCGTCTAACTACAGTCGTCGAAAGGGAAGGCAATTTTTTTGAATAAATTTACTTACAACTTCCATATGTTGCGAAAGAAAATAATTCGCACAAAATTCATTGCTAGAATAACTAACTGGTGTATTTTTTCTCAAATATGCCATTTACTGCAAAAATTCGTCACGCACCCTGTATGGATTGTGAAGCAGTGACCGTTCGAGTGCATGACCTTCCTCTGGCATGGCCACAAGCCACTGTTTGAACCACATGGCAAAGTACGGGACAGTGATATCCAGTCGACATGAGAAATGGAAGCACTACTTCCCTGGATTCCTGAGCGGTGTTCGAGTTTTGCGAATGCGACTCGAAAGTGGCATTTCATCGTACATCACGGTCGACAACAAAACAACGTTGGTAACATACAACAAGCAACCAAAAACGTGCCGCCATTGTGGCCGAGCAGCACATCCCAAACAGAAATGTTTGGATGTAGCCACATCGAACAATAGCACCGCTCCAGCAGCTCCACCAACGGAGGGGGTATTCAGTCTCGCTGATTGCTATCGAACAAAACCAGCCAACGACATCGGGTCAATCATCTCCTGCTTTCATAGGGTTCTCAGCAGAAGAACAACAGCGAAACACCGACAATCAAACCGAGGATCATCACACTTCAAACGTTGAAAGCAACGACGAAAACTCTAGCACCCGCTCATCAAACGCAACAAAGGATTCCATTTGAAAATACCAACAAACGCCGGCTGTCGCAACACAAGGAGAACGAAAAAAAGAAAGTTCGTGCTGATCAGTGCACCCAGAAGACTGGTCAGCAAACAGATCGTTTAGATGAAAATAATGCAACTTATCAAATAGGGGATAATACCATAGAGGTAACTCTAAGACCAGAAGGTCCCGAATAAACGAGCTCAACTTTTTGGCTCAGCTCTGGTACTATCTTCCGTCCTAAGCTTATCGATTCACCCCTCGAAACATAGGAAAATCGACGAACCCCTCATTTTATCTGTCAAACTTTCATAGCGAATCAATACAAACATAGTGTAGTACTGGAATTTATACTAGAATGGGTAACGTTAGTTGATTTGCTTGGGACCAATAGGCTAGTCAAGTAGTGAGCCCATTTAAAATCGTTAGTTTCGTATATTCGTTTTATTTGAAAAATAAAATCGGGAAGGGATTTAATTGTTCAATAATGGTCATCGGCCCAAGCAATGCCTAATAGGCGAGGGGGCCTTATAAATAAACGCAATAAAAAAAATAAGAAAACATAAAAAATTCTGAGGGAATTCCAAAACCTACCTAGAGTATTTAGGGAATGGTGAAAATAATTATATAATATAATAGATAATTTTGACTCAAAGTGTAAAATAGTTTTAAAGAATTCTAAGGTGATTCTTGAAGGTGAACCAAGGAAATTATTTAAAGATAATAGTTTTTAAATTTATAAATAAAAAATCATCGAATTGTTGGGAACAGTATTAGGGAATGATAATACTGAATAGTCATTTCTAAGAGTTTTCTAAAGCTTATGTTTAGATAAGTCTGCAGAGAATTCTTAAAATTTATTTTGAAATTTTACAGACAACAACAAAAAGATTTCCAATATTATTCTAGGGGAGTTCATAAACAAAGTATGACGGAATTCTGTGTTAATTCTAATGCAACTCATCTAAAAAGGCCAAAGAAATTCTGAGTAGAGTCTCAAAAAAATTGAGCAAAAATGTTTTTTTTAAATTCCGGATACAAACAAAAAAAAACAGAAATAAGAATTTCGAATCCTGAGACATGAATAAACTTAACAATTGATGGTAGAAAATTTCGTAATCGTTAGTATTTTACAAAAGATTTTAAATTACATTTTTTCAATAAAAATTGAAAAGAACCATTGTGTTAATTAAAACAATGATTACTAGTTTCTATCATGCATATTTAATTAGAAGACTTTATTTTTTCCGACAACTTTGTCTCAGCCGACATTTCGATAAGAAGTAACGATTTCGTGCTATGATTTATTGATAAACATTGAACAAGTCATCTCGATTTTTGTACTATTATTAATGGGAGAATCTTGGATATGTGGATCTATAATCTGTGACAGATTGTCCATAACAAACAATTATGCAAACTTTAATCGGAGAAGTCGCCTCTGATTGTGTTGAACTGGTCAGTAGTTGAAATTTATAATATTTAAAAAATATGTTTTAGTTAGCGAACGTTTACTTGGCTCAATTTAAGAGAACATTCCGATAATAGATCCCGAGTAGATTCAGTAAACCAGTTGAACGGTAAGAATTTGATGTAACTCTTTCTTCCAACAACAAGTTAAGGCCATACTACTTTTTGTAAAATTGAAATAACAGTTTGTTTTATAATGATATGGATTCTTTAAACTTAATTTGAAAAGAATAAAGAATAAAGCAAACAAACCATTTATACTCTGCGTTCTGGTCATAAAGCGTATAGGGCGTCGTTGTGCCAATTTGTTCAAGGCACATTTCGAGTATGAGAGAGTGATTGCAGTTTGCTCAAAAGTGCCTGAGTAAAATGCAAGTACTTTCGATGATTACACGTAGTTGTTACAGTGAAGATACACCCACATTCTCGTTTTTCCCGTATATAAACATTTTTTATTTGGTTTTTATGTGGGGGTGGGGTTAGTGGAATATGGGTTATAATATTAAGTTTACGTAAGGATAACATTTAAACATTGAGAAATATATAGCTCTATTTTGAGAAATACTACACTTAGCAACCGATGAACCATTCTGATGGCCCACATTATCGTGCAGATGCCGTAGGTTGGCAGTGCCTATTATTGGACAGTTTGCTGTTTATTAAGTTCTATCAGTTAAAACTGTATGTTTGAGCTTTTCTCTATATTTTGGCGTTTCTTAGTAGATAATCATGTATGTGTTTGCTGATTTAAAGAATAACTAGGATAAACATGAAGCTGTCCATAGTTGGGCGTAGTTTATCTTTTGGTACTTGCACGGTATGTTACGTGAGTACCCAAGTAACAATGTAATTGTTTTAAATGCAGGGTGAGACAATGCTTTTCATGCTTGACATGCACAGTTGTATACACCAACTGCTCATTTGTTAATAATTTTTCACTCAGTTGATGGGTCGATAGGTAGAGTCCTGGTGTGGAACTTGCCTCCTTGGCGTCGGTAGCATTGGTGATCAGCAAGGAAAACAAGATCGACAGAAAACAAATCAAGGAGAAAAAAAACACTAATGAATTTTTACACTCAAAGTCCGAAATGTGCAGCAAGCATTTCTCACTTCATTTTTACAACGCAAAAACAAATACAGTTTATTACTGGAATTAAAATCCACTTTTTTATGTATCAATAACAAGCTTAAACTGCTTAAACTCTATTATATCGACTGCTTCAAAAAGAACTATGTTTCGTCAACTGTGTGCAAAGTTATTAGCAAATGAGCAGTTCGTGACCAAAACTGTGTATGACAAGCATGATGTCATTGAGACACGATAAGATACGATATGGTTAGTTGGGTATTCCGATGAAAGGATCACTTCATAAAACTAATCCCGGTTGTCTTTCTTTTTCGTTTGCTATTTCATATTACTAACCATATCAACTATATGATAAACCAAACATTCATTCCGGATACTGAGTGAACCTTTTAAATAAGAAGATTATACACGAAGAGCGCTATCATATGAATTGTCAAAGAACCTGGAAGAATAATATCACCAAATAGGTAACTATACAAGCTTGACTACAGGTAGCACCATCTTCATCAGAATGTAAGTATTATTTACAACAATTATAACTAGATCAAGCATATTCAAATTGAAATAAAAGGTCCCTTTTTTAACTCTTTGTTTCTTCTCAATTCAAATCGGAGCGTTTGATACAGTATGTCCACGCATTCCTCACCTGTAGATTCACGAAATGCCTCGCTGTTTGAATGTATTTATTTAAAATTGAAGCATCTTTGGGGAAAATGCAACGCAGTAGGCCTGGCCGATAGGCTGATATGCTGCAAAAATCAATGTTGACAAGAAAAATGATTAGACGTTATCTAATCTAATTATTTTCCAGGATGCTGTCTTGTACTGGCTGCGTTTGTATTAGATTAGATTAGATTAGATAAGATAAAGAAAACAAATAATTGTTACTCAAAGGTTTGTGTAAATTATTTTGATTTGTTTCCCCATTTGTCCAGGGCATCTTTTGTGATAAATTATTTTGATAATGTGGAGCATTAAAAAAATAATAATAATTGAATAAATCTCGTTTCTGCTCAACATATCCACTTTGGAAGAAATTAGCATTGAAAAGAGATGTTCCTTAAATATTAGCCCACGAAAAAGGCATGTTCCCATCGTTGATGTCAGCTTTGCCGTGTGAGCACATTGCAGTGGAATAACAGAGAGGTGATGAAGGTGTTCAGCAGTACCTAGCACTTTCTGCTGCACGGAAAGGGAGCGCAACCATGGACGAGTGCACCGATGAATTTGAGTTCATGCACTGCCGAAAATTTGACAAGCAAGCGGGGCAATGCTTACTAAAAATGAACACTAAATATTCATTATTAATGAACATTTCCCCGCTTTTCTGTCAAATTTCCATCAGTGCATGAACTTAAATCCATCGGTGCAGTCGAATTTTTTTTTAATAAAAGTGCTAAAGGATATGTTATCGGACTATGTTCTTTTGAAAAATCTTCCTCTTTAAAAAATATTAAAAAAAAACCTAAATTTTTTTCTAAGTCCATGTAAACAAACTACTGCCAGATGTCAAAAAAAAGTTAGGTTAACCCGACGGTAAATCTCCCTATCCTGGATACTAAAGCATCCCAGTTTAGTTTTACCATAAGCCATACTGAGTTGCTGAAAATAACGCTCAGCACCTTGACATTCTCTTTTGTCTTCAACCCTGGTATCCTGGATCTCCTTGCATTGATTAAACCGACATCGATCGCTACTATTTTCAGCCGATTTATCTTTGCCCCGGATATGATCTCGAAACTACCAAACAGATGATGATTCCGGTCCATCGTGTGTCTTGAGGTGGCAATCACCGTGATGTCGTCAGCATACGCAACACACACTCGCTCCACCCATGTGAGGAGGGTATGAAGATAGAGAACGAACAGCAGCATCGACATCGGGTCTCCCTGACGTACGGACCGTTCTAAACGGAACGACTCTGAGAGGCACCCATTCACTAACAGCCCTGATGAAGAGGCAGCAGCGACCCGAGAGAGCCAGCCGAGGACGAAACCTTCGTCGAAGCCCAGAGAGAGTAGGGTCCGATGCAGGAACTCATGAGAGACCCGATCGAATGCGTGGTCAAGGTCGAACGCAATCATCTTCCCCTTCTGCTTCCTCGCGATTAGCTACGCAACACGATGTTTGCGCGAGAGTGTAGCTTGGAAATAGAGCGGTTGGTGTTTGCGCATTTTTGAGAGTCGTTCAGAACTCGATGGATCTGCAGTTCGCGTTCTAGGTGGAACTTCATCACGTGGGAGAGAATTTAAAAAGGTGTATGCCGATCTGAGGGTGCATTAGATAAGCGGAGCAAAATTTGCGTTGGAATGAGAAAGACAACTAGTTCTTTCTCCGCTCAGATCTGAATACACCATAAAATCGACGTTGAGCAGGGTGATCACTCAAAAATAAATTAAATCAAAAAAGCTAAGCTCCTCGATTCACCTTATTGAGTCCGGCCATGATATAACAACTTGTGATAAAAATTTATCTTTTCAGTATTACATTCTGAAACCAAAAATGATTAAAAATCAATCAAAACTGATTAAAAGAGAAACAAAAATGATTAAAATTTATTCAAACAAGATTACTTTCATTTTAAACAACCATGATTAAACTGGGTTTTATATCAGATGATTATTTTTTCGCAAGCGTTAATTAATTTTTAATCATTCGATATGATTAAACTGAGCTTAATGTCAAATTGATTAAATTTCAAGCAAAATGAGAATAGTTAAATTTATCAGTGTGCGCTCTTGCTGTCCCATCCCCTCCTCGCTTTTAAACCAATACGATAGTGCCATCGGCGAATTCAGAGGGGAGCTCATTGGACACAGCTTCATTAATAACGAAGTAGAGCTCTCGATAGATGACGTCGAATGTTCGTAGGTAGAACTCTACTGACAAACCATCAATCCCCGGTGATTTTATAGCGTTCTGAGATCCTTCGGCCCAAACCTGTCCGATAGCATAAAAAAGTCGATTTGTCACTAATTCAAATGATGTGTAATTATGGCTACTTATCCGTATTTTCGGTACTGGCAGATTTTTTATTTTAAATTAAAATTCAAAAAGTTTTAAACATCGATTTTAGGAGCTCACGGACTTCAGTACTGACCGAGTACCGAATCAGGTATTTTCGCTCCCAAATTCGATGCAAATTTGTTTTCATATGACATGCTTCTTCTTTTTCTTCGCATTTCAAGCTTAATGCTGATCGCATTTTAGCTTATTGCGTGCTCTCAACTTAGTGTTCTAGATGCACTTCCACAGTTATTAATTGCGAGCTTTCGATGCCTGTACCATTTTTGCATTAGTATAATTGTGTGGCAAGTACAATCATACTCTATGCCCAGTAGACTGATGCAAAATTTGAAATTTTCGCTCCACAGTGCTCAAACGGTTCCAAATTGGGCCCTTATTAGCCTCCCAAAATTTGAACTCATTTAGTGAGAAACTGACCATTTGAAGTTTATATGGGAATTACTATAAAGAAACTATAATTTCGGTTCATATCTATCTCAAAATTCATCAGTTCCCTCTACTTAAGAAAATGATAGCTGAGCATGTTGAAAATTTTCTCATCTATAACTTTGTTGAAGACCACTTTTCGATCAAATGTAAGGAGCAAAAAATATTAATCTTTCAAGTCACTGATGTCTTATGATTATGCAGGCAACATTGGTGTTTATGGCGCGTAGAATAGAGGACAAAAATCATGGCTACTATATCACACTGCAGAATACAGTGTTGCCCACAAGACAGTTGCCTAATCTTGCCATAAGATTATCAATCTCTTAAACAATTAATAACTATTTAATTTGACGTTTGACTGAAAAACGATTTTCTGCAAAGTTGTAGCTGATAAAAATTCCAATAAGATTAGCAATAGAATTTGTTAACAGTACAATATTTAGAAAGGCTAGAAGACAATGAACAAAATGTTTTGTTTCCCCATAGTAATTTCCATATAAACTTCAAATAGTTTGTGCCAAGTCAGTTTCTCACTTGGAGGCTAATCAGGGCCCAATTTGAAACCGTTTGAGCACTGTGGAGCAAAAATTTCAAATTTTGCATCAGTCTAATGCCCAGCGAAGTCGAGAAATTTTCCAACCCGAAAAATTCCTAGACCGGACCGGGAATCGAACCCAGCCATCTCCAGCATGGTCTTGCTTTGTAGCTGCGCCTTTACTGACTGAGCTAAGGGAGGCCCAATATGAAATACTTTACTTTATTTATGTTTAAGACTTTTGAAATTTAATTTTAAAAGAAAAATACTGCCAGTACAGAAAACATCCGTACACACAGTCCTATGTGTAACGGACGGCGAATCATACATGTATTTATTATTATATATAACATTTCGATGGAAAGGGAAAGTTTAGTGTTACATACGAGTTTAAGAGGAAGAAAATTTCAAAATTAGTATGTATAAAAAAAAATTTACAATAGAATAACTCTAACAATTGTAACATTTGAACAACGATATAATCGGTTCGTTTCTGTCTTCAAAACACGTTCAGAACGGAGTCAAGAACGACACATAAATGACGTAGCACTGGGGATTTTTGGAATTTTCATAACGTAAAAGGAACCTTCTCTGTAAGTATCTGTATCATTTGAACATACCTGGATGCCGCTCCGAATCCAAATTGAGTCAAGTCTTCCATAGCGATAAAATCATTCTCGCCATCCGAATACGCTGCTAGGCATCTGGAATGCAAAGAAGATAATTATAGTTGGCGCTATTTTTGGGCTACAAAATGGTGAGTTGACAACCTGGAAGGAGCGGAATACCTAGCCCTGGTCCTCACAAGTTCCTACTTCACGCCTCCTCGAGTCATATGATAACAAAAGACTACCAGCTGAAACATGGACACAGCTGGTTGGCGTAGCCTGGGCAATGTTGCCAGTCCGGCAATAGCAAAGTGAAGAGGTGCGACGCGAACACTGGCGCGGTAACCATAGTACGGTGATAGAGGAAATGCTTCACCAAACCTGAGCGTCTGCTCACCATGGAGGTGCGGCTCAAAACAGCGTCTGTTCTCCATGTTAGGAGCGGCTGATCACCGTCCTAGTGCCAGCGTGGGACTCTAAACAGAGCTGTGCACGATGGTCCCCCGGCGAGACAGGGGGTTGGGGCAGGCCCAACAAGCCGCCCTGGAAAAAAACAAAGTTGCAAATACCGAAGAAAGAAATACGGATCGGAACAATCGGCACAGACCTACGCGACGAAATAAGGACTACGATTGGAAACTCGGAACATGGAACTGCAAATCGCTCGGCTTCCCGGGTTGCGATAGGTTAATCTATGACGAACTTCAACCACGCAACTTCGAAGTCGTAGCACTGCAGGAACTTTGCTGGACGGGACAAAAGGTATGGAAAAGCGGGCATCGAGCGGCTACTTTCTACCAGAGCTGTGGCACCACCAACGAGCTGGGAACCGGCTTTGTAGTGCTGGGTAAGATGCGCCAACGCGTGATTGGTTGGCAGCCGATCAACGCGAGGATGTGCAAGTTGAGGATTAAGGGCCGTTTCTTCAACTACAGCATCATCAACGTGCACTGCCCACACGAAGGGAGACCCGACGACGAGAAAGAAGCGTTCTATGCGCAGCTGGAGCAGGTGTACGACGGCTGTTCGCAACGGGACGTCAAAATCGTCATCGGCGACATGAACGCTCAGGTAGGACGGGAGGCAATGTATAGACCGGCAATCGGGCCAAACAGCCTGCATGCCGTATCGAACGACAACGGCCAACGATGCGTGAACTTTGCAGCCTCCCGGGGTATGGTAGTTCGAAGTACCTTTTTCCCCCGCAAGGATATCCACAAAGCCACCTGGAGATCACCTGACCAACACACAGAAAACCAAATCGATCACGTTCTAATCGACGGGAAATTCTTCTCCGACATTATCAACGTCCGCACGTACCGCAGTGCGAACATAGATTCGGACCACTACCTAGTTGCAGTATGCATGCGCTCAAAACTCTCGACGGTGCATAACACACGTCGAAGTCGAACGCCACGACCCAACATTGAGCAACTACGGGACACCGGAGTTGCCCAGGACTACGCGCAGCAGCTGGAAGTTGCACTACCCACGGAAGAGCAGCTTGGCGCAGCTTCTCTTGAAGATGGCTGGAGGGACATCCGTTCAGCCATAGGTAGTACTGCTGTAGCGGCACTAGGTACTGCAATCCCGGATCGAAGAAATGACTGGTTTGACGGCGAATGCAAACTGTTAGTAGAGGAGAAGAATGCAGCACGGGCGAGAATGCTGCAACACCGCACGAGATTGAATGTGGAGCGATACAGACAAGCGCGGAACAGACAAAACTCGGTTTTCCGAAGGAAGAAGCGTCAGCAGGAAGATCGAGATCGCGAGGCGATGGAAAATCTGTACCGCGTAAACGACACACGGAAGTTCTACGAGAAGCTAAATAGTTCGCGCAAAGGCTACGTGCCGCAAGCCGATATGTGCAAGGACTTGGACGGTAACCTTCTCACGAACGAGTGTGAGGTGATTGAGAGGTGGAAGCAGTACTATGACGAGCACCTCAACGGTGAAGCAGCAGAAAACGAAGGTGGCACGGCAACAGACCTTGGAGCACGCGCAGAAGACGACAGGTTACCGGCCCCTGATCTCCAAGAAGTTGAGGAGGAGATCGGTCGGCTGAAGAACAACAAAGCAACTGGTGTAGATCAACTACCAAGTGAGCTATTGAAATACGGTGGTGAAGCACTGGCTAGAGCGCTGCACTGGGTAATTGCCAAGATTTGGGAGGAGGAGATATTACCGGAGGAGTGGATGGAAGGTGTCGTATGCCCAATCTACAAAAAGGGCGACAAGTTGGATTGCTGCAACTACCGCGCGATCACACTGCTGAGCGCCGCCTACAAGGTACTCTCCCAAATTCTATGCCGCCGTCTGTCACCATATGCAAGAGAGTTCGTGGGGCAATACCAGGCGGGATTCATGGGTGCCCGCGCTACCACGGACCAAATTTTCGCGATTCGGCAGGTTCTGCAGAAATGCCGCGAATACAACGTGCCCACACATCATTTGTTCATCGATTTCAAATCCGCATACGACACAATCGATCGAGATCAGCTATGGCAGATTATGCACGAGTACAGATTTCCGGATAAACTGACGCGATTGGTCAAGGCGACGATGGATCGAGTGACGTGCGTTGTTCGATTATCGGGGACACTCTCGAGTCCCTTTGAATCTCGAAGGGGGTTACGGCAGGGTGATGGACTTTCGTGTCTGCTGTTCAACATTGCGTTAGAAGGTGTGATCAGAAGAGCTGGGATAGACACGAGTGGCACGATATTCAGGAAGTCCATCCAGCTCCTTGGTTTCGCCGATGACATTGACATTATGGCACGGAACTTTGAGATGATGGCGGAAACGTACATCAGACTGAAGGCTGAAGCTAGACGGATTGGACTTGCCATCAACGCATCAAAGACAAAATATATGAAAGCAAGAGGTTCTAGGGACGACAATGTTAGCCTCCCACCCCGAGTTCAGATTGACGGTGACGAAATCGAGGTGGTCGATGAGTTCGTGTATTTGGGCTCACTGGTGACCGCCGAAAATGATACCAGCAGAGAAATTCAAAGACGCATTATGGCAGGGAATCGTGCCTACTTTGGACTCCGGAGGACGCTCCGGTCGAATAAAATTCGCCGCCGCACGAAGTTGACTGTCTACAAGACGCTGATTAGACCGGTGGTCCTTTACGGCCACGAGACCTGGACTATGCTCGTGGAGGACCAACGCGCCCTTGGTGTTTTCGAACGGAAGGTGTTGCGTACCATCTACGGTGGAGTGCAGATGGATGACGGAACGTGGAGGAGGCGAATGAACCACGAATTGCACCAGCTGCTGGGAGAACCATCCATCGTCCACATTGCAAAAATTGGGCGACTACGGTGGGCTGGGCACGTCGTAAGAATGCCGCACGACGACCCAGTGAAAATGGTTCTAGAAAGCGACCCAACAGGAACAAGAAGAAGAGGCGCGCAGCGGGCAAGGTGGATCGACCAAGTAGAAGGTGACCTGCGGACCCTTCGCAGACTACGAGGCTGGCGAACTGTGGCCATGGATCGAGTAGAGTGGAGACGACTTCTTCGGACAGCAGAGGACAACAAGGCCTTAGCCTGATTGGTAAGTAAGCTATTTTGCACAGGTATTACCTACTCACTTGCTACACTCGTCGAAAGGATTCTTTAGCAGTTTCGCCTGTTGAAATTTGTGAAATTCACTCAAGACTACATTGTAGAAGTTTATCTCATTTCGAAAGAAATCTGCCGAACGGAAAGTCTTCCTTCGGCCAATATTTTTCGGGATGGACTTCACTATTTGCTTGACTATTAGCGGAGCTCCATCTTTTGTCTTCCGACTAGTATCATCTTCCAACGTAATCCGAAAAAGTTCACTGAGGTAGGAATCTCCTTTACTAAAGGCATCGTTCTCAAACTTCCACGAGGTACACTTGTGACCACCATAGTCACGCATAATTTCGTCCAACACGACTTCGTTGAACTTGGGTGACACGGTTTCCAGCTTAACAGATGACATATCGGTTTCTTTGCTCAACCAACAATCTCGATTTTTTTTCTATCTTCTTATAGAATTTGAGCTCAAGCCTAATTGAACGATCCAATTTGCACGAACAGGTCTGATGAACTGATACGTTGAAGTTGAAGCAGCTATTTTTATATGACGTTATCTTTATTATCAGCGTTTGAACATATTTTGGACCGCGTTTTGCAAATACTGACTACCAAAGGGGAGGCACTGTTTACTAAATCTAAATACAATGCACTACCACGGTAAATAGCAGTAAATTGAGGCCAATATATACGTATAAGTTGAAAACCACCTCGGCTAAGTTCGCTACCGTATCATACGTGATACGTGTCGAAAAAGCTAGTTGAGTTAGGATTTTTGAATCACACTAAACCAGAGCTAATCCATTCGATGCTGACTCTTCAATATTTGCTACACCATATTATTCAAATATTCTCGCTTGCCAAATTTACTATACGTGCGTACGTGGATGAAAGTGTGTGGGTTTGTACTCAGCAAAACTGGCAAATATCTCCACTACCGAGTCAGTTATGTTTTGGGATTTAGCGGTGCGGTGAGTGTCTCAGGATGCTTTTGGCGTTGTTTTGCGTACATCGTCTTTTATGTGGTAGTGAAAAATGCCGGTCAATTAAATACACGTAGGCATGGTTGATCATAAATGCGAATGTTAGACATGCGCAGAAAGGCAAGCAAGGTTTGATGGTTTGCCCGATAGAAATCATGTTGAATGGTAGAACACACTATGATCTGCAATATTTGTTACACTTTTAAATACAAACAAAATCAAAACAAAATATGGTGGTATTAAAATTTCTATATGTACTCATTCTAGCTGTGGATGAAATCTAGAAAACAAATGAAAATTCCGTGAAAACAGAGTTGAGTTTCAACTATTGTGTTGATTGATATCGCTAAATAAGTTTATAATAATACTCCAAATATTAACGTTAAGAAATGACAGAAATAGACTAGATTAAATGAGTTACAATGTATTTTGCTTGCTTTTTTTGTGCGTACGTTACCACAGCGACCATTTATTTGGCCTATTGTAGAATATGCCCCGGTTTATTGTTTACCTTATCAGGGTGAAAAACGAAGATAAATCTGTAATGTCATGGTATCCTCAAATCACCGTTGTATGAAGGGCTTGTGGAAACCACCTTCCAACAGTAATGTCTTATGCCGCGAATACACTAGTATGACAAACTATGAGCATGAGCACATCCTAAAACTTTACAAGTTTGACCATGGATTTGCTCATAATTTATTATACAAATAATGCTCATGCTCATAGTTTGTCATACAAGTGTATCCGCGGCATTTAATATTTCTCATCTTATTTTGGGTTGTCTTAATGAATGAATAATAATGAATGTCTTTATTTGGTAATTTGAACGGCGTGAAAACCCCACATCTTTTCACAATTCACAATACAAAACACAAATTAAGAACATAAAATTCAACAAACATGATGACAACAACAGTTAGAAGCTTAAAAATGTGTTATTGGCATGGTCCATCGTTGGAAGCAAACTGTTGCATAATGTAATTTTGCCCATCAATATACGTCGAGTTGTTCATTCCTCGTGCAGACTTCGCTGAATTCGGTTACGAAACGCAACCGTAGAAATGTTGAAATCAAAGTAGTCGTAGAAGCGGTTAAAACTAGCAGTCATGAATCTGATTGGATCATGCAGGCCATAATGTGCTGTGCGCGCCCCAAGATGTAAGAAATTCCTTGTTCGTAATGATCTTTCAGGAGCATACATTTGTAATTCTCCTAGCATACTGGGAGAGTCGATACCGCCCACACATACTTTACAACGACCACTGTCTGAGCGATAGCCCAAAAGTTTACAGCGATGTTCGTACGGTGGGAGATTGACAGGATCGTTCCACGGGAGGTGGCGTAATGCGGATTCGATCCTCGCTATCCAAATCGCAATACTGAACGCGCTAGAGCAATCTTGAACATACTCCCGAGTTATATGTTAGCTTTAGCGATGATCTCAGAATAATGTAGCTTGAATGTAGTTCCTGGATCAAGCGTAATTCCTAAATCGCGGATACTGCTCACACGTTGCAACGGTTCATTTTTGATCGTTTAGTTGAAAATGATTGACTTCCGCTTGCGATGTAAAGAGATGATGCTCAATTTTTGAATATACTCAACGTGACGAAGATCCTGGAACACCAATCCTCGAAGTCTTCGATCATATGCTGTAACTGTAAGCAGTCAGCAAGGCTTCGAATGACAACATAAATCTTAACGTCATGTGCATAGAAAGAATGACAGACAACCGGAATAATCAATCCAACTTCGTTAATGAATATTGAAAATAGCAACGGCCCTAAGTTGCTGCCTTGAGGTACACCGGATGTATTGATGAAATAGTTTGATTGTGCTGCTCCGATTTTCACGCAGAGCTATCGATTTGTCAAGTATGACTCCCTGTGACACACCAAGCTAATCTAGTTTAGCTAGCTGGATAGCATGATAAACTCGATTAAAAGCGGCCTTTGAATCCGTATAGACGACATCTGTTTGCGCTCCTGCTTCCATATTCCGAAGACAAGAGGACACGAATGGCGCTAGATTTGTAGAGACGAATTTCTCTACCCTAAATCCATGCTGGTGCGGAGAAATATAGCTACAACAGCTTGCAAGGCGTCATTAACGATTATTTCGAACACTTTAGAGCAGGCAGAGAGTGAAGGGATTCCGCGATAGTTTTCAATGTTGCGTTTTTCAACTGGAAACTAATGCTGTCGACCGGACAATCTTGCGTTGCTAGGATCTGTAAATCAAGACAAGTTTGTTAATTTTATAACTTTTCAGATAATTGTTTCAACAATGTAGAAATGGAATGGATATCAACAGTAAGAGCAGAATTGTTAAGGAAGGTCTGGTTTGTTAATATCTTACTCGACGAGCAGTTTGGCTTTAAAAAAGGTCGGTCAACTGTACGTCAAGTGACTCAAGTAACAAATATTCTCAGACTGTCTCTAAAACATCTCCTATGGCATTGTTGGATGCTGAACAAGCGTTCCATAATGTCTGGCATGAAGATCACGTGTACAAATTACAACGATATGCTCTTCCAATATTCTTCGTGAAGATCACCCAACATTATTTTGATGATGACCAACATGATGCCTTGAACATAGGCGCGGGCATTCCACAAAGAAGTATCTTTGATCCCATCGTGTTCAACCTGTTCACCTCCGACATTCTGGTTCTCCCAGATGGTGGAACGTTGTCTTTGTTTGCAGAATACACATCCATCGTGTACAAGGAAAGAGTCATCAGAGCTCTTACTGCCAAACTCCTAAGAGACTTTGATGTTGTTGTTTCTTTATTTAGAAGACTTTCAACCCAAGGCTGGTTCGTCTCCGGGAACCCTCCCAAGCTACAATTTGTTTGTACAGAGGCTTGGATGTCCTGTCTGAGTGGTTCAAAAACTGGAAGATCCGTATAAACGCGGTGAAGACGCAGGTCATAACACAGCAAAAAAATAATTTTGATATCACGTCAAAGTGGATGCACTACAATCATGTCGAAAATATGGTGTAATATTACTTGCTAAAAAGGACAAAATTACCATTAATACAATGCATGAACTGACATTACGCTCCTTTTTCTGCATTTGTTTATTTATGTCGTCATAAAAATTACATGAAATTTTCGACATGATTGTAGTGCATCCACTTTGATGTGATATCAAAATTATTTTTTTGCTGTGAACTTTTCCACATTCCAATCACCTAGATTTGTTCTGTCTATGAATAATAAGATCTGCTTAAACGGCTCAGCGGTGGAATGGTCAAAAGAGGTTGTATACCTCGGACTAACACTAGACAGAAAGCTTCATTTCAGCGAGCACATTGACAGAACTAACACCACTGTATCCGCTTATCAACAGGAAGTCCACACACTTAGAAATAACTAATTTTACATGTGGCGGAATCCATCTTTCACACACACTTAGAAATAACTAATATTACAAATGACGGAATCCGTCTTTGACATAAAATATGAGACGTAAACAAACATGTCATGTAATATTAAGTGCTCCGAGACTGCGAAGTTCGTTGCTCGACGAAAAGTACGTTTGATTGAGCTATATTTCGCGTCTGTAATGACTCTAATTTATGTCAAAATAGACGCTCGTATATGTCACTGTCAGAGCACCTAAATTTACATGACTTTTGCTAAGTGTGCATAAAAGATGGGACGTAAACAAACATGTCATGTAATAATAAGTGCTCTGAGACTGAAAAGTTCATTAGTACGTTTGATTGAGCTGAATTTCGCGTCTATTATGACTCAATTTTACGTCAAAATTGACGCTCGTATATGTCAGTCTCAGAGAACCTACATTAACATCAATTTTTCTAAGTGTGTGAGTATCTAAACATGATCTAGATCAGCATGAAAAAGGAGTAAGATATCAATAAAATAAGATCAGAAATTCCATAGTATAAAGGGTGATACGGTCAAAATTTGGTCAATATCAACTTGACGTATTTCTTTCAATTTTGCATTTAAAAAACCTGAACACCCCTCATTTTGAAGGTGTGTGTGTGTAGAATGTTGCTCCTATTTTGATTTTGGAATTCACTCTTCAGTTGTCAAAATGCCGTCCAAGCAAGAAGAGCAGCGTATCAAAATTTTGCTCGCGCATCGCGAAAATCCGAGCTACTCGCACGCAAAGTTGGCAAAATCGCTAAAAGTTGCCAAATCAACCGTTACAAATGTAATTAAAGTGTTTGGGGAACGTTTGTCGACAGCCAGGAAGTCTGGATCGGGGGGAAATCGAAAACCGGAAGCCGCTGAGACGACAAAGAGAGTTGCCGGTAGTTTCAAGCGAAACCCCAACCTCTCTCTCCGAGATGCCGCAAATAAGCTGGGTGTATCGTCTACAACCGTGCATCGAGCCAAAAAACGAGCCGGACTATCGACTTACAAGAAGGTAGTGACTCCAAATCGCGATGATAAACAAAATACGACGGCCAAAGCGCGATCCCGGAGGCTGTACACGACGATGCTGACGAAGTTTGACTGCGTGGTAATGGACGACGAAACCTACGTCAAAGCCGACTACAAGCAGCTTCCGGGACAGGAGTTTTATACGGCAAAAGGAAGGGGAAAGGTAGCAGATGTTTTCAAGCACATGAAACTGTCAAAGTTCGCAAAGAAATATCTGGTTTGGCAAGCCATCTGTACCTGTGGCTTGAAAAGCAGCATTTTCATAGCTTCCGGGACTGTCAACCAAGAAATTTACGTGAAAGAGTGTTTGAATAAACGTCTGCTGCCTTTCCTGAAGAAACACGGTTGTTCCGTACTGTTTTGGCCGGATTGGCATCTTGCCATTACGGTAAAAAGGCCATGGAGTGGTACGCCGCCAACAACGTGCAGGTGGTTCCCAAGGACAAGAACCCTCCCAACACGCCAGAGCTCCGCCCAATTGAGAAATACTGGGCTATTGTCAAGCGGAACCTAAAGAAGACCAAAAAAACTGCTAAGGGCGAGCAGCAGTTCAAGGCAAACTGGCTTTCTGCGGCGAAGAAGGTGGACAAGGTGGCTGTACAAAATCTGATGGCAGGGGTCAAGCGTAAGGCCCGGCAATTCGGATTTGGAAAAGCGGAAGCCTAACTGAATATTTTTCCTGAATTTTATACTAATTGAACTTGAAAAAGAAATTTAATTTGATTTTTTAAATAAACGATTTCACCGATTTACACGCGTTTTCCCTTGACCAAATTTTGACCGTATCACCCTTTATTGTAATTGATATGATATAGGAATTGCTTCGTTTGATATTCAAACGGAAATACGGGTACATTTTTTTAAATTATTTTGTGATATTTTACTTCTTATGTCATGCTTATCCATATCGTTTTCTGGTATCACGTTCATAATTTTGTATGACTGAGATATTTTCTTCTACACACCTGTATGGCTTGAAGGCATTATTATATTGCGCTTTGTGCGTTTTTCGCTCGAGTATTCTGCTATGGTGTGGGTGCGTGCCGTATTATCAAAACGGAATAAATAGAATCGAAGCCGTCCAACGGAAGTTCGTACGTTACGCACTTCGTCACCTACCATGGACTGACCGTACTAATTTTCACAGGTATGCTGATCGATGCAGGTTAATTAATCTTGATTCACTCATCGTTGGGGCCTCCCTTAGCTCAGTCGGTAAAGCTACAAAGCAAGACCATACTGGAGGTGTCTAGGTTCGATTCCCGGTCAGGTATAGGAATTTTTCAGGATGGAAAATTTCTAAACTTCCCTGCGGATAGAGTATGATTGTACTTGCCACGGAATTATACTAATGAAAAAATGGTGCAGGCATCGAAAGCTCTCAATTAATAACTGTGGAAAATTAATATGCGATAAACAATAAGCTTGAAATAATCGAGTCTTGCCATTGTGGTGAAGTTTTCCTTGTTTTTAAGCTTTAAAGCGAATGAATTAAAATGTTTGATTTTTACCGAATTTTTACCGAAGCTGTTGAAACATCGGTAAAAATTACCGAAGTTGGTAGTCATTTCTAAGTGTGAAAGCTTCTTTCGTCAGCGACTTACTAACATCCAATATCGATTGCCCAGAGCTTCTTAGAAAACTGAACGTGAACGTCAGAAAACCTGCCCTTCTTTCCCATACGTTTCTCAACATACTCAAGCTAGGACTAATTATGGAATGCATGCTGTGTTTTTGACAATTGTTTCGAGTGTTTCGATTTTAACTTATGATAAAACATAATTTTGAGAGAGCACCATCTGTTTGATGTTATTTTTACACGTTACTTAATTTAAGTTAGGCAAGGTGGCAAAAAAAGTAATGCCTTCAAAACCATTCTTAACTTCTCGCAATGGTCATTTAAAAATTGATATAGTCTATTTTCCGCAACGCGGCGCGACATGAAAAGTAGGAGCTGTCAGTTGCTTCTGAAATCTCATGCTGGTAGACGCTGGTGCCCTGTTTACATTATGCTAGTGAGCTTTTTTTGCTAGCAGCTAGCTCATTGCCGCTAGTTAAATAGCATAAGTGTAAACACAGTAACAAGCTTGCGAGGAGCCTTTTCTCCGGACCGCATATCGCCTGTGTTGAGCTGCTGCGTGATGAATGATACACGTCCGAAGCAGTGTTGTTAACTTTTCAAGTAGTACGATCCGTAGATCAGTAAATTTGTTTCCATTGTGTTAATTATTGCTAAATGTAATGACCATTTTCCAAAACCAGTAATTAAAAAAAAGTATTTTAAAGTAATTGTTGTTTATACATGAACTATTGATCGCTGAGAATACTTGTGAATATTTGAGGTTGACAAAAGGGCGAACAAGAGCTAAGCTTTTTCACATTTATATCGCTGTAAAGTAACTGTAAACTGTAATGGGAATTTATATCTGTAACTGTAACCAGTTAGTTTTTGTTTGCTAATCTATATTATACTTAATTATCATAAAGATAAACCGTCCAGCTCAAACCTTGGGTAGGAGATGGGATCATCATCATCATCATCATTTTAACTACTCAAATCAGAAACTTTTGATCAATTTTTATAGGAAATTTATCGCACTTTCAAAATTATCAAATATTTGGGGCTACTTCTCATTTTTTTATTCAGTTACAGAACATACTCTACATAATTCAGATACTATATGTACAGTTTTTTTTACGGAACATGCATGATGGTGACTTCCGGTATTTTCGGAGCGCAACAACGTGTTACTCCATTTTGTAATCCAATAGACTTCCGATATACGAACAAAGAAAGATTCTTCACAATAAGCGGGGAACGGGGGTGACGTGTAGAGGGAATTTATGTCTGACATTATTTTATAATCCAAAATGGCGACTTCCGAGGGAACCTCCATCTTATTCAATTTTTAAATTTCAATTTTTTCAATCCGTTGAATCTATGCCGAACCGAGATTTTGGCTCCACTAGACTCGGTCCTGAGCAATCGCTTCCATTAAGGACGTTAATCGACCTAGTGTTGTTCTCTTCAGCAGCAAAAAGCAAACGTGTGCTGGGTCTACCAAATCAGTACTGATTATTGTCATTTACTTTGAAAGATTCCACACTAGAGTGACAATATTATGTTTGACATCGTTGAAAGAATTACTCTCACAAAAACCTTTGTCAAAATCTCATTAATTTTGTTGTAAATGACAAATGTCATGTTAAATCTAGATAGAGCTAGAATAAGGGCCTAACAGATCAGCTAGATCTATCTAGAAGTAAATATTATAGTCCCAACATGGCATCCTTCATTTCCATTTTAAGATAGTAACGAAAACTGTTTTGTCATTATCGTCGTGTACAGCCGAGATTTTGGCATCGAAGAATAATGTTCACAGCACTTACTTAACGTACACACTTAGATTATTTTACCGAAATCTGTGAAATTTTACCGAAATCTCAACGGCTGAACGTTCGGTAAACAGTTCGGTTGATTTTTCACAGATTTTCTGAGATTTTTCACAGATGTTCGTTGAAAAATTACAGGAAATCGGTGAAAAATTAACCGAACTGTTTACCGAACGTTCAGCAGATTTCGGCAAAATAATCTTAGTGTGTACGAAAACTTTTTTTTATTCGATTTCCTTTAGCGTCCACGATTTCTAGCTGTAAAGCGCTACCGGAAGTATCAGTTTCTCATACAAATTCAGCAAGAAAAAAAAATAGATTCCAATTCAGGGTCAGGGTCCGATTTGATTAAGTGAAAAGCCACAATTTTCACATATCTCACTGTGTTGAAGTATCAATGCGTATATGTTTACTATCCAAGGCTTTCGAAGGTTTAGCAATGAACTTAACCCTGCTCCTTACATGCTGATTTATTTAGATCGTGTTACATATTTTCAATATATATTTACTAAAAGTTTTCCTTTACACTTTAAACTCTCGTTTTAGTACAAATTGTCAAATAAACATTGTTACTGTGATTACATGTTCGTTTAGTTTCGACGAAAATAATTTTGCTAACCTGCAGTGAATTTAATTCTAAGATAATTATGATCGATTACTTTGAAACAGAATTACACATCCACACTTCTTTCGGAAAACATGTTAGGGACTGATGGGAACACCGTTAAGCATTTCATATATATTTGGTTCAACCTTTCGTTCTCGATCGATCATTCAATGAAGGTAGGGAAACTGTGTCGATAAAAGGTGTAATTTTTTTTTTGGTTATGAAAGGTTAACTTTTTTTTTAAATATTCTATTTAAAGATAAAACCCAGCACCCCAATTTTTAGAAACTTATAATATCAAATAAAGTTGGTGTTAGTAGTAACGTATGTGAGTTAGTGAAGTAGTAACATCCTATTAATATTAGAGAGGTGTTAAATTAGTTGTTTTATCTTCGAGTTGTTAGTTGAAAAGAAAGCTCTCGTGTAAGGAACACAACAAAATAGTTTTCTTACCGGTTGACGTATATAGCAGAGATGCTTTTGCTGCTTGTGTCTATATAGTTTTTGTTTTTCGTTAGAGTACATTCTAATTCTACACGACTTCAAAAATATGATTTCAATATCTTTCCTTTTGTATATTGATTTTTTCACCTAGTTTTTAATATATAAGGAGTATAAAAATATACATTTGTTTCTGCAACTAGGTTCTGTTTTCCCTTAGTTATTTCCTCATTGTTGGTTGTGAAATCGGCTCACTGTGGATTTTGCACTAGGGTACAATGTAATTTCGACTCATTTTGCTTACTACAGCGGAAATGACAACAAGTTTGCTGAATGTTTTTTTTTCGGCAAATTTGTACGGTCCTAGAGGTTATGCATGCAATGCTTTGTAATCCGAAGTTTAGCTAAAGATACTGCTATGCTGATTTGTTGAAGCAGAATGTGTTTCATTTCGCTAGACGTTCTATAAGTAGCAATGCGGTGGAAATTCAACTTGTATTCTAAGAATGCTATGGTACGATGTTCTTTACACTGGAGATGAAAGTAACTCAGAGACTGAGTCTCTTTTTTTCTCTTGCAAATTTGACTCAGTTTTGAAGTTTTGACATAGTTACTCTGAGAACTCTGAGTAGCTCCACTTTTTACGAAACTGAGTAAAATTGGCGTGAGATAAAATGACAGCAAAAAATTTTACTCATTCTCTGAGTTACTCTCATTAGCTGTGTACTATCTGATTCAAGCATAGCTTAGGTTGGTAGGGGAGTAACAGAAAATTTTGATCTTCACTGTGTATTTTTCGCTTTAAGACAAAGACATTTAATACAGTGACGACTTTTAGTTTATAATATCTTTGTAATTTCGAAGTCCTGCTCTTTTGATGGAGGGGCTTTTGTATTTCGCATTTACTATTGATTTCTACTGACATACTTGGTTACCTATTTGCTTCTGTGGTAAACTATTACATATAGGAGGATTCGCTATCTTACGAATGTTTTTCTACAGGTTTGTTTCTTACAAGAGAGAAAAAAGTTGGCTTCGAGAATAGTCGTATAGTTATAGAATTAATGTGGACCAAACGAAATGAGTTAACAGAAGAGGGTAGAATGTGGAAGAAGGGTTACGATTTGTATTTAGATTTACAATGTGGGTTGATAGATCATTAAATGCTTTGCGAATTTTCCAGATAAAATTTCTGTCGAATGTGTTAATACGAATGATTTCATTATCGTTTGTAAGTTGAACACAATAGGAATTATTTGCTTTAGCATTATCGTGCTTTTTTCATTATTCGTTTCAATGATACTCTTCGCTCCTGTAAATGGCTATCTATATTTGAAGGGGGTTGAAAAACATTCATAACACAAAAAAGTTCACATTTAATGGGTGCTTCCTTGTGACAGTTACTTTCATTGGTAAATGCCCAATGGTATAGACTTTATACAAACACAACAATTAGTTAAATACTAGTGAAAAATAGTGGATTGAGAAGCAAAGGTGTGTTACAATAGAAATCAAATGTTTTCGAATGGCATCTCTTTTTTTTTGACCTTACTGGCAGTAGTTTTGTTTGTTTGATGTCGTATGTTCAGTGTATATGTTCTGTTCGTATTCGCAAATTGGGTATGACAATCGTGTTGAGTTAAACTAATAAAGACCTACATAATAAAAAATGAACCCTTATAGCATTGATAGAACATTGGTAGCTACCCTCGCTTTATCCGACGAATCTGGATTGGTGGTAGCGTATTGCCAACTTAGTGAAAGAAACAATGCAATCATGATTTTTGTTTGAAATTTTATTTAAAAAAAATAAATGGGCTGCCTGTGGTATTTTTCGTAGGAAATATTGACTGCACATCATAATGATACAATAAATATCAATTTGAAGGATAAAGAATCGTGATAATCTTATCATAATAAGTATCACCTACACATATAACTAACTATTATAATGTTATAACAATTTCGAACCAAGGGTTCACATATATATCTCAAAACTAATGCAAAGTTATCTGACCCGATTTGCTGATTACAGTGCAATTATGAACACGACTTATGCCAATTCCGGCTTTTTTTATATTTTTTTGCCTTATGTGGAAGCAAAATGAAAAATGGTGGGGTACTTATCTATCGTTCAGGATCATGGCATAATCATGACATAATCATTTGCAAATTGATCTTTTTGCCGGCGCCGGTGGTGTAGTGGTAAGCATGACTGCTTTCTCACATCCCAATGGGTCTGGGTTCAATCCCAGCCGAGGCCGGTGGGATTTTTCTGAAGGCATAAAAATCTCTGGTCACGTCTTCCTTCGGAAAGGAAGTAAAGCCGTTGGTCCCGGTCCATGTGTGTTTGAATGGGTGCGATATCCTACGCAGGTGTGGAAGCTGCCTTCCAGCACATTCGATTGCCGTCAATGGATGGCAATCGATGTACGTCGGTGATTGGTACTAGATTGCGGAACAGAGACCGACGTTAAAAAAGGAAAAGAAGAAATTGATATTTTTCCGCTGTCATACGCGTGATACAGAGATCATTCCGCCGGTTGTGTAATATTACGTTGTACGATGTACATCGATTTTGCGAACAAAATTACATCCATTGGCTATTACATTATTATTTCATACATCAGCTTGAATTCCGTTGATTAAAATTACATGTTTTTGCTGTGTGCTAAATATTGATTTTACAAGCTCCTTTAATATTGCGAGACTATTCACAGCGTGTAAAGTTGAAGCTGAGAGTTGAATCGACGCAAAAATGGTTCCGTTGCACCTTTTTTTTTTTATTCTTTATTTGAGAGATTTTTAGCCATAGGCTAGTTCATCTCTTCCCGTTGAACCTCGTTTTCTTAGAAAGAGAAGATATAATAATGCTATCTCTCTTTACTCTTCACTGATGGTAGACGCGAAGCTACTGCTGCCAGCCTGCTGCGCTCGAGTGTAAAGTAAAAATCATGAAACTCAATCTAACCACAGTTTGGTGAGATTTGCAGCTGGTGAGTTTTGTTAGCTCGATATTCCTAACTGCGGTATCATAGCTTGCAATATCAACACAGTTGTTTGAATGTTGATTTTTGTCTACGAAAATCAAGCATGATCTTGATCTTTGGTGAGATTTGATTTTTTGATGTTTTGCAAACACTAAGGAGTAAGGATGTTGCTGGTATTGTAGAATAAAATCTTCGATAATTTTCTTACGCTTACATCAATATTACAAAATAACCGATGCAATACTATATTAACATTTCAAATGGTCCCATCTGCCTTGATCTATTCTCTTCAACGACATTCTCTTTCGTTAATTTAGATGTAAGAGTAGTCCCTGTTGTATTCATTCGAGATTATAGCTTTGTTTCATGAGAGATCGAAACATATCGCAACAACTTGCTATCTCTTTATTGGCGTTCCTTGCCTGTGCTGGTGTTCATTCATTCAAAGTTGAACCGAATGCGATGTGATTTCTTTGTGATCTTTGAGCAAGCTTGAATAAGCTCGTATATAGTCGCTCGAGGTAGGCTTGACAGTTATTTTTGACAGAAAATAATGAGTAAGTCTGGCCATCTTTGACCGAGTGCGAGCTGCGTCATTAAACACAGCTAATACCATCCATCATCAAACTATAGAGATTGCTGACGTTTATCGTACACACACTACGTCACGTATACGTATACGCAAAATGTTTTCATCGGGAAAAAAATCATAGCGGAAAATTTTCCCGATGAACACAAATCAATGACACAATCATACTTTAGAAATCTCTATGTGGTAATTCGAAATGTGTTTGGATGGGCGTAGTTATCGAAAGAGAAAACCGATTTAATGACTCCATCAATGCAGATAGGACCAGTTGAAATGTTAATCTAGAATAGTAGGCAATCCAAACAAGTTGGCAGATTTTTCGAAATACTGCGCTGCATTTCATCGTCATACAAGTACGATCACCATATTTCCGGTAAGCACTTATGATTATTAATGATTGGTCTGTTTCCCGGTAAATTAGAGTGCTTTAGAAGATTGACTACACGTAAAAATTTCAACAATCTGTCAAGTAAAAAAGTAGTTCCAAATTGGGGTTTCATCCAGTAGTTCCGGTGTTGTCAATATTTTTGGTATAAATACAAATTTTAACAATCTTTTTTTTTTTTTTAATTATACCTAGTCACATTCTTGGGTCATTCGTGACATGCCCGGGCTGAGATTTGAACCCACGCAGACTAACACCATCATAATTTTCGGGAAAACTTTACTCTACCTGATGGTGTCGGTTTGCGGCCGAGCTAAGAGTTTCGAAAAATAGCGTTTGAATCTTTGTTTACAAAATCAGATACGTCCTTTTGAAAATTCATGCTTGAAATTTTTGGTTGACCAGACTCTTGCCTGGTAAACACAGTTAACCACATAAATTGCTATTGTGTTAATAAATATTCACTCAATTGGATCTTTGGAACTGTTCATTCAATTGATGGATGTGTACCATTTGCCGAGTTAAATTTAGCCCGAGTTAAAAGTGATATTTAGAAAGTTATTTTTCCTGTGTTATCGATCCACCGATTTTCGACCAGATTTCCGGTCAGAAATATCCACACTCGGATAACAGGATTAATCGATAAGTTTCCAGCTGTTACTTTTAACTACGAGTTAAATTTTAACTTACAATTGGGACACAGCCTTATAGTACGTTCAGACTACAGAGTTATGACATGTTATAGCGCTATCTTGATGGTGGTTTCTGTTTTGAAATTAGTTGACAACCGTTATAACATGTTATAACTCTCCAGTCTGGACAGCGTTTTAGTTTTAACTTGACATAATTGATAGAGTACAATAAGATCTCACTGAGTACCCATATAAACTTCATATGCAAGTCTGAGTGCTCCGTGTTAATGTGTGGGCACATGTATTTTATGAACACATTCACATGAATTTTTGACAAAAAAATGTGTGAAATATTTAGAGTGTTGTATACATTTCTACAACTGAGTGAAAAGTTATTAGTAAGTGAACCATTTGTGCGCCATGACCAGGCTAGATAGTCGTTCCTGACATAGGTTCGTTCCGAGCTATTATTTTCCCTAAGTCTGTACTCAGTTCGAGGCAGCCTTAGGTTGCAAGATACACGAATAAAGCTGTTGTGGATGACAAAAGAAAATAATTCCAAGCTAACAATTCAAAAGGCCCAATGCACATTAATCGATTCTCTTCGAAAATTTTATGCAAATACCGAATAACTTTTGAATTGTGAATTTTTAAAACATATCCCATGAATCTGAAATGAACAACTACAATTGAAATATAATGCGATATTTGTGTTTTACTTAAGTTTTGATGTGTCCGGACTATTGTGGATACAGACCTTTAATTTATTACAGGGTGGAATGAGTAAAAAGTTGTCAACTCAAATTTAGTGCATTTCTGTTTAGTGTGCACTTTTGACAATAACAAACGTTGATTTTCAAAGGTGTGTGTCTGCGAAATCTCTTGCCATTTTTGGTTTTGGAATTTTGCAGTTCATTTTAAGAAGTTACCAAACAAGAGTACTAGTCTTTCAAAATTCTGCACGTGCATTTATTAAATTCAAAGCTTTCTTCGTGAAAGCTGATTTTAAACAGCTTCCTGGCTATGAATTTTGTACTGCAACCGGAAGAGAAATAGTTCAGGGCTCGACCAAATAGTTTTCTTGAAAATTTCAACTATTTTTTTTGCGTAAGTTGTCCTGAACTATTTCTCTTCTGGAAATCAGTTCAGGACAACTTAAGCAAAAAAAAAAAAATCAGGCGAAAATTTCAAGATAAATATTAGGTCGGGCAGTGTTTGAACAAATGTGCATTACTTTTTATTACAAACTGACACCCTAAGCTGTATTGGCCAGATCTTGGTTGTGTATTGTATTTGGCAAAGCATAGAGTCAACTCAATAATATCAGGGCTTCATGCGAGAGTAAGCTACCAGAATAACATAAAACAGATGAATAATTTATTAACAATTTTGTGTGACTGCTATTTGTTCGTTCCACCCTTTATTATAAATACAAACTTTAAAGAATTAAAAAAAATTGTATTGTTCATAACATAAAGGCGTAATTTTGCGAAAGTTGCAAATTGTAAATTGACGCTTAAAAAAATATGTTGGAAATAGAACAAACGAAAATATTGCAGAAATCCATAAAATTTATATGAAAAATCCAGCAGGCAGCCCTTTAATGTTTGCAATTATATTGTATGTTCTATGCAGTATTCTTGTGTGTGTGCTCTAATGGTGGATTAAACTGACCGTTGAGGTTACTTTTTTGTGCTTAACCCTAAGGAAACAGGGTTTTATTTTGTTTTTGTTATTGATTGTTTTCATCTTTCTGTGGTTTAAAAAATCCGGATATGTGAAAATTTTCATTTCACTGGTAACACTCGAAACAGATAAAGGTTTGGATGTATAGTCAAGCACACTAATGTTTCTGTTTAGTGGATGTCCATTTTGTTCAGTAATTTACATTGTAGCGATGCTTGATTTGTGTGAAAAAAAAAACTTTTTTTTAAACGTGATCGTATTTTTGTTTTCTAGAACGAACTCAACGGTCGATTAGCGTTATCGTTTGTTTATTATGCCGTTGCCCCAGGTATTTTACCTAAGACCTTGGACAGGTCCACACCGGTAAGAGCGTTGATTGCTGGTGGAAGTTGACCGACAAGGCGCGAAATATCGTTTGTAGTGCTGTCATTACCACCGATTAGCACAATTTCTTCGGTCTTGGCCAATGGAGCTGCAACTTCAGCCGCGATCTGTCAAAGATATGCATTTAAGAAACGAACTTTTCAATCTAAACATTCTACGTCATACCTTTGGCAATGATTCCAACACAATGTTCATGATAGCAGCATCCCCGTATTGTTTGTACACATTGGCCTTCATCCGCATTCGTTCGGCTTCCGCCTTACCTACCATTTCGATTGCTTGAGCTTCTGCAGCTCCGATCTTCTTAATCCTTTCCGCATCGGCCTTAGCATTTTCCACCGTTTGAGTACGCTTTCCTTCGGCAATCGTCTGAACACGGTAGCTTTCTGCCTCAGCGGGGAGTTTCACCGTCGCCGTCAGTTCACAATCCTTTCGGGCAATTTCCTGCGTTTCGATTTCGATCTGCTTGCGACGTTCCACAATGTCGATTTGAATTTCTTCGTTACGGATTCTTTGGCGAATTTTAGCAGCTTGTAGCTCATACGCAAGTTGAGATTCGGCTTTCTAAAGTGCAATTTTACGGGACTTCAGTATAATGCGATGTGAATTTAACATTTATCTTACCGCCGTATTGATTTCCTGATCAAAATTGGCTTTCTGTAACTTGTACATTCGAGCATTATCTTCGATTTTAGTGTCTGTTGAGTATTTAACGTCCATAGCGCTCTTTTCACATTCAGCTTCTCGAATTCCAGCATCCCTGAATAAATAGAAACCGTCATATACGTGATGCAATACGAACATCGTTATCCTACCTGTTTGCTTCAGCAACACCGGCATCGGCATCTCGTTTGACGCTGGCAGTTTGTGCTTTACCCAAAGATTGTAGATACTGCACATCGTCGTAGACATCCTTGATGGTGAACGAGAGGATTTCGATGCCCATACGACCAACGTCAGGTGCTGCGACCTCTCGGACCAGCGCAGCGAACTGGTCGCGATCTTTGTAAACTTCCTCGACTGTAAGAGTTCCTGTAAGGTGAGAAGGTACGACGATGATACACATTTTCAGCGCCATAATTAATTGATGATGCTAGGTAAAGGACCAGATGTAAGTCGTATCATTACCTTGTAACAACCACGTATGTCCCAGTCAGAATCATGGTCAACTTGAGAGTACCCATCCAGACAAAAGACATTTTTGATTTTAAGCTGTACCTAAGTAATTAGATGTTTCACTATACATTCGAGGGCTGCTGACAGTGCAGTCATGTATTTATTAGCTGTTCGAGTCAAACGACTTAAAAACGTCTAAGAAAGACCGGTTGCCGGAACGTTATGCAATCAATGCCAACGGCAAAATAAATTGCACTGTACTGGACAGCTGACAATGTAGGTACTTATCATTTCTGCTACGTACATGATGCACTGCGACTTTGCAAAGAAGTTGCTCAGATTGCAATCGATTAGAAGGAAAACGTGCCCGAAAGGTAGCAATATAGAATGCACTAAATTCACAGGCAAGCCGGTTTGCAAGAATGATATCATATATCAGGCGTTGCATTGATAAAAGTCAAGTTTCCCAAGAACAGTTTCTATAACTTAATCGCGTTTCTGATGGTCAAATCTATGATGGGAAAAATGGCTTCCTGTCCTAAGAAATATGTATGTCAAAGTCATAAAAAGTTTTTTTCTTCAGTTTAATCGTAAACTCATACTTTATTATAATTACGGCAGTGCTTGTTAAGCTATGACATAAACATATTTAATGATCTGAAAATACAATTTCCAGCAAATTAGTAATGAGTTTAAAATCATGTTTGTAATCGAATAGGTCTTTGGATGTGATGTATATTTAATTTAATCTTTTATTCATGGGAAATTCATTGAGAAATTTGTTTAGAAGATTACTACTCAATAGACTGAAATTTCACAATGTTGGTATCTCAGGGTTCAAACGGGTCGAAATCTGATCATCCTCCTGAAATTTGAACTCATTTGATTCAAAACTGGCTTTGCACATATGAACCGTAAGAGTCAAAGTGGTACATTAGCCATTTTTACTAGTTTTTACTATTTTTTTTTGCAGAAATGGTCCCAAAGAGCACCCGCATCAATGCGGTGCTATTTGGGCTGCTAGTTTGACAACTTTAGCCATTGCTATTTTAGTTAGCAACTTGTTTACGCACCGGTCGTTGCTATCACGATTGTGAATTTACGTTTTTGGCTTTCGCACCGATAGTTGCTAAACTTATCGTCGAACTTCGAACTGAAATTGATCACAGAGTTTTGTGATTGTTTTTTTTCGACAATATTGATATATCTAACCACGAAGACTAAAAATTGAAGGTTAAGATTCAACTACATACCCAGGTACTCAAGAAAAAGTCCTCCGGAAGATCCGAATAGCCAGCGATTTTTTTTAAATCACTTGTGATGCTACATAAATGAATTTGAATTTGGGACAAGCATGCGCTCACTGGTGGTCACGAAACTGTCCTCTGGGAGATCCGGAACATCCATAAAAGTGGTCAATTCGTGAAAAGTTTTGATCTTCGTATGCTCATCTTTTAAAAGTTGTGCACCAAAATGCATAAAGGCATTTTTGGAAGCCCATCTGGATTACTAGATTACATATTTTAGCATGTGAATGTATCAAGCTCGGTTGGTCGAATTTTATTCGGTAGATCTATTATCATCAGAAAAAAAAAATTTGAATCCTTTAGAAGTTGTGATTGATAGAAATGTGGGGAAGTTTAAAGACCTTTAAGAGTAACGTTCGACAGCTCCAGGGCAATCTAATAGATTTCAGGAAAATTTACTTCAGCGAAGATCAAGAGCTTCAGGGCAATTCCATTAAATTCAGGACCTATAAGTAAGGTACGTGAACTTCTGGTAAATTCTTATAATGTTAGGGCAGTTCCATTAATATCAGGAAAACTGTGAGAACTTGAGGGACGTTCCTAAAACTTTAGGTTCGTTTCGGGAACTTTATGACAGATCCATTTCAGTAAAATAGAGGAAACCATCAAGAAGTTCCGAACATTTAAGGATAGTAAAACAACTTCAGGGAATGAACTCAAAAACATTAAGAAAGCTAGACAGAAGATCCATGTTTAAAGGGAAATTTAAAGATCTTCTGGGCAGTTCCATTAATTTATGAACAATTCCAGGAACATCATTAGGAAAACAAAAGGGAAGTTCCGTAAACTTCAGGCAACAATAGAGATCTTCAGGAGAGTCTGAGGAATGAAAAGAAGTACTGAGGATTTCAGGAAGTTTCATATGCAAACTGCGGGAACAAAATGAAAGTTCCGTAAAATTTCTTTCAATTTTTGTGAACTTCAGGCAAACTTCAGGATTTTTAAAACGGTTACAAAAGCTTCAGAAAACTGCAGGAACTTTTAATAAAATTTGAGAAATTCAGGGATATCCAGAAAACTTTAGGGAAGTCAAAATAATTTCAGAGATATGAAGATAAGGAAAATTGACATTTTAAAGAACTTCCATGGCAATTCCAATAACTTCATAACTTCGAGAAATTCAAGAAATTCCAGACTTTCAGGGAAGATCGAAGATTTGTATGCGTAAGCTCCAATAAATTCCGGTCAATTCAATAAAATTCAGAAAAAAACTTCGAGAAATTTTTGACAGTTCAAGAACTTCAATAGAATTGAGAGTACTTCAGGAATGGAAAAAATAAATAAATAAAAAAATAAACTTAGGGGAAATGGCTCTAATGTTGGCCTATGGATCTAAGGTTGGGCCCATCGCTAAAAATCTGCTATTTATCAATTTTATCTAGATGAAAACGTCATTGGGATGGTACTAATGGATGGTTTTGGTCGCTATTGAAAATTTAATCGCTTTGTGAATTTTTGTATGGGCCCTAATTAGGGGAATTTAGACTGACATTGCATCCATTTCCCCTATTTCAAGGAAATTGAAAAATGTTTGAGTAGTTCCAAGAAACTCAGGGAATTTCCGAAACTTCATCAAAGTACCAAGACTTTTATTTAAATTGTAGAAACATAAGAAAAACATGATTACATGAGCATCAGGATAATGTGAGATCATTTTAAGAAAGTTTCATGGTATTCAATGCCGTTTAAATAACTGCAAAAAATGCTGGAACTTCAGCAACGATCAGATTATGTTTAAGAAAATCGCGAAATCTTTTAAAATGTGCAGAAATCTTCAAGAACTTCTAGAGACCTTCAGAGAAGTATATAGATTGTTTGGTAGTTTCATCATATTTCGGGAAGTTCCTGGAACTTCGTTGATGATAAGAGATCTTCATGTCAGTTTAATTTATTATAGGAAAATTGCAGAATATTTCAAGGAGTTCAAAGCAATTATGGAATATTTAAATAATTTCAAGAATTTTGCGATGGTTCAGAAATAATGCGAGGCCTTCAGAAAATTTTATAAATATGATTAAAATTTCCAATAGAAAAATCAATCAACTTTTTGTCTGTCAGAAATAACCTTCGATATTCGAATCATCGATAACTTTCCATCTGTCAAATTTTAACCAAAAGTTAAAAATATCCACCAAATGGTTCAGAGCCTAAGTCTCCCTATGATGGGAATACTTGGGCAACAGTGTGTACGTTATGGACTAAAAAATCTTCACTGAAAATTTCAAGTAATTTGGTTGAATAGTTAAAAGTTTAAGTTCATTGATTTTGTGTGCCATTTTTATCGAATACATCCTTCATTTCTTATGCGATACTTTTAGGATGCCGATTTGAAATCTATAATTTTAGTTAATACATTGAAAGTAGAACTTTTTCCATAGCAAATGCTACTACAAGAACTAAAATCGGTTTGAAATCAACCGAGATATGGTAAATTCAATGCAATCGGTTCTGGAGGTTTCTGAATGCGATCAGATATTATACTCGGTAAAATATATCATACGACAGCTCTTTATTCAAGGATTTTTATGAATAGGCTTTCCATAGACTTGTAATGGGTCATAATGACCACATTGGCCACTCTCGGAACTACTAGGATGCCTCTGGCGGAACCTGTAGCAGGGGAAAGTTTCATTTTCGCACAGTTGATTGCTTCTGGAAGAAAACAAAATCGAACAATATTTGACGAAGTTATGCCACTCCAGAGTTGGCCAACAATTTGCCTATCTTCGACGAGGAGCTGATAATAAATGACGTAGACGCTCTTAGTGAGGAGGGAGATGCTTCACGCCTACTTCCATGTACCTTGGGTAATTCTTCACCAAATAGGGGAAATGCAGGTATTGTCGGCCTAAGTGTCCCTAATTTGAGCCATACATAAATTCAGCAATCGACTAAATTTTAAATAGCAACCAAACATATCCATTAGTAACGTCCCAACCCAAGTAACAATTTGGGTTTTATGAGGGTTCTGGAGACCATGATTTAGACTTGTAGAGTGCTTTAAAACCTTAATAAAACTTGCAATCAGGCTTGCTTCCACTCACTTGCCATAAAAAACTGTTTTTCAGAATTATGAAATCATTAGATATTATAATGATAGTTAGTAGTTGAAAGTCACAAGATAAGGTTGTAAACTAGGTGTTTGACACATAAAACCTGTCATTATTGCTTTCAGTGCGTCACAATCAGCGATTTTACGATTCGTGAGCGCTCACTCTGAGTGAACGCTCACGAGTCATAAATTGGCTGATTGTGACGCAATGAAAGCGAAATTGGCAGGTTTTATGTGTCAAATACATACCTTCCAACCACTTCTTGTTTCTGACAAGTTCAAACTTTCATAATAGCATCCAATGATTCCATAGTTCCGAAAAACTTTTTTTATAGCGAAGTGAGTGGAAGTAACCCTGCTTGCAATGCTACTTGGAAATAACGCGTTCATCTAGATAAAATTGATAAATAGCAGATTTTTAGCGATGGGCCCAAGCTTAGATCCATAGGCCAACATTAGAGACATTTTCCCTATAATAAAATATAATATCGGAGAAAATTGTGGGTCCATTTTACATGGGGAGGTTTTGGCCCTTAAGAGCCGTCGTTGACATTTGTATGGAAAATTATGATAAATTTAATAATTCAAACACCCCCCGATATAATATTTTAAAACTGCATATTATCTATCCTTTTACTGCCCTGTACGGCATAACAGTCCCATATTTGCTTGATTTCCTATTGTAATGAGACTGTTATGCCGCACAGGTATGACTTGTTCATTTGAGTTATATTGAAGAAATGATTGAGTATCGTGAATTAATAACACACAGTGTTTAGTCAACTTTTCATTGCTGTTAATTAGTTGGTCAAAGTCAAAAATACAACGAAGTATGGATCATTACTAAAATTTCGTTTGAATTACCCGTTTGTATAATTGCACTCCGTCTAATGGCGTTTTGTCTAGTGGCATTCAAACTAATCATTGACAAAAATCTAGTCAAGTAAAGTAATTGATTCTAATTTTCATTTATACAGTTGATACAGTCCTGTGTAGTGAACAATTTTCTGAAAATAATTCTCTGCGAAAACTCTATTGTGTTTTTACTCAAATAGTTTTATATTTATTATATAACATAATAAGAAGGAGGTGACTCTATCTAAGATACAGGAATTTTTTTGCTTTACTGTTGTGAGATGCACACACGCTTAGTAGATAAAATGAAGATTGATGGATATTTAAAAAAATTCCATCAAAAATTAATATTTAGATATGTCGCACCCCTAGCTTAAAATTTATGTTTTTCAAAAATAATGTTACACAACAAAGACTAGATCTGTTCGTTTGATGACAATTTAAAACTCGTTAAATATCATGTTGATGCAAAAAAAAAATGCGTTGAGTACAATTTAAATTAATGTGAATCAAGAGCAATTATAACACCCAATTATGTTTAATCGAAAAGAAATGCGCAGTGTCAATTTAGATAATCAATCAATCAAACGACGATATCGCGCATCAGTATCTTTCAGCAGCAATCATAAGATAAAAATGCGGCATTATCATAAATCGCGGAGACACTGTCGTTCCCCAGACCGGTGTTGTTTGTCGAGACTTTGGCTTATGTACTGTACCATTTCGTTCATGACAATAGCAAAGCTTCAGCCATAACGATTTTTTTCATGATAAGATTGATCCACACAAAAAAAAAACTATTACATTGCACGACACATGGTGATTGACATGCTCTTTCACATTGTTGGAGACCAATCTAAATTTAAAATTTGCATTATGACTGACTGTCAGCGTAACTTTCTTGCACAAAAGTCCCCGTTTGTCCCACGAGTCAATTATTTCCACTAACTAGAACAAACTGCACAATGTTGTACTATTGCACTACCGAGACAAAACAAAACATAATCGATTTTTGCACGTTATTCTTGCAGTTAATAGGATTATAGTCAATACCCCGTCTACTGGTGGACAGGCAACTGTAAAGTTGGACGGTGAGAACGGAACTGCAAAGCGTCGCAGCGCCTTTATCAGTATATCCGTACAAACAACAACAGCGAACGGTGTTAGTGTTTGATTATATCCCCATCTAGAACTACTGCTTGTACACGGAGAAAAAATACAACCTAAAATTTGAATTCTTTTTACTTAATTTTGAGTTGAGCCTCATTGCAGTCATTATTGTTGTCAAAAAAGGAACGAGAGATTCGACCCAACGATACCCAACAACGAGTTCAGCCCAATAAGTTACTGTTGAGTAAATTGCATATTCTCAAATTTACGTGAATTTTGGGTAGAACATACTTAAGAGTAAGTACTTTTTTTTGCTGGTGTTAAATGGAAACTACTACGATTTACTCAAATTTGGTTTATTGGGCTGAACCCGAGAATTGAGAGAAAAGTACTTCATTTTGGGTAGTTTTTCATCTCCGTGTACATGGGTAGGTAAACACGCGGCAGTCCGCAAACAGACAACATCGCGCATTTTCGCAGCTAAATGTACTGCTTCTTTTAGAATATACACTCAACGGTCATCTGAGACAACCAACGTCGTCACATGGAGATAATTTTCGCTGATTGGTTTAGAATGTGTAGCATAGCCACTGTCCCATAGGCGTCCCTTAGGTCAGTCGGTAAAGACGCAATTATAAAGCAAGACTATGCTGGAGGCGGCTGGGTTCGATTTCCGGTCCGGTCTAGGAACTTTTCGGGTTGAAAACTTTCTCGACTTTCCTAGACATAGAGTATGATTGTACTTGCCACACAATAATACTAATGCAAGGCTTAGAAAACTCTCAATTAACATCTGTGAAAGTGCTCAAAGAACACTAAGTTGAGAGCCGACGTAAAGTCCCAGCGGGGACGTAATAAAGCCAAAAGAAGAAGTGTAGCGTAATAGTGGGACTAACATTTTTTGAAATATATGACGCTGACGACATCCATATAGCGGCAACAGTAAGGTCATTGTCAGTATGTAACTGGGTTTAATTAAGTTGAACTTGAGATCTGATAATTTTGATACTTCATACTAAACTGAAACTTGAATTTGGGTAGTTGGTTGAATGCAGTGGATTCTTTGATTTCGCAATGACTTAAGCAGGACTAAGATGCCTCACAAATAGAACTGGAGGGAGAGGGGCATGATTGGTAACATTTGTTTTCAACATGAAGCAACATTGGATGCCGTGATAAAGTCAGCCAGAAAAATAAATTCATAGCCGTTATTGATCCCCAAAGCTTACCAAGGATGGCCCGCAGGTGGCCCTCCAATGTTTGCAGGATTGTCATCTTGATTTCCTTCACGGATTTGCCCAGGAATTGTTCGCTGGCGGTACCGAGCAGCTCGTCGGCCTGATGGTGAAAATAATAGACGTTCATCATCTACAAGAAAAAGAAATGAAAAAACGCAGGGAATGAGATACGGCTATCCGTCCGGGAGGGCCCGTTTGCCGTCTACAGAATTGGATTGTTCTAATTTTCGTTTGATCTGTCTCTAACTTAGAAGTGGGTGCATTCTTGTGGCGCTAATCTTTTTTTTGCAGCAAAACACAGGTAAAACAAGTGACCGCCTATTAATGGTGAACTAATCTCGGAGTGAATCCGCATAATTTTGCTTCAACTTATCAAAATTTTACGATCCGAATTTATCGTAAAGAAAACAAAATCTAGTTGCAGAACTAAACGACTAAATCACACCACATCACATGAGAACCGAAAAAAATTTCTGAAGAAAGAAGACAATTGCCTCTGAGAACTAATTGAAACACGCCACAGCTAAATCTATATCGAATCGTTACCTCTATCTCATTCTCTAATCAAAGCCAAATATTTGAAGAAAATAAAACAATAGAACCAAAAGTGTACTCAACTAAAAGCTTTACTAAAAAAATCCGCAAAATAAAATTCGGAAAACTAAAACGGAAACGGAAACTCTACAATGACGGATATTGGATGGGAAGGTAATGGGGGTGAGATTTTTCATTTCTTTTTCATGTAATTATTACTGTGGAAATAATAAAATATTCATTAAATGGTGGCACTACAATCAAGAAAAATAAGAACGATACGTGTAATAAAATAAATACAGCAACTTAAAACTAGAGGGCTAAAATAAGGGAACAAAATATGTTAACTACTGAAATCTTACTACGGATTATATATAGCAACATAAGAATAGATGTAACGATTGCTACACGATAAAAGCAATATTTCACGTTTTGTGTTTTAATTTTTGATCATCAACCAAAAATTTAAACACAACTCAAAAATAGGGGTCATTCCCCTATGAACCTAATGAGTCACATGCAGAAAATTAAATGCAAATATCGATTTACATAAAATTGCAAATATCGATTTACATAAATATATACATGAAGCAATAAGGAAAAACATCAAAGAATAAATATAAAAAGCTTCAATGAGTTTGATGACAAAATAATGATCGGACAACTTGATGTTCTTGTGTATCAATGAATCAACTTTTCCATACTGTATTGTTTTAGTGTTTCAATTCGTGTAATGAATGATGAATGGTTATCATCTTGAGATTGCTTTAAATAGCAGAAACGAATATTGCAAATATAGGGTACATGACGGCTTCGGCAATACCTTGTTCTATTATTGTCAGGGGGTAAGCAGCGTCCTTGACAGCTTAATTTTGGCATGTAGATACATTGTGTTTCAGAGCATCTATTGGCCAAATTTGAGTGCTCTAGGACTTTGACGATAATAGGTTAAGGTATTGCCGAAGCCGACATTTCCCCTATGTTAGTTTCATCACTATGTTGAGCGCAGGCGTAAAGTCCTAGAAGGAATGTAATAAAGCCAAATAAGAAGAAGATGTTGATTTAATTGACAAATGAATTGTGACGTTGTGATTTCGATTCCAATGAACACTCTATTTGCTAAGCAATCCACAATAATTTGAGTGAGACAAAAAGTTCAGAGTAAAAGCAACAACGAAAAGTTTACCACCACTTCACAAATTTACGTTTTGATTTTTATAAAAAGATTGAAAAAATCTTTTTTTTGCAATTTATAAAAACATGTTTTTCTAAATTATCATGGTAAAAAGATGGATATAAAAATCCGTTAAAACCCGGATTTTCGTTTAACTTTTATTTTTATTAAAATTTTTAGCATAATGATATAGAAAATCAGTTTCAACACGTAAATTTTATCAACAATCTCAGTAATTGTTTTGAGAGTTTAGAAATTACTATCCATTATTTGTAATAATCAAAACGAGGCATTTTATTTTTGTTTTCACTGCGGTAACCTTCTCGTTATTACCATAATCATGATAAAAAATATACCATAAACAATGGCTTATTATTCATGATTACGGCGGGAAAGAATAGACACAAATACTGAAGGCCGTGCACTCTTTCTATTACATTTATAGAATATTGAAAAAGTTGCCATCGAACTTACTTTGTCATATTTAATCTAAAATAAAGAAACGATAATAAGTCGTTCACATACAGGACTTATAAATATTGTACGCATGCTGTAATAAATACTTTCCAAGATGTCTGTAATAATTTATACTGAATATAAGAAATATATAATAATGTATACTAAATAAATTTGAAGGACACCTTGGAAGGTAATTTAGAGTATTTACATGCATTTACATCTAAATATTATAGAGAAATACAGCAATAACCCGATTTTGTCAGCCCCCTAATGTTCTACGAAACCCTTGTGGTATTTTAGTGGTCTCATTGCACTAAAGTATACCTGTATATAGTATCATCATCAAATGAATGTTAAAGATTTGGAAATACAGTTATGTGAAATTATTCAAATATAAAAGTCTGATGCGCGGAAAGCTGGCAAAATCGGGTCTTTATTGTATTGAAAAAAAAAAAAAATGTTTCATAGTAGCTACTGCAGTAAATGTTGAGTTATTATGGATGCAATAATTCAAAATAAATATCGTAATAATTTGAAAGGGATATAATCATGAAAATTTTAATTATTTGATTCTTGATGTTTCTTAAATTGGTATGGATGAGTCTGACATAAGAGGTAAAATACCAAAAAATAATACAAAAAAAATGATCCCACAATACCATTCCAATACCAAATTATGATAATGCAATACCAAAAGAATACCACCCAGGTATTCTTTTAGTATCCAAATATCAATTTTTGGTATTCACAAAGTATTTTGCATGTAATTTTATGGTATTATTCTTTGGTATTTTACCTCTTATGTCATGCTGGTTAATACCAAATTTTGGTGTCAGATCAGAATTAGGTATTCATTAGTTATTTTCTCTTACTCGCGTTCGAGCTAGTAGAACTTGCTCGGATAAAATATCACGATTTGTTTCTGTCTACTCGGAGTCGCTTGTATTTGGTTAAAAGAACACCAGCACAACCCGAGCAGGAACCTATAGCTAATCGATAACAAATGAATATCTTAATGTGGTATGATACCAGATTTTGGTATGCTTGTGGTATAAAACCTTGTTTTTGGTATTCAGTTATCGAAATATTTTGTAAAATATTAAATGAATACCAAAATAACAAAATGTGATATTTCAGTTTTTAGACAATAACACCTGAAAGAGTTATTGAATTGGTATTAGAAGATCTTCAAAATAACAAAATATGGTATTCTGGCATCTAAAAAAGCGTCTGTTACCCGTTTGTTATTGTAATAACTACATTATTTAATAGTTCGTTATTCGTAGAATATTTTTAAGGTATTATTTTTGGTATTTTACCTCTTATGTCAGCCTCACTAATACCATATTTAAGTTGCCAGTTATGCTATTTTCATACCTGAATTTGGTATAAATAAGTTATTTTTTCCTGCTCGGGAATGCACTTGAAGTAGCTCGGATCATCCACGGATCGAGTACTTCAACAGCCGATTTCCGAAACATTTATCATTTCATCCACAGCCTAGGGAGCACAGGAACATGATTAATATTCCAGAATATCCCGGATCGAGTCTAATCAAAGGTAGTTTTCACAATATCCCACACAGATTAATATCCATGCATATCAAACACAATTTATGAAATCAAATAAAAAATGTGTCTGGATGTAATAAAGAATGCATCAATTATAATTTTGAATCCATTTAATTTGGTCTCGTCAGAAATGCGAGCGAAATATTAAACAATCTCATACTGTCATAATAAGCATTAGCAGGCAACCATATTAGTACTCATACAGCCCACTATTTCGCCTTTTAAGCATTTTTAATATGAACCCTATATTAGCATATAGTGCTAAATTAGGGCTACGTTGTAATGCTTATCGGTTATCATGAGGAGGGCTCTGCTGCTAAGAGTTGAGTATTTACATTAAGGTAGTGCCATCTGCCATTAATGATGATAATATGTTTTTGTTTGTTTAAAAAAACAGCAATTGAATTTGAATATTTTCCGCTGTGGTAGGATGATGGATAACTTTAGATTATTTTTTAAGAATTAAATATTAGATATTTGGGTGACTTTCTATCCTTCCCTCCTGCAATGATCGATTCTCCTCATAAATTTTCTAATATATCAACTCGGCTGGATTAAAATTTTTCGGTGCGTTTTTTTAAATTTTGCTATCCAATACAACCTTTTACAGCACTACATTGGAAACATTTCGGAAAATTGGTTCACTCAACTGCAGCAATACAAACATAAAATCAATGAAGAGGATAGATAATCACAACTAAGGCCCTTATTATTCTGAACGCTAGATTTAATGTAAACTTAAGCGTCCCGATATCTTTGTTTTATTATTATTATAATCATTTTAACACTTTTGGGTTGTTCGTGAATTGCCAGGCGATGCGGTTTGAACTCGTGACTTTGGCGTGAGTTTAGAGATCGAATATGTTACTCGATGCGAAGTACCCTACGTAAGATTGAGCTGAATTTCACGTCTTTCATGTTATAATTTTGTTGTTGTCAAAAGTGTCACTCGTACAGTACTGGACATCAAAAATTGATTTTTTGTCAATCCATGAAAGTTAAAACAGTTGTTGCTTTTCTGTATATGCATCAACATTTCTGAAATTTTGGCTACTGGTTGATTAATTGAAAGGCTAATTACTATAATTTGTGATTGATCAAGACTGTATAAAGTACAATTTTAGTACATCGCTTCTTATTAGACTACCATTTTGCAATCTGTTATTTCTTGAAGTACAATGAACCAAATTATCTTATTTTTTTTACATTATTATTAATTATTGTTTCAAACTACTCAAAATTTACTAAACTCTGTACGAAAAAAGTTATATTTTTTATTTTTAATAATATATGATGATGAATAATGACTACTGCTTTTTAAATTAGCCTTCTAAAATACATTCCAACGCATGTCAAAACTATCGGTTGCAAAATGAAAAATTAAAGCGGCAAATGACAAGTTTAAACCATTTTTCATAGACGGAAATATACAAGTCAAATTGTTGTAGCTTTTTTCATGAAGAACGGAATTCATTAAATTTTGAGTAGTTTGAAAGAACAATGTTTTGCCTATAAATGATTAAAATGTCACCTAATTAGGTTTATTGTACTTTGAGAAATAATAGATTAAAAAATCGTAGTCAAGTGAGACGAGATTTACTCAAACTGCTTTAACTTCATGCAGACTGGCAGGCAGATCAATCAAGCCACAGATTAAACTGATAAACTTTGAATACTTCGTCAACCAGCAGTCGAAATGTAAAAAAAAAATGATGTACATACATTCCTTTATTTAACGTCATGGTGTATTATTTTGTGTGTGTAGTGTGTTAGTTAAGGAATATAAAAAAATTATATTAGATTACTGTAGTGTGTAGATAAATCGAATCAAACTAATAGAATAACTGGAGGGCCGATAGGCCGTCCACCCTATATACAATTCGAATTCAATTTTATATGTGTACAATCATATGATCATTTGAGGTTATATCCCTTTGTCTGTTTACTGATATTACAGTGCTTTTCTGATTATATTATGTTAACCTCTGCTCATCTAATTTATATGATCCAGAAAAAGCACTGTTACGACTCAAATAGCAGAAATAATTCAAAATATAATGCTGTACCACCATATACTGCAAAGCTAATAAAAAACTGAACGCAATGTATCATTGATCTTGAAGAGCTGAAACAATTAGTTAATTGATAATTTAAGAATATCGTTGGTTAATATGAAATCAATTAAAATAATATCAAACATTGTTACGAACTATTCATTCACTATTATACTTTACTCGTTGAGCTGGGCCTAGCACCGCAGCTCAAGGCTATGAATGGGGATGCACTATACATGGGTATGGCATTCTTGTCAGTAGCTGTACTATACACATGAATAAATATTGCGGTGGTTGAAAATACCTTCATTATTTTACATTGTGCAACACCTGTCACCGTCAATGGGACACCCTGGGCAGTTTCCACCATCTCACACATTGGATTCAGCGTCATCACTTCCAGGGAGAGCCGTTGGACATCGGTAACCAGCCACCAGGCCCATGCCCAGCCGCCAACTATCGTGCGCTTCTTAGTCGACCCACAGCAGCCACCTGCGAGAAGGAAAGGGCGTAGAAAAAAAAGTTATATTAGTATATTGTACTGTTTTAGGTGAGTCGATCTAGTGTAGAGAGGGGAAATCGAGATAAACGAATGCGCCTCAATGTAGTGCAGAATCAGAAGTACACGATGGAAACACTACTTGGCGCTACAGGGTGATGTATCGTAATATGAAAGAGTGACTGATTCGCCATGATTGTTGGGACTGTGTGGATATTTTTTATTCTAAATTGTTAAATATCTGTACTATCGAATTCCCATTCAGAAACTCATTCACATTTGAATAATTGCAATCACCATGTCAATGCAGCATGATATTCTATTCCACTAGTTGATAGGAAAACGAAAATTATACTTCTCTCATTCCAGAAGAATTCAGTTACCAGAAATTAGAATTTGAGAACATAGAAAATATGACCATAGCATACCTCCTCCTCCTGTGAATAAAGAAATTAAATGTTTTGGTTTGAAATCGTATCGCAGTGGTAATTAAATACATACAGTACCACCGGTCATAAGTATATAGCATCGCGATTTTTTTTTCTTTGCAAATTAATCCAAAGACCTATAACTTCCTCGGATGTCCATGAAATATTGAAAATTCCTAGTTGCTGGTTGATCAAATATTCAAAATATATCGATAAAATTATGAGCGTAATCTATTGAAGCTACAAGAAGTTTTAGCATTTTTAGCAAAATGCTTCTTTTTGAAGTAGTTAATTTAAAAATAGAATGTTCTGTAGTGCAATGAACCAAATATGTTGAAATTGTTATTATTAATAGTTAAGACATAAGTTAAGTTATTGCACTAGTGTATATTATGTCTTTACTATCAATGAGGTAAATTTCAGCATATTTGGTGCATGTACACCTGGAATTTCAATTTTTAAATAGGCTATTTCAAAAAGGATTCAACCAATAACGCCCAAAATTTAACAGATAAATCTTGCCCAACTAGCAGCCATGATTTGAAAAAATCACCTCAATAATCCGAAACAGATAAAGCTCTCTGAACTTTTTAGTGGCTTATATACTTATGTCCGGTACTGTATGTATGCGCGTGTATTGTATGATTCATGGTCACATCAACACTTGAAGCATGATTAGGCGAAGCATTTTTACTATTACACACATAAAGGATACAGCTCAAAATGTATTAGACATTCATGAAATCAGCTATTTACAGTAATTATTAGATGTAATAACATTGACTGAATAATGCCATTGATATTTACATGAAGAATAATAGGGGTGCATCGTAGACGTACACACCCTCGCAAATGCATAATCTTCCATTATACCCCGATGGATATTTTATTATTCGTATACTAAAAACAAATCACCATCTTGATTAGATGGACATTTTCGATGGGAAACTAGCAAATACATGTTTGACAGGAAAAATAAGTACCAAATCAAAATGCCCCGGTCTAATGATTCCGAAAAGCATACATGACATACGTCCAATCGCACAATGACCACATGCTCGTACCTTGAACTTGAGCAATTTGTTTCGCTGTAGCATCAAATCGTCTGTTAGATCATTGCTGGTGCAGACAATTGGCATGAAGTGTGATGACATAAACGATATCGCAATTTCTCAAACATTTCTTTTCAACAAAACAGTATGGGTATCACATGATATCGTGATCTGAGATCCAAATGTGATCTGGTACTGCTGGTTTTATAAATGGTAGAATACAAAATGATTTTAAATTATATAAAAGTTCGTTGCTAGGTGGATATATTCAAGCGTTTTTCTTCATTGACGTGATTCATCAACAAGATGTAGGGGAAGGTGAGGCAGTTTGGCCACCTTAAGAAAATCATCGCTAATCATACAAAATTCAGTGGAAAATTCTAATGATGTTTAACCAAGTGGATAGTTTCAAACCCTATTTACATCAAACCCTATTTACAAACTTTTGAATCTTATGCAAGAAGATTTAAAAATATATTAAACCGTTGGGGGTAAAATGAGCACCCTGCCTCGGTGGTACGTGCGACCTTGTCAACAACGGGTAAGAATATTATTTTCTCTTAAGGCTTTATGAAGGGTCAACAATGAAAAGTTATGAAGTACTGCCAATTTAGGACTATATTTTTCAGACTTGTGAATGACTAATTTTTCACCAAAGCAGCAGCTTCAAAACGTGGTTTCATAATATACAGTCATATTTATGAAAAGAATAAAGCAAAATTGAAGAATTTAAGTTGAAATATCAGTGGTGCCGAATGGACTTAAGTAATATTTGGTTAAGAAAATCTTTAATGTTTATTAAAATCTAGAATAAAAACATCGTGTTATATAAGAACCCAATGATCATTTATAAAGCTGCTGAAGGAATATCAACGATAAGTTATAAGAAACTACTGATATATCTTATTTTATGATACAGAAACCTTATAACAATTTTGACATTTTGAGCTAGTCTAACATTTTTCGAATATTTGCTCTAAAGAAAAGTATTTTTTTATACTTAAATTAAACGGATTGATGAAGTAGGCTTCAAGCATTAAGCCCGCAACAGATTTTTTGTAAAATATGTTCAATAACTTGCTTTTTAAGCATTGCTCCATTGCTGGCCATATTGCCCCACTTTCCCCTATACATTGTATGCAATCGTTTTGTTATTATTTTTCTACCGTCGTGTTTTGGTGGCGTGGTTTTGTTGTTGAAATGCGGCAAAGAGAATTGGAGAAAGTCGTAATGGTCGTCAATGGTGCGTGACGGTCAAAACCCAACCTGCCGCATATCAACACCTTTGCGCATCTCGGATAAGGTACCGGAGATGCATTGAAGAGAACGAGACATTGCTCACGTAGTCCTATCATTTTTTGCATTAGGGGCGATTCAAATATGACGACCATTCTTGAGGGGAGAGAGGGTTCTAGAATTTGCAACAGTACTAATAATAAATATATGAAAATACGCAGCACAAGGAAGAGAGGGAGGAGGGGGGTTAAAAAATTGAAAACTTGTTGACGTCATATTTGAATCATCCCTTAACAATGTAGGTAGTTTCTTCCGCTTCGGTGTAGGTTTTCAATAATGTAGAAATGCGGAATGCAGATCAGATGTATTTCATAACTTTGAAATGAAAATCGGTTACTCTCACTTCACGTGAAACGTGATAGTTTCTTCCTTGTTTGTCTGCTGATTTAAGTTAGTTGAGTATGTTTTTGTAAAAACAAAGGAACATATCAAAGGAAGCTGGAATACATAAGTAGCTACATTGCTTATATGGCATGGATATTAGGGTGGGTCAAGTTTGTACGGCGGATTACAACTCCCTGATGTATGAGAAACATAGGAAAATATTAAATTGCTTGAAAAAAAAAAATCACACGTTGCACATACCTGCAACTTAGATTGGTAAAACTAAGCAAAACAACTTTGTCCAAGACCGCAAATCGATTTAAATTTTTTAACCTGTACCTGGTCTTATCTTGGTGTTATTTTTTAGAACTTTCAGCATACAGTTACTCACAAAATTGAGCGTACACGTCTGTTTCCGAGTTTATTTTCAGATTTTTTTTCTTGTTTAAAGTTAAAAAAATATATTTTTTTATTCTTCCATATTGTTATTATTCGATCTTTATGATGAGTGAAAGAAAAGTACAAATGGTGATACTTATGTCTTTAATAAAATCAAATGATAAAATGACAAGGTTTTTCGCGACACAAAATTGAGCGTACATCAATTCAATTCTTATGAAAACTTATAAAAATGTTCATGAATGATCGATTTCGTACTGGATTTAGTACTTGGTGTGTCCTCCTTTGGCATCAATAACATCTTTCAGTCGGCGGGGCATCGATTCCACCAACTTTTTCGTGACTGTTGATGGAATCGAATTCCATGCTTCCATTATCTTCAACTTCAAGTCGTTTTTGTTCGTAGGATGGCTTTTCTTGACCCGTACCTTAAGTTCATACCACAGATGTTCGATCGGGTTGAGGTCCGGCGACTGAGGTGGAGAGTTCAACTGCTTTGGCACATTATACAGCAACCATTCTTTGACGATGTGAGCTGTATGCTTTGGGTCGTTATCTTGCTGGAAGTAATAATCCGATGGGAGCTTGAGTTTTTCGACAGTTGGCTTGACATGTTTCTTCAGGATGTTCATATACAACATCTTATCCATGGTTGTGTCGATAAACTCAATGTTTCCTGTTCCACTGGCCGCCATCGAACCTCAAAGCATAACGTTCCCTCCCCCATGCTTTACCGTTGGTTTCAAGTTCCGTGATTTGAACGCTGTATTTGGTCTTCTCCAGACGATTTGCTTTCCATCGGAACCAAACAGGTTTATTTTGGTCTCGTCCGTAAACAAAACCCTTTCCCAGAATTCAACAGGCTTTGAAACATACTTTTCCGCAAACGCAAGACGCTTTTTCTTGTTCACTGCCGAAATGAACGGTTTGTTACGAGCAACTCGGCCGTGTAACTTATTCTTCCGAAGGGTCCTGCGGACGGTTTCTGTGGAAATCGGTCGATTGATCATCTGTGTCACCTCTGACGTCAGTTCCGGAACGGAGATCTTTGGATTTTGATTAACTTTCCGCGTAATCAAACGTTCATCGCCTGCTGAGAGTATGCGTTTACGACCTCTTCCGGGATTATTCAGCAACTTTCCTTCATATCTCCACTTGTTTATGATCCTCTGCACCGTGGAATGAGTACGTCCAACCATTGCACCAACTTCCCGCATGGTTTTTCCTTTGCAGTACAAGCTGATGACTAATTTCCGAGTGGCAAGATCGGTTTGCTTCCTTTTGCCTTCCATTCTGCTTAAACTTATTGAAAACAAGCACTTTGGTCGTAATTTGAAAACAACCGGAACCACAGCAGAGCAAAAAACACTGTATGCTACCGAACTGTCAAAATTTACAGTAAATTCATCAAAAACCGGAAGGGTATCGGAAATGTACGCTCAATTTTGTGTCGCAGAAATGCTTGTTATTTTATGATTTCAATTTTAATAAAAACTCAAGGATAACAATTTGTACTTTTGTTTAACTTTTCGTAGAGCTTGGACAATTACTATATCGTAGGATATTTAAAAAAATAAATCAATCGAAAGTTCAACCGAAAAAATGAATTAAAAACTTTTAAACAGACTTGTACGCTCAATTTTGAGAGCAACTGTAGGTATTCTTTAGGAAATGTTTAAGTCATTGCATTTCGTTGTATATTGTGTGTCAACGGGCGTTCTTAAACCACGCTTAAGTAACAATTTCAAAACCAATTCGATTTATATTATTTTATTTATTGTGGGTTTAGAGAATGCTCTAAGGAAAACATTTCGTGCTGTTTCAGAAATTGTAGCTGGCTTATAACCTGTAAAATGCTTTATTGGTATTTTAATTAGGGGAAATGACGGCTTCGGCATGACAGACTATTTTCGGCAACACAAATTGAAACACTATTTTCACTGGATTTTCTTACGAAAACACTTCGCTGAATGCATGCAAACGATTCTTTATGCTTTCAGCTTCAATTTGACTATATTTTTACCACTGAGAAAAAACAATCTAGCAAGGTTTTCTTGAAATGCAACACACGCACTACAAATTATAGCTGATTTCGAGTTGCCGATAATAGAACAGCAGATTTACATGCAGTTCAAATGGAACGGTTGCCGAAGAAAAACTGGTTGCCGACAATACTCGCTCTCACTAGAGAAGATTGGAGCTTTGTAAAAGCGTTTCAAAACAGTTTTTGACAATTCTTTCGACTGAAATTGTTAGAGCAGCTGGCAGCAAAAGATTGTAAACAAACCAATACTGCATATGTGTGCGTTCCTTAGAGAAAAAGGCTATAGAAAGAAGGTCGCTGCTTAGGTTGCCGAGAATACGTAAATTCCCCTATTAAACAATACTTTATAATTATAAACCTGATTTGAAAAAAAATATTTTTTTGTTTTTATAAACTCTTTACCATACTCATCATTGCGATCATCGGTTTGACTTTATTTTCCCGTTAGTTGTAAATTTCATGAAATGTCGATGAAAATTTAATTATAGGTATTTTTTTGCAAATGAAATCCTTCAGTTAAGTCTACTCATAATACTTGAGGCATGCTTCTTAAGTTGATGTCTACCTTCAAACATTTCCTTAGAAGCAACCCATGATTTCTTCTGAGTTCTTTTCAATATTCCCTAGCAGTGTTGGCAAAATCAGAAATGAATTGATATTTTTCCGTTCTCATGCACTCGCAATATCACGCGTGACATTGGAACAAAATATCATCTTTGATATTGATTTTACAAGCTCCTTTGATATTGCGAAACTATTCACAATGTGCAAAAATCAACATGAGAGTTGACTCGACACAAAAATGATTCCATTGCACATCGTTTGTTTAGAAAGAGAAAGCATAGTTTGCTATCTCTTTTTAATCTTCACCGATAGCAGACGCGAAGGGACTGCTGCAAGCCGTTATGGAAGTTTCAGTTGCATTCGGGTGTAAAGCAAAAATCATTAAATTCAATCCCACCACAGTTTGGTGAGATTTGCAGTCGGTGAGTTTTGTTAGCTTGATAATCCGAGCTGCAATATCACAGCTTGCAAAATCAACCGCAGTTGTTTGCTTGTTGATTTTAGTCTACGAAAATCAAGAGTGATCTTGGGCGTTGGTGAGATTTGATTTTTTGATATTTTCCCAACACTGTTCCCTAGATTAATTTTGAGATTCTAGAATTCCCCTAAAATTTACTCCACAAAGACTGTCTTCACTATCATTACATTCATTTTACAATCCTTTTTTTCAAAATTATTGCAAGAATTTGCATAAATCTATTTTCATGGCTTTCTTCAACGTCTCCTTGAATTTTCATATGAATTCCCTTGAAGTTCTGCCGAGCTGGTTACTCATGGAGTAGCCATGAATAACCACCATAACAAACCTGAGGAGCACTTTTTTTAAAGCTTTTTAGCGAGATTTTTAGCTCGTTCGCTAGTTCATCTCGTATGAAGAGCACATGGTTAGACCCTAAGAGTTACTTTCAATTCTTCGTATTGATCCTACAGTTATCTTCATATTCTCTATAATTCTCACTAGAATTCGTTAAAATCTTTTTCAATAATTCTGTATAAAATAACTTCGGGATACCTGCACGTCCCATTCATTTGAGAATATCCTGAAATTTCCCTAGATGTTCTGTCCAATATTACCTTCGAACCAGGATTTTCTTGGACTACGCTTCCAAGTTTTCGGAATTCCCTTGAAACTAGTATAGGATTCATGATGTCTCTGGTAGAATAACATTTTCATATACTCCAAACAAAATCATAGGTGCCCCTCCTTGCTTTGAGGCTAGTTTTTAAATGTTCTATCGAAGGTAAATTTTCCATAAATTTTTAGGGCATAAATAATTATTTTTGGATGAAATTTACACTGAAAAATATGGAAAAAATAAATAAAAATTGTTTGCCGATTGTCTACGATCCAACACACATTTCTAGAAATGAGAATGATTGTTTACGCCGGGGGAGGGGAGGTCTTAAACCTCTCAAAATTGTATACGTATGAACAGCCCTCAACATGCTCAGGAAAATATCTAAAAATTTACATTCCGAAAAAATACCCGAACTCTTTTAGTATAATTATGCATTTGAAACTCGTAGTAGGTGGGAATACAGACAAACAGCTTTTTTAAATTACGTTTTGCACATAATCAAGTTCTCAGTCCGGTCTTGGAATTCCCTGATATCCCTGAGCATATAGTATGATTGTACTTGCCACAAAATAATACTAATACAAAAATGGTCCAGGCTTAGAAACTTCTCAACAAAGTTGAAAGCCGACGTTTTTGAATTTGTGCAAGATTACCCTGATGTTATAAATTACACAATGATTGCATTTCTTACATGCCTCCTGATCAAATTAATGAAATTGGTAGTTATTAAAAACTCACAAAACTTGAGTAAACCTATATAAAGTCTGTTCTAGTTAGTATTTGGTCACTTCTTTTTAATTACTGTTGCGTCTCTAGTTGTCGTAGCATCTGTTGACAGCGTTTTACTCTGGCAGGATTGTTTATTCAGTGGTGAACATTTTAATAGGATTCATACACACATTCAAAAGTTATCGAAGATGGAACCCGAGAGACGTGAACAAATTCTGCACACTCAGGTTGAAAACGCAATGCGGTCAGGAGGAATGATCGTAAAGGTTCTCAAATTTTCAAAATCGACTGTAAATACCATGCTTAAACGATACCGGGAAATCGTTGGATCGCGCAAAACAAAACAAACATAGGGTTACGGTATGTAATGTGGGTCTAGTCCTTTCATTCGGCCTATCACGCAAATAAATAATTAATTAAGGAATATTACACAAAAAATAAGGAAAATATTGATCACTGATGGTTGATAAATGTGTACCACACACAAATCAATTTATATCACAACATTTCAATACATTTTCAGCTCTCGTAAGTAATAAAACTGGTTGAGAATATCACAATGTTCGGAGTTTTTAGCCGCCATGACTTATAAGGTTAAGATGGGAAGGTTGACTGACGATCATCAAATGGCCTGATTATGGCATTTATTGATTGGAATTACCTGATAATACACACTAGACGTAAAACTTACAGTTGCTGTTTGAATATTTTATGTTTATTTTAATTGTTTAACAACGTTTTCACAAGTAAAACATGGACCCAACTTTAGGGACACATTTCTTTTCTATGTTCCTAACTATGGCCCATGAAATTCATTTGACAGCATATAGCAATAAGAGTAACGTCAACAATGTTGTTTTGCATTTGGATGATAAGGAACGAACAGGAAGGGAGATTTTTTCTGCCAAACCTGTATAATGAACATCACAATGTTCTGATTTAGATATTCTGCGGTCAAAAGACGATAAGCGAAATTTTTAATTTTTAATTTTTAAATTGAGTGATTTAATGTAGTTTTCGTAAAATTTTCTCTAAGAAATGTTTTGAGGAATGAAGAGCATTAAGTTAACAGTGATAGTGATAAAAAAAATACATCAGAAAACGTTACCAAGAGCGTTTTTTTGAGGATCAAACAAGATAGGACGAAGTTGCATCCATAAATAGACCCAATTTGGGGACAATAGACCCATATTACATACATTTCCCTCGTGAGTTATTGTCTTAAAAAAAGTAAGTTTTTCAACTTTTCGTGGTTTCTGATAGCAAACGACATGATAAGCATATCTAAGCATACCATTTAGCAGTAGAATATCGTTTGCAGGTAAATTCATTGATGAGTTATGATTAAAAACGTAATCGATGGCTGCATATTAGACCGAGGTTAGGGACGTATACCCTATAAATGTAGTGCCAGCAAACATCCCAACAGGACGGTGATACAAAACCTGGTTGCCAAAAACCGTTCAAAGAAGCTGTTCGAGCATGATCTGGCCAAGTATAACGGATGTATTTTGATGGACGATGAAACTTACAAAAAATGAACTTTGGACAAATTCCGGAACAAAATGTTTGCCTTGCTCCGGGAAAGTTCAAATTTGTCTTGGCAGATAAATTTGCCCGCAAGTTGATGATATGGCAAGGCATCTGCAGCTGTGGCAAGAAAACAAAGGTTTTCATCACTGGAGCGACTATGAATGGACAACTTTACAAGGAGGAATGTCTCAAGAAGAAAATTTTGCCATTGATTCAGTCACACGAAGGTCCCGTCAAGTTCTGACCCGACTTAACCAGCTGCCATTACAGCAGGGATATCATTGAATGCTACAGGCAAAATAATGTGCATTTTATTGAGAAAAGTATTAATCCACCAAATTGTCCAGATTTTCGTCTCATCGAAAAATTTTGGACAATTATCAAGTGTAAAATAAAGACATGTGACAAAACAATCAAAAGATAATTAGATTTGAAGAAGTAGAAGGTTGACAATGATAGGAGGTATACAGCGAAAAGTTCGAAAATTCATTCTAAATGGAACAGATTTCATATCTGCGTCGTAGTAAAAAGACTAACTCAGCCAATCAGTGTGGATCAGTGTCTTTGAACGTCACATACCCAACAGCATAATTGCAACAATTTGCGTTAAACTATGCTGCTTTTTTCTCTGTGCAGCTTGCAGTAGCATGAATAGCATTGCATTATCTACGACCATCACAATGCTTCAAACCGGTCCTCAAATGTGCACCAAATGGTGGGAAAACTGGGAAGGTTCAAAAGTCAATGTAACGGTCACCTGGTCAGCCAACTGTGAGCTTCCGAACAGAGCAGATCGTAATTATGTCCACAGTGATTCCGCAATGGATGCTACATAAAAACTGGATCGTATGACAGTCGATATAAAAGCGAACTCCGAGCATGTTGACATTGTTAGTTGGCTATTGGGTGCGCTATCAAGAAATGATCCACAGGTGTCTGCACGAAAACGAACTACACCACCGCGCGAGAAGCCGAAGCTTCAATCGTATGCACGCAACCGTGGCTTAACAGGACGGAAGCATATGAAGACTGCAGTGGTTCGGGGAGTGTGAATGGGAAGGAGAGAAATTATATCCAAGAGAAAGAAAGATCCAACGGTACATGCCATCAGCGCGGGCTGAATCGGCTTCACATCCAGCCGGGTTGAGTCAGTTGGTATCTAACTTTCATGGACTGTAAACATATCACGGATATCGTGAACCGTTGTGTGGGGCTGTTGCGCATTTTCGATAAAAAGATCGCATGGGCTACCAGTGTGAAGCAGCTCGATGTCGTTGCTGACCAAAATTGTTCGAGCCAAATAAGTGTTCCGGATATTAATATACCTTTCTGTGTGTCATCATAAAAAAGTGCATACCAAAACCAAGTCCTAGTGAAGAGTGGCTGACCTATTTTTAGTGCAAACAAAATCGGTTGTATTAGTGAAGAACCTGGCTGAAGAAGTGAAAATAGAAGTTAGCAGGAGGGAACAAAAGAAAGTACAATTGGGCCAGTGGGCGGAATTTTACAACCTGTTGTCTGCTGTTCATTAACAGGTTTGGATACGGCGCTATTTCTGGAGCCTTCGGTGAAGCACAGCGCATTGATCTGACTGGATGCTGACGAAGCAGCGCATAAAGGTGAGATCAGAAGGTGTAGGTTAAGGTCGTTGCACCGGTACAAACGTGTTATTTGTGTACTCATTTCTATTTCGTTGTTGTATCATAGTTAAGAGTATTGCTTCACGCAGAAAGAAAGTGAGAAACACATTTTTTATCGGCTGCTAATTGAGCGGAATGGGGAAACATGAGACATGTTCCGTATGTCTTTCTAGCGAGACGAGTCGAATTCAACCTGGCTTATGCAATTACAACGTATAACATTATCTTGTTTACAGTGGAATTTTCATTTCTCTTACGGATTTAAATCCACTAGGAGTTTATGGAATGAATATGTTTATGAATACAATTATAGTGGTTATAGTTTTGATTGTTAACTGTCAGTAGGATGGGAGTACTAATGAGCATTAAGTGCGTGAACATATAATTGTATCGTAACTAAATTAGAGACGCATGTCATCAAAAGTTAAGCAACAGTTTCAGTAGCTTATTTTTTTACGATTATCCTTCCAGATAGAAACACGTTTTTCCTTTTAAACGGAGATACGACAAATGGCACATTTTTTTAAAGCTCTAGAATTATTTCGATGCACGAAAGCTTCAAATTATTTTGTCAATACATTACGTTGATTAAAATTATAAATAAAATTTGTAATTGTATTGGGAGTAGTTTTTTTTAATAGGGGAAATGGCTCTAATGTTGGCCTATGGATCTAAGATTGGGCCCATCGCTAAAAATTTGATGTTTATTAATTTTATCTAGATGAACGTGTCATTGGGACGGTACTAATAGATATTTTTGGTCGCTATTTATGTATAGATCCAAATTAATGGCATTTAGGCCGACATTACATCCATTTTCCCTAAAGAGATTTTAAAAATGTTTGTAGGTAGTAGGTTATTCGTGACTTGAAACTGGTATGAGATTTGAAGTCGTGACCTTCAGTGTGGAAGGCATGGATACTAACAACTACGCCAGGCCCGTCCTCCTGGTGAATCGTTTATTAGAAGTTTGCTCATTTCAAGTCTAAAAAAAGTAGAAGTTAAGGGTCTGTTTTTGAATAGTTGCTGCAATTTGATGCGGGGCTACATGATACAATAATAATGACAATAATATCCTACTCAGGGTACAGTGAGATAAATTTTATGTCTTGCCAAATAGCGCATGGATGATTGCATTGGCGTAACTATTAGCGAAGTCCTTGGGAAAACTGTCAAATCTTGAGCACATACATTCTCAGGTAAAATTTGAATAACAAATCACCAATATTACCCAAATTTCAGTACCACATTTCTGCTACACTAAACATTTTCAAAATAAAGTCGAAATCTCGGGATTGTTAAGCTATATCTTTTTTTCAGAATCATCGTTACAGGGTAGGTGAGCTGCTAGTGGAGGAACTCAGACAATTTATTTATTAAAAACTGCATACAATTTTTATCCGTCAATCTACAGAAAAGATTACATTCTAATAAAATTTTATACATTTTTCGAAAACTCGCTCTTCATTAATAGGAACACTGTTCCAGAAGTTGTGGTAGTTGCTGACTTTGGTTCCTATATTAGTGGGATGCATTAGTTTCAAAAGATTTCACTACTATAGGTACACTACCGCAACTATAGGTGCAAAGGAGTGAAAATCTCAGGGAAAAATCATTATTTCCGTCGTTTTTGGTCATGCAAAGTTAAAACTAAGCAAATCTACTTTATTTTAGGATAGGTTGGTTGTCTTTATTAAGGAGATTTTCAGCCAGACGCTGGTTCATCTCCAGCTTATTTTAGAATGATGAATAATAAATGTATCTGGTTTTCTACCATTATTCCGACATAACACCCATATCGCAACTATAGGTACACCACTAACTGGAACATTTGGGAAACTGGATACTATGTATCCTCCTGTTTTCTCGAGACGTCTTTCCGAAAAAGAAACGTAGTTTTGAGAATTTGTACGACACTTCGGAACAAGTTAAGATATTTCCCAGGGAGCCTGCGATCTAAAATGCATAGGGGAAACAGCTCTATTGTTGCGGTACGTTAGCAGCGTTAGTAGCCTATTGTTGTGTATGGAGGTCTCCATACACAACAATAAGCTTCTAACGCTGCTAAAGTACCGCAACAATAGGGCTGTTTCCCCTACACATTACCAGAAATCTACCAAAAGTTTTTAAATCTCTAAATAAATATAAGATTAAGATTTAATAATAGAACATTTTTCCGGAAATTTGAATTTGTTTTTTTTTCATCCTCGGAGCTTTATATTTTACTGTGGATTGAAAGCTTAACACTGCAAATCTATTTACATATTTATAAGACGAATCCACGGATTGGGATTTATAATTCTTGGATTTCAAATGCCTTCTGGATAGTTCTATAGAAATATTTAAAATAATTTATTTTTAATTGTAACTTTAGTTAGGTAGAGGAAATGGCTCTAATGTTGACCTATTGATCTAAAGATTGGGCCCTATCAATCACAATCTCCCGTTCTTCAACTTATCTTAGACCATTGTGTCATCAGAACAATACAAATAGAAATTTTTGGTTGCTAGTGAAAAATTGTCAAAAATCGCATTCGCTCGAAATTTATGCCTGGGTCCAATAGTAAGGACATTTAGGCAAGGTTGCAAATACTCATTTCAGCTAAAATAATGTTTTTCGGAATAATAAAACCAAAAGATGGTATGATGACATGTTTTACTTGTAACTTACAAGAAGAGGTTACACAGTATGCGTTTGGAACATAAAACCTGTAAATTTTGCTTTCTATGAGTCAGTGAGTGAGTGAGTGTGTGAAAAATAGCTGATTGTGACTTTCATGAAGTGAAATAAACAGGTTTAATATGTCAAACACATTCTTTGCAACCTCTTCTTGTATCTTACCAATTCAAAATATGATCATAGCATCTAATTATTTCATAATTAAAAAAAAAAACATTGTTTTAGCTGAAATGAGTATTTGCAACCTTGCATTTAGGCCGACATTAGGGACATTAAACCCCTCGCAAAACTAACGAACTGATAAAAAAAAATCTTAAGCTTAGGTTATATCACAATTTTTAGTTGCAATTTGCGATACATTCTCAAACAGAGTTCTAAATCATGGAAATTGTCAAAATTTCTAGCTTACAAACAATGTTGGCATTCTTAAGATTTCGGCATTTTTATCAATTTTAGGTCATTTTGATGATTTTGGTCTATTTCGGAATTTATATTTCTTCTAATGATGATATCGACAACTACAAAAAACAACTCAAAGAAATTATAAATGTAAAAACATTTTTTCTATGCCATTAGGGTATACGTCCCTAACCTCGGTCTAATATGCAGCCATCGATTACGTTTTTAATCATAACTCATCAATGAATTTACCTGCAAACGATATTCTACTGCTAAATGGTATGCTTAGATATGCTTATCATGTCGTTTGCTATCAGAAACCACGAAAAGTTGAAAAACTTACTTTTTTTAAGACAATAACTCACGAGGGAAATGTATGTAATATGGGTCTATTGTCCCCAAATTGGGTCTATTTATGGATGCAACTTCGTCCTATCTTGTTTGATCCTCAAAAAAACGCTCTTGGTAACGTTTTCTGATGTATTTTTTTTTATCACTATCACTGTTAACTTAATGCTCTTCATTCCTCAAAACATTTCTTAGAGAAAATTTTACGAAAACTACATTAAATCACTCAATTTAAAAATTAAAAATTAAAAATTTCGCTTATCGTCTTTTGACCGCAGAATATCTAAATCAGAACATTGTGATGTTCATTATACAGGTTTGGCAGAAAAAATCTCCCTTCCTGTTCGTTCCTTATCATCCAAATGCAAAACAACATTGTTGACGTTACTCTTATTGCTATATGCTGTCAAATGAATTTCATGGGCCATAGTTAGGAACATAGAAAAGAAATGTGTCCCTAAAGTTGGGTCCATGTTTTACTTGTGAAAACGTTGTTAAACAATTAAAATAAACATAAAATATTCAAACAGCAACTGTAAGTTTTACGTCTAGTGTGTATTATCAGGTAATTCCAATCAATAAATGCCATAATCAGGCCATTTGATGATCGTCAGTCAACCTTCCCATCTTAACCTTATAAGTCATGGCGGCTAAAAACTCCGAACATTGTGATATTCTCAACCAGTTTTATTACTTACGAGAGCTGAAAATGTATTGAAATGTTGTGATATAAATTGATTTGTGTGTGGTACACATTTATCAACCATCAGTGATCAATATTTTCCTTATTTTTTGTGTAATATTCCTTAATTAATTATTTATTTGCGTGATAGGCCGAATGAAAGGACTAGACCCACATTACATACCGTAACCCTATGTCATAAGTTCGGCTTAAAAAAATCGCAAAAATCAAGCTTTCAGTTTTGTTTCGAGTCTCACTTTATTTCGTGATCAGATAAAAAATGTTTTTACATGTAAATTTAATCAAAAACCTAAACCTAAAAACCTTTTCATAGATTTTGGATATCTTTTTCCAGTTTTTTTTTAGGAAATCTCAAAATGTGCTAGAATAATAAACGGATTTCAGGCTGTCCGGTTTTTTGAATGATTGTATAATAGTTTTTTATGGGCTAAAATAGCTTTGAACTGTAATTTTTATCAAAGCGTGTCCAACTTTAAAATTGCAGAAAAGTTACTATTATATATAAGTTTTCCACTAGATTTTTATGAAAAAATATCAACAGGCGTTAGTTTTTTGCTATTAAAGTTTTTTTTACCCTTCTTGGTAAAACGACTTATGACCGACTGTCATGTACTAACCAATCCACTTATTTTGACGAGATCAGGTGTATGTTTGTGTGTAACAAAATAAAGCTCAGTCGGTAAAGGCGCAGCTACAAAGCAAGACCATGCTGGAGGTGACTGGGTTCGATTCCCGGTCCGGTCTAGGAATTGGGTTCTTTAATTTTGAAAAATATATCGGTTTTTATATATCATCTGAAAGAGCTTCGTTTTCTGAGCATAGCGATATTTTTTTCGAACCCACACACTTTCATCTCGATTTTTAAATCAATATTTAAAGCAAAATAATAACATCACTGTTTGACACTAAACTGACAAACTGACAGCTCGCTCCCATACAAAGTGACACCGAGGGGCGCTAATAAGTGGATTTTTGCAAATGTAATCATTCTTATTTTAAATAGTTCCAGTGTACCAAAATTGATGAAATTTTGGGTTTGGATTCCATTTCTAATGCAGATTACGAATATGCATTTACCTCAATACCCTTAAAGAACCCAATTTTTCGGGTTGGAAAATTTCTCGACTCCCTGGCCATAGAGTATGATTGTACTTGCCACACAATTATACTAATGCAAAAATGGTGGCAGGCATCGAAAGCTCTCAATTAATAACTGTGGAAGTGTATCTAGAACACTATGTTGAGAGCACGCAATAAGCTAATATGCCATAAGCAATAAGCTTAAAAAATGCGAAGAAGAAGAAAGAAAGAAGAAGAAGAAGAAGTGTTTATCGGCAACCTCTGAACCAAATTGGACGCAACATTCGCCAAACGAAAGATACCATGGTCCCATAGAACGCTATTACATATTTTTCGGTCAACTGGTTCCGGAGATATGGCCGGAAAGGTAGTGTTAACTCACCTGTCCAGAGAAGCAGGCCACTGTCGATGTGTGTCACGCGATCGTCTGTTTACTCGGCAGCAACTATTGCGTGGTCCTCCTCATTGTTCTTCATCAACAGTTCTTTCTGTCGATGCGTCGTTGACTTTGTAAAGCAACCGTTTCGTGATGAGTGTGTGAGTGATGACCACGTTTTCCGTCCATTGCTACAATGGAAGCGTTCTGCTCCCCGTTGGCGATACTGCCATACAATGGAACCACTGGAAGTGGCTCTCAGAACAAAAGAAGGATAACTCAGAATGGAGGAGGCTTATTGGATAGTGGAAGATAAAGTGACATTTTGAAATTGCAGCGTTGCGTTGGATAAATGTCCTTTAACTGAAAACTTGTTTCAATTAGTGGACTTTTAGTTAGCGGCGCCGGTGGTGTAGCGGTAAGCGTGATTGCCTCTCACCTCAAAAGGCCTGGGTTCAATCCCAGTCCGCGCCGTAGGGATTTTCTGAGGCATAAAATATCTGATCACACCTTCCTTCGGAAGGGAAGTAAAGCCGTTGGTACCCGTTTCATGAGTTGATGGGCCGATAGTTTTGGTCCAGGTGTGGGAGCTGCCTCCCTGGCGTCGGTAGCATTGGTACTCAGTACGGAAAACTAATAAAAATGGTGGACTTTTAGTTGATCCGAAAACGAACTTTTTGTCAGTGCGAACCTCAACCTGAGGTAGGTTTTAAAAAACAAACGGTCAAACTGACCAATCAATCATCAACGTGCATCAATTACCATCCATTGAGGGTAATCTAATGCCAGGGAGGCGGTATCCACACCTGGTAGATATCGCATCCATCAACACATGGAACCGGGATCAACGGCTTGATTTCCCTTCCGAAGGATGACGTGACCAGAGATTTTTTGCCGCAGAAAAATCCCCAATTTTAATTTTAACAGTTTTTTTCAAGGGGTTGTTCATAAACTAGTTAGACAGCTTAGAGGGGATGAGATAGTGATTGTTTACGGTACATACACATTTTTGACAATTTGTTTGGACGATTGTTGACGCAGGGGGTTTGTTTTTGGGATGAAAGAAACGTATGTAAGTGTCTTTAATAAAGACGTTTGAAAATGTATTTGCAATATGGGAGATGAACCAGCCTGCGGCTGAAAATCTCGATAATAAAGAAATAAAAAAAAAAAAAAATATTTGCAATATAAGTACCACTTGATGTTTCAAGGCACAGCCGATATCAGTAAGTTGTTTCTGGCCTCTGTATTATTTTATTCAAATTTAACTGGAACAGTCTAGTTCCCCTCGTTGCTCGCTAATTGGGAATGGAACATTATCAAATTTTACGATTTTTGTTACTCAAAAGGTCACAAGTTGCATAACCTGACGCAAGCTGCTGACATAAATGGTATAACATCGCTTTCGTCTAGTCTCATCAAAATCGGAAACCGCATACTTACTAGAGGATTGTGAAACAACAATAAAAGACGACTTCCAAAAACTGGAGTGAAATTTAAAGTATGGTTACCCTCGCTAGTGGTACGTGACACGACGCACGTTTGCTGACGATTCAATCCGTAGTTTTTGGGTCAGTCAGTCCACGGAATGAGCAACGAATAAGCCAGGGGAAATTGCAATCGAAACCGATTTCATAGTGATACGTTTATATTGGGGATGATTCATGAAAACTTATTAGGCACAGGAAAACCAGATGAGAAAAAATAAGAAAAATTAACTTTACAAAAGAGAATGGCCTCACATTGTGCCCTTGGATATCCGTTGCCGAATTTGTGTACGCATAATTTGAAAACTCACAACATTTGGTGAATATTGATTGAGTATGGAAGATAACAGTAAAAAGAGCAGTGTGATGAGTTTCGCAATCTTGTATCCATGCTATTTTTTCGTCATAGTTATTTAGCTATCATTTGCTGAGCTGAAGAAAACCGTTATCCACAGTACAGTTTTCCCAAGCAAGTTTTGTACTTTCCCTTGCATTGGAACTTAGTGTGATGATTTGATGATTTGTAAACTTTTAATTACGCTCTGCTATTACTTCATTTTTCACCCGCTACAACGTGAGTTGAAAGTGAAATGCCATGATGACGATGCAAGGATTGTACTGTCGATAAATGTGACACATAGGCGAAATGCTCGATGAGAAACCACTCGGCACATTTTTACGTGATGTCTGCTCGAGTGAATAATCTATTCGTGGGAGGCAACACTAGAGGTTAGTAAAATTGTATAATCATTTGTTTCTTGTTTCTTGAAATCTGAGATTAATTGCTCAGTTATCAGCTGTAATATGATTTTGAAATGTTATTACACAATTTTAAACAAACATTCGGTTTTGGTTCCTGCCCCCACTATCTTTTCAGGGGGTTTGAATGTGCCGTACACAGCAAAAAATAAATTTAATTATTACATCCAAGAGGATAAACAAATGCAGTAAAAGCAACGTAATGTCAGTTCATGCACTGTATTAATGATAATTTTGTCCTTTTTGGCAAGTAATATTACACCATATTTTCGACACGATTGAATTGCATCCACTTTGATGTGATATTACAGTTATTTTTTTTGTTGTGTAACAAAAGGCGCTTGATACGCTATACATCACGTTACATTAGCATTGCGTACTATAATGTTGTCTTAAATTTCATAAAATACTATTGATGGATTGATCAAATATGGATACATAAAGACACTTTTGAAGTAGTCCTCAAAGAAAACCAATAGTGTCGCTTTTGAGTTAAGCTGTATAAATTTTATGTCTTTAGTAACAATGGCTGCAAACATTTAGAGTTTGTATGCTTAATATCAGTTCAGGTGTTCAGACAAACACTGCCACATTCTCAAATGTTAGTAATTTTTTCCATAAAGGTTGATGATCAAGGAAAGTAATTGCCACGTAGAAGCTGGTTGCTTCAAAAGAGTTTTCAACATTGGAATAATCAAACCCATGATGTTCCTCATGGAGTCAGACACAATCAATAATTCGAGAATGCTATCCACAATGCCAGAAAACGTCAACTTGGAACATTGAAGCCTTGGAAGAAACTGGATTTCGCGGAAAGTTCATATCAAAATCGTATGATTTTAAACCCAGTGGAGGGGCTTTTGGAACATTACCGCTACTTCCTGATTTCTTCAAGATTACTCGAGGTTCGACACAAGATGTTTTCCCAAGCTGTTGCGTGGTATTCCTGGATCTCTACCCAGGTGGATCTTTAACACGAAATGACTTCCCTTGCCAACATGTTCTCGCCGTATTCATCTTTAATTCAACTCATTTTGCTTCATGTTTCTGCATGAACATTATTCCGATAAAAAGCACGTTTGTCAGCGAACCAAAAAAACTAGCTGGATTTATTGAAGATCGTGCCTCGCATGTTAACCTTCCAGCAGTCGCGCTGGTGCACTATTGAAACATGATTTTTATCAACAATATCCTTGGATATGTTTAAAGTGTTTATGCAGCACTAGAAAGAGGAAAAGTTGACCAAATTTGATTGCATATATATATCATATACATATTACAAAAATAAAAGTCAAATTTAATTAATTACTTTTTGTATATCACATGAAAATTTGCATGTGAAAATGTGTCACTGTTGTCACCAAATAAAATAGTATGCTGAAATCAATACATTTAAAATATTATACGTATTTTCATTTGATTTACCACTCGTGATGATAAACAAATACATTAGTAGCCTTTTTGACCACTGAGGAGCTTGCATCGCAAAAATTTGGTTCGCAAGCTAAGCGAGTGAATCATTTTGTAATATAATATATTTGGTGAAGGCCCGCATGTTTCATAACATCTTCTTGCGCAATGCTAGACAGGAGGAGGCAGAAAAGACCATCGTTTTGTCGAAGTCCTTTGCAAGTTTCAAACGAGTCCGATAAGGCAACAGGTATCATTTCACACATCACTGGACACCATCCATCGTAGACTTGATCAATCTGGTCAGTTTCCCGGTCCAACAGTTTTCGTCCATAATTTTCCATAGCCCTTGACGGACAATAGTATCGTAAGCGGCCTTGAAATCCTGGATTAGGTAATGAATGTAAACTTGATATTCGCGACACTTTTCAAGGATCTGACCCAAGATTTGGTCTGTTGTTGATGGCCCGTCTACGAAACTGGATTGATAATTACACACAAATTTGCTCGCTAGCGGCGATAGACGACTAAAGATACTTTTATCATTTTGATACTTCCGTTCATTTTCCACAAGAGAAAGTAAAGATTTTTTTTAAATAAAGCGTCTGAACGGTTTGAGAACAGGATAGCAATGTTAGTTAGTCTTGTTACATGGAAAAGGATGTTAATATTTGTTGAAAATTTCACAGTTAATTCCTAAAACTTTGCGAATTTGTATTCAAATCTTTCAGTTTTGATTTTGAGTGCATCCAAAAAGATACGGCTACCTAAACAAAACCATGATCGCAATGCTCTCTGATTTTTGATGTTTTTTTTTTCTTTTCCAGACCGGTTCGCACGTGCTGTCAATGCTACATATATGATGTAGATGCTGACTCAGCGAAGTTCAACGATGTGGTGGTAGATAGCACAAACAATGAAGTGCTAGTTTGGATTGCGAATGAATAACGCATGAGTTTACCAAATTCACTTGCGAAGCGTATATGACGAATTGAACTTCATGTTTTCGCTCTCAATGTAGAATAAGTTGAGAGAGAGTGACTATAATTCGTAATTAGACCGCTAGTGACGAACGCTCCAATATGAGTGAGCTGGTTGGAGCCGCCTTTGGCTCAGTCGCAACAGCCGCTTCCAGTGTTGGTTGGTTCGTGCCTATGCTGGTAGCGGCTATTGCCTACTTTCAGTACGAAGAATTCATGGATCCAGAGGCAAGAGTCATCGATGTACCGTCGGATGCAATGTTAGATAAATATGACTTCATAATAATAGGTGCCGGCTCGGCAGGTTGGTAGTGTTGCGAAATTTGATGTAATGGCGCTGATACATGCTTAGCACTGAACTTGTCCGAATTTTCAGGGGCAGTAATGGCGAATCGACTGACTGAAGTAGAAAACTGGAACGTGTTGGTGTTGGAAGCCGGCGGGGATGAGACCGAGATTTCTGAAGTGCCATTGATGGCTGGATATTTGCAGTTGAGTAAACTCGATTGGAAATACAAAACGGAGCCATCGGGAAAGTACTGCCTTGGTAAGATATTTACATTATCAACAAAAGTAGTTTTTTATAACTTTACTGGACATATATAGGCAGAGCAAGCAAACGTAAACAATGACTTTAAACTCAAATTTCTCGAAAACCAAAAAAACACCTAAGCAATCTAAACCTAGCATCTGATTGCGCAAACTTCCTCTATCGAATGACATTGTTAGTTTGCGTTGATGTGTTTTGATTCTCGATAAATTTACGTTTAAATCCATTGTTTACGTTTGGTTATTCCGCCTATTTCAATTATTGGTCTATATATGTAATCGATTAACTCTGCATATAAGTTCAGTTCATACTGAAGCCATATGTTTACCTGGGTTTTTGATAAGAATTCATATTTTGAAATATTATCGAATGAATATTCCTATATAGTTTATGAGCAAGTTAGAAGATACTGAGAAGTAAGCCCACCGGTGCCTTTAGATTTTTTCGCAAATTTTCTAACACAAACGTCTCTTACCAATGATATGTACTTACTTCTCAGTATCTTCTAACTTTCTCATAAACAATAAAAATCTGAATATAAGTCGCTAACCGCAATTAAAAGTATTCCTATATAGTGAATTGTAAAAACCAATAATTTTAGACATTTTTTTAAGTTAACTACACATTTCCAATATGTATTATCATAATATTTATTTTTGTGTTAGTTTTATTTTGTCCCACCTTAGAGTTCATTTAATGTGCATTATTTACTAATTTATTATTGCTTTATAGTTTTTATCCGACCGAACAATACAGAATTTTACCACAATATTTATCAAAACATTTCTTATGTTTTCGTTTTATATATTTTTTCTGCTACTACTCGCTCATTTAGGAGCTATTTAAGATTTTCTGTTTCTAACCCACTGCTAATTATGTGAAATTTTTACTAAAAAATAATGTAAAATAAATAAATGTATTGAAATATAATAATGTAAAATAGCTTGGTCATACGATTTGCGTTCAGTTGATACGATAATATGTAAATATTAAATGCTAATATTATCAGATCCACAGAACGCAAATCAGAAACCACAGCATTACATGTGAATACATCGTACCTTTTGATGATATCATGCTTAAAATATACAGCATAGTTCGATGCTTGTATGTCCTGAACATTCGTTGTTAAATAGCAAATTTTGTGTTCAATGTTTGTTCTATTTTTTTTTTCATTAGTATCAAATCTAAAATTTCTTAAATAACTAATATGGTATCCCTTTATTGCAGCTATGATAGACGGACGTTGCAATTGGCCTCGTGGTAAAGTAATAGGCGGATCGAGTGTGCTCAATTACATGTTATACCTGCGTGGTAACAAAAAGGACTACGACAACTGGGAAGAGATGGGCAACACCGGCTGGGGATATAAAGATGCATTGTACTACTTTAAGAAATCGGAGGACAACACCAATCCGTATTTGGCGAATACACCGTATCACTCCACGGGTGGTTACCTAACAGTGGGGGAAGCTCCGTATCATACACCGCTGGCAGCTGCCTTCGTGGAGGCAGGTGTTGAAATGGGATACGATAATCGGGACCTGAACGGCGCGAAGGCTACTGGCTTTATGATTGCCCAAGGAACGATACGGCGCGGCGGAAGATGCAGTACTGGTAAAGCTTTTCTGAGACCTGCGAGACTGCGACCAAACTTGCATGTAGCCATGTACTCCCATGTGACCAAAATTATAATTGACCCTGTCACGAAAGTAGCTTTTGGCGTTGAGTTTATCAGAGGTCAAAAAGTCCACGTAGTTAGAGCATCCAAGGAGGTTATTTTGTCGGGAGGTTCTGTGAACTCACCTCAAATATTGATGCTCTCAGGAGTAGGACCAAAAACTGAACTGGCAAAGTATAGAATCCCATTGATCAAAGATCTAGCAGTTGGTGAGAACCTACAGGATCACGTTGCACTTTGTGGCCTCACATTTTTAGTAAATCAACCAGTAACGATTGTGGAACACAGATACCATACTATGTCAACAGTTTTGCAATATGCTGTGCTGGGACAAGGACCTCTGACGATTCTTGGAGGTGTAGAGGGACTTGCTTTTGTCAACACAAAACATGTGAATGCGTCTGATGACTTCCCAGATATTGAGTTTCATTTTGTCTCTGGATCCACCAACTCTGATGGTGGAAATCAACTTCGCAAGGCACATGGCCTTACAGATTCATTTTACAATGCCGTATTTGCACCTCTGAATAATATGGATGCTTGGAGTATTATTCCTATGTTACTTCGCCCGAAAAGCATCGGTCAGATAAAGTTGCGAAGTAGTAACCCGCTGGATTATCCATATATCTATCCAAACTACCTGAATGATGAACTGGATTTAAAGACCCTGATTGAAGGAGCCAAAATAGCCTACGCTGTATCGCGGACACAAACCATGCAAAAGTTCCAATCGACTATGAGTGGCTACAGATATCCGGCCTGCAAGCATATCAAATTGTTCTCAGATCTGTACTGGGAATGCATGATACGGCAATATACGTGTACAATTTACCATCCTGTTGGTACCTGTAAAATGGGACCATACTGGGATAAAACTGCAGTGGTAGATCCGCAGCTTCGTGTGTACGGTGTTCGTGGCCTGCGGGTTATCGACGCCAGTATCATGCCAAAGCTGGTCAGTGCAAATACGAATGCACCAGTGATAATGATCGCCGAAAAGGGTGCCGATATGATCAAGGATTTCTGGATCAAACGAAGCGTAGTAAAAACGTAGTCCATATAATCTGTACTATGCTGTATATATGCATTAGAGTGCTCGTAGTCGTAGAATTTATTTATTTTGACTACTTAACGTACGAAGATAATGTGTCATCGACTAGTTTTAAGATTTGTAAAAAGTACGTTATCCTAAGAGAACTTTTGTGATCTGACAATCGACAATCAACTGGTGAGATGATTGTTATATGATACCTAAACATGAACAATAGAATAATCAGTATCGAAATCCTAGATGATCTTAGGTATTCAGAAATTACGTAGAATTCCATGAAACTTCCTAACGAAAAACTTATGCTTTGAGGTCAAAGAAAATGTAAAATGTAAATACAGATAATGGAAAAAAAAATAACGGCATATTTTATTTCTGTTTGACTACACGAATGAGAAAGACCCTGGTATAAAGTATTTTTGTCACAATAAACGGGCTGCAATATTGTGTTAAATATGTGTTGATCTAAATTGAAGCGATCAAAATTAAAGTAATATAAATGAGTCTTGTCCAACAAATATTATAGGACAGTTACCAAATAGTACTTAATAGCCAAGTAGTTCAAAGTCGCCGAAAGAAAATATTCAAGACGATTCTTTGGTTGCTTGAACATGGAGTTTTTTTTATTGAGCTCAGTTGACTACAGTTCATACGAAAATTAAAGATTTTTTATCGGCTCCTACAAAAAACCAAAACAAATGTAAATGTAGTGGATCAAAAATGTCACGACTTTAACCTTCCGTTACTCGCGCTGTTGTACTTTGTACAATAATTATGAGTTTTCCATTGCCATTTTGTGCTGAGCTACCAATCGATCTGAAACCAACTTGTATTCCTCAAAAAACTTGTTTTGAACTAAACAAGCTAAACTTTGTTTACAGTAAACCTTCGAAAAATTCGGATTATAGGGAAATTGTAAATGGAAATCGTGTAAGCGGTGTTCATACTACATGCAATTTGACTTAATTGGTTACAACATGGAATATCTCGAGATCCTGACCGGATAGAAAGTTACTGTTTTCGGAAAAGTTACATACTTGCATGCATGTGAAATTCTCGCATGTGATATATCACTAGCCTGACCAGATAGAAAGTTGTTCAGAAGGTCAAAGCCTATTGATTGGCGCACAAAATTTCAGAATTTTCTCACTACCTGGCGCTAGTAAACACGTAAAATTCTCGCATATAAAATATCTCGAGATCCTGACCAGAGAGAATGTAAATGTCTTGGCTGAATGGATTTTTGAGACTTTTAGAAATTTTATCTTTAAGAAAAGATTACTCCACATTCAAGCAAGTTATGTTTGATCTTGGCAGTCCATTTTGAACGTATTTTAAAGTAATTTTTTATAGGTGTACTGGCATTTTATATCTGTTACAGTAAACAGACTGATTACCGGAAGGTATTCAAAGTATCGAAAAATGGGATATTTTCACTCAGGGCAGGATCCTTAATTTCTTTATTTTTTTAGCTCAAATTTTATCCACACTTTGGAAGAGTTTTCCTCCTTGATGTGTTTTCATGGGCAAATGATTTGAATGAACAGTTTTTAAGATATGACAAGATGAGTGACAGGTAGTTTTGAGCTTTTTTGGTAGAAAACCACTATTTTAATATTATGTTTAACATGATCTGGACAGGTTTTTCATTGGATGTATGGTATGAAATCATAACAAGCTTATTTATTTACTTGTATTCAGAATTTAATTGTGCTGCATATAGTAGATCCCGAACAGGTAGAAATTTACTGTTTTGAGTCAAGTTGTACAGGAGGTTCAAGGTTATAGGTTTATATACAATAGTTCAGAATTTTCTTACTAAGTAGCGCTACACGTTCAATTATGTACAGGGAGTCAAGACCTGTTGTCTGGTGGACAATATTTTATGTTCAATACTCGAGTTTCTGACCAGCTAGAAAGTTACTGTCTTTGGCAAAGTTGTTCAGGGAGTCAAGGAATTTTCTGGTCGACAGCAAAATATTCTAGCTCGGAGACGAGCCAGCCAACGGCTGAAAGTCTCCTTAATAAAGATATGAAAAAAAAAAAAAATTCTAGAAAAATGTTCCTTTAATCGTTTCCTACAAAAAACTCTTCAACAGCAATATCGTAACATGCTTTAGTCAAGCAGCATACGATCATCATCGGGACAACATACCAAAATTCATAAAGAAGGCGGTACCAAAAAATTAGGACGTGTTAGGATATAAGTATGTTCTAGGATTTTACTCAGGGGACAACAAGAAAGTCAAATATGGTCAATTTTACAGTCCTAGAAAGTTTTGCTATTCTTATAATCGAGCAAGACCAATAATATTTTTAAATTGAATAAAATAACAATAAAATATGATTAAAATCGTCGCATTTAGAGTGTTTTCATTCTTTTGGGTTATTAAAATAATTACTTTATGGAAATCTCAACATACTAGCACATATTATGGTTTATTACAGTGATTTTACATGAATTATAGATTTTTAAGGGGGAACCCAATTTAAAAAAAAATCACCCAAACGAGGGGTAAGACAACGAGATATCGTTTTCAAATGTTGTAAAAAAATGTCATTTTCTACAAAAAACTCTTGGACGGCAATGTCGTAACATGCTTTAGTTAGGCAGTACCAACAAATTAGGACGCGTTAGGATATAAGTTTGTTCAGGACTTTTATTCAGGGTACCACAAGAAAGTCAAATATGGTCAACTTTCTCAGTCCTAGAAAAAAAAGTTCCGATTTGTTGCACAGTGTTATTAGTGCGTATCGGGGTTAAAATCGGGCTGATTTCGTGTTGCCAATAATAGAACAGCTGGTTAACACGGCGATGAAATGGAATGGTATCCGAAAAAAAAAAAAAAAAAAATGCCGACAGTAGTTACATTCACCTGAGAAGTTTGGAGCGTTGTAAACAAGTTTTCAAACAATTTTGGACAATTATGTCGATTGGATAGAGCAGCAAGCAGCATATAAATCTAAATAAACAAACACGACATATGTGTGCGTGACGCTGAGAAAATAGAAGTGCGAACGCTGCTTAGATTGACAAGTATACGTGAATTCCCATAAATAGTTTTAACAACTTAATTTGAATGACGTCCCCAGGAGATTCTTCTAAATTTCTTCCGGAAAAATCTATTCTTTTGAATGCTTTGTTGCGATTTTTCTGGAAGTTTTGTCCGAAAGTTTCTCCAAAAATGTCTTCCAACTTCTTCCTTAGGTTTTGTTTTCGATTTTTGATTTTATTGCTTCCACTAAATTATAATTGACTTCCTTTGATATTTTTTCCCACATCTCCCGAAAGCTTTCTCTGACTTCGCCCATGCTTTTGTATCCCGAAAATTTCATCCAACTTCTTCCGGAAGTTTTACTAACTTCTCCTGAAAAATTATTCCTGGGAGATTTCTTATGCAGACCATAGAAATCGTCGTCTGAGCTCCCCATAATTAAAAATACCATACCCGAACGGTAACTCAAATTTTAGAACTATTTATCAAATGGTTTGGATGATACCCTGAACACGTCGTTAAGCAAAATAACAATACAAAATTTATTAGGACCAGGTAGGGTTGCATCCACTCACTTGCTATAAATCATGATTTTCGGAATTACAAAATCATTAGATGTTATAATAAGATTTTGTATTTGTAAGTTACAAGAAGAGGTTGTGAAGTGTGTGTGTTTGACACATAAAAAAATGGTCAATTCCGCTTTCAGAGAGTCACAATGAACGATTTTAAGATTCGTGAACGTTCACTCAGAGTGAGCGCTCACGGATCATAAAATCGCTGATTGGGCCTCTCTGAAAGCGAAATCGATAGGTTTTATGTATCAAACGCATACTTCACAACCTTTTTTTTTGTAATAAGTACAAAATATCATTGTAACGTCTTATGATTTCATACTCACCTGCAGTGAGGGGTATCTAAACTCGCAGGACAAGAGTATTTTGAAACCTCCTGCTCCCATGGGCTTTTCCTCGGAACTTCTCTCAAAGGCATACAAAACTACTCTTTTTTTGCCTCTATTTTCAATAAATGTTTCCACTTTCAGTTTGAAAACTTATCTTTGACGGAAGCCCGCTATCTAGTTCAGAAAAAAAACATATAACTACAAATGTACTGTCATTTCACTTTTTTGAACATGTTTTGGCCTTTGACGATGCTTTATAAGAGACGCATGGAGAGAATACAAGTAAATCTGGTTGTACGGCCAACTAAGTTATTTTGTTTGCAAGGTTTTACAACCCGCAATTTGGTGTATACTTCAAGTGACTTTTAACTGTCGCAGCAATTAATTTGAGCAACTGTCGTCACGATAAAACGAATATATTTTAACTCTATCGGTAGTGATTTTTTGACAAATTTCATTAAAATACACGGCATTCTTCTGTAAAAATAAACCGAATAAAACGATACAAAATGTTAGTTTCTACCGGTTTCCCAAAGACAATGTCGTCAGAAAAAAGTGGGTTCAATTCTGTCGGCTTCCTCCCGATCAAAGCGTGACGGAATACTCTCGATTATGTAGCCATTATTGATAAATGAACTGTCGTTTAGATGAAAGTCGATTTATTATATTTCAGCTACATTTCAATTACGAATTATTGTACGTGGCATCGGATGGCGGAAAACTATTAACAACTCCGGGTACAGTTTAGGTTTTTGAATTTGTTGCCAGGGAACAGAGAATGGAATTCATGATCACGTCAAAAATTATAATAGGCCTGACTTGATTGAATATGTTTTAACTAGTTGTATGTTGATGGCGAAAACATATTCGAAAGAAGTAAATGAGGCCAGAAAAAAACGTTAAATTTAATAAAATTTGTACGGTGTTTAGTACCCTGGCAAATTTTACTAAGAAAACGGCTGAATAAATGTTCACAAATTAAAATATATTTATCCTGCTATTTGTATCATCAGAACTCATTTCAATTATTGTTCATAGCTATTTTGGTAGCTATTTTACCTCTCAACATACGTTATTAAATAAATGTGTCATTATAATACCAGTAACATTATTAGTGATACAGGTAGTTGTACGTATAACATGGTTTTAAGTCCGGTTTCTTCAACAATTCCCGCATGTAATCAGCTTTAATCATATCAGAAGCTTTCTCCGCTATCATAATGGTTGGTGCATTGGTGTTCCCGGAAGTGATCGTAGGCATAACGCCAGCATCAATCACACGTAAACCAGAGATTCCATGAACATTGAGCCGTGCATCAACTACTGCTAGCGGGTCAGTTTTGGGACCCATCTTCGTCGTTCCTACTGGGTGATAGATTGTTTGCGAATAGTGTCGCACTAGACAATCGAAGAACTTCTCATCGTTCTTATTATAGCAGGTAGTTTCTTTATCCGCATCATAAATGAAAGTTGGACTTAATGTTGCCAGTACAGGAGATTCTGAAATTTTCAAACAGTACTTCAAGCCTTCAATCTAAAATAAGAAAAATGAAAAATATTTGAACCTAATTAAATATATTGTTCTTACCAATGTATCAATATCTCGTTGCACAGCAAAGTAATTGGGATATATAGATATTTTGATGTATGGATTTTTACTAGTCAGTTTGAGGTATCCTCTACTTAATGGTCTCAATAACAGTGGCAAACAAAGAAATGCGTCGTGGTATATCCAGTTCCCGAAGTTTTCAGCATAATATTCATAAGTAAAAGACGAACCATAAGCTGCCCACGTTCCACCATCTGAAACATCCGTTTCTGCTGCCATAAATAATTGTATATCGGGACGTGTGCTATTGGGTGGATTGTATTTCGTATTAATGAAGCCCATTACCTCACATATAGGCATCATCATTAATATTCCGCTATTGTTGAATAAGAAGTTTTCGATTGATGTTTTTCTGATTGATTCAAGCATATTTTCGGAAAGTGGCCCTGTTTTGTTGGGATTAGTAATTAGATACACAAGTCCTCCAGTTCCAACATGATCTTGCAGGTTTTGCCCTACTCCAGGTGAGTCCTGAATAACTTCAATGTCATGTTCTTCCAACTCCTTCCGTGGTCCTACGCCTGATAGCATTAGCAATTGTGGACTATTCAAGGAACCAGCTGACAGAATAACTTCCTTCGTTGCCAACACATATCGTTGTCGGTTTTCTTTATTAAACATAACCCCATAAGCTCGTTTTTCTTCAGGATCAATCAATATTTTTTCAACCATAGTGTTTAATGATATATGCAAGTTTTTGCGCATTCCAACTGGACGAAGATATGCCTTGTTGGTACTGCACCGTAGTCCATCTCTGATTGATCCATGAAGAGGCCCGAAGACAAGCTGCGAGGGACCATTCATTTCATCAGCCCATACTTCACCCATTTGTTTTGCAGCTTCAACAAAAAATGGGTACAATTCAGAACGATTTTTAAACAATTCAACTGTCAGTGGCCCAGTAGTGCCATGCCATGGCTTGTTGGCTATTTTTGGATCACGCACATTCTCCATTTTTATGAAGTATGGTAATACATCCTTCCAGCTCCAACCAATATTTCCAAAGCTTTCCCACTCATCATAATCTTCTGGATTGCCACGAATATACATCATGGCGTTTAGTACTGACGAACCACCGAGTACTTTACCTCGAGGCCACGCACACTGATCATTTTGCATCGCTTGACAAAAGCTCTCGTTTGGCATCGTTTTGAAGCTCCAGTCTAATTTTGACTTTTGCAACACTGGATACACATATGGAATATCGGATATGTATGTTTCATCTGGACCAGCCTCTAACAGCAGTACGTCCCAATCGCAAACTTCCGACAGCCTTGCAGCTAATGTAGCACCAGCGCTTCCTCCTCCGACAATGACAAAGTCGTACACATCGTAGATGAACTCCGGAGGAATGTCTTGGATACGGTTGTGGAAATCAACAATATCTGGACGCTGCAGCCATATCATACCATCGAGAAGTAACAACATCAGAACACTAGCTGGACGCGAGAATGATATCCTCAAAAGAGTAGCTTGCACTTCAAATGGCCCCATCTGTTATTAATTAATCATGAGCTGGACTGAGCGACGCGGCGGTGAAATCGGAACTAGCGGAAGAATTTGCTAAGTTTTGCATTTCAATCATACTCGTCCCTATGTTTACTTGTCATGTGACGGTTTTGGTAAGGCATTTTTTTTCTTTGAATAAAACTGCTGCTGCTTTTGACGTTTGGTTCTGTTCGAAGGTTTAGTAAGTGTAGTCAATTGACTGAAGTTGAAACCATAGTTTGAGGAACTGACCAAGTCCTGATTGAACTATTTTAGTGAAATAAATTAATAGTTTCAACTTTTGAAACTTTTGAAAACAATATCATATGCTTTTGCTATATAATAAAAAAGCCTCATTCGAAAGCATTGATTTTGAGCCATTTGTTTTCTACTGAACAAATAATAACAAATAGCATCATTCTGTTTTACGTGACACATCACTTACATAAGAGATAATCCCATCAAACAATTCTAGCTGCAGACCAGCCTATACAGGCGCAAATTAGCTACATAAGGCATTTTTTGACTTTATAAGCTAATCTGCTCCCAAAATTGTTAGTTGGGATGCTAAGTTTATAAAAAAATTTAAACAGGTGGTTGCTATGGTAAGTTGCACCAGGTCTATACAGATAAATTTTTAGTCGGCATTTTTCACTAGTTCGTAGCATCGTACCAAACGACTAGCATCGTACCAAACGCATAATTGACTTGTTAACTCTAAAATCATGGATTTATTTGAAGTTTTCTTTTCCAAAATGGGCGATTCGGCCGAACTAGTTCTCTACCCTACTTGAAATATGTCAAAAGTAACTTGAACGTAACGGAATGTATACATAATAATATGTGATTTCTGAAAATTTTTCATTGGGCAAACGCACAGTGCACTATACAACCATTTGCTATTTATTATAGAGATGATCATACCAAAGATTTAATGTTTACTAGTTTCACTGCAATCGCGGAGTTTACCAAGCACAACCATGTTTCAGTTCGATTATTCGTAGTTAATTGTATAAATTTCATCAAGAGTAAGATACCCAGCCTTAAGAAAATTCACTTTTTCTCAGATGGATCAGGCAGTCAGTACAAAAATAAGATGACAGCTTTTAATTTGTGTCATTTGAAAAAGGATTTTGGTATAGATGCGGAGTGGAACTTTTTCGCCACATGCCACGGTGAAGGTCCATGTGATGCTTTGGGAGGAGTCTTGAAACGAAATGCTGCTAAAGCAAGTTTGCAGGGGCATCTCATTACAACTGCTTAAGAGCTTTATACATAAGCAATTTCTAAAATCGATTCAAAAATGCACATGGCTTTTTTTCAGACGCAGATCATAAAGCTATGGAAAGAAAACTTAAAACTCGTTATAATCGTGTCAAACTAATTTCCGGAACACAGTCATCAAAATAGTTTTAGGCCAGAAAATGAAAATTATATTATTGTGAAACGATTCTCGTTCTCAGAAGAAGAACATTCTGTGAAACTTTGAAAGTATCTTTAAGCATGTTTTATGTCTACAAATAAAAAAAAATGATTTTTTTTTTTTTTTGAAAAAAAAAAAAAATGTATTTCAGTTCAGCTTCGAACCTGTTCGGATACGGTTGTGTATAAGTTTGTTTCTGTTTTGCGCGTGCGTTCGCTGATTTTGCCAGATTAGCGCTGGCACTCTGCCTCCCGGACGGTTATACGTGTGTGATTGGTGGTTGTCTCGCTTTCCGAGAAGTTTTGGAATCGAAAAAGAAAACGTGATGCATCATGTTTGCAGGCATCAGAAGAGATGTCGCTATCTGCGTTGTTTGTTTTTTCTTCGCTTGTGCTCCCGGTACAGAAATTGGTGGCGTCGCGAGTGATAGTTTTTGATTTCAGTTTGTTTACGCGTTGTATGATTTTGTGAGCGGTCGCTTCGTGTTCGCGTCATGGAGAAATCGACTAAATTCAACCAGAGGATTGATCCCCGTAGGGCGGGTCTATGATCGGAGCTACTACACCAAGCGTGACATAGCTGCTTGCAAGGGATTCAGTTGGACTGATTTGGTGAGATTGTCCCTTTTTTCTACTTTTGTCTATTTAAACTTAATTTCTATGAATGCGTATCGTTTGGAATCATTTGATTCGGATGAGACTCTTAACTTTTTTTTGTTTACATTGTGTTTCAATCGGTATTCTTAAGAACCACAAAATAAGGTTTCAATATTTAAATTGAGCAGCTCGACTAGCCTGGTGGCTGCCACGTTTGCTTACTGAGTAGAAGTCCGTGGGGGATCCACATTGTAATGATTCCCTATTTTCAGCTTTTTTACAGGCTGGAGTTGTTGTTTGAACCATTTAGTTTATCAATTTAATTTATCTGTATAATAATTATTCACAAGCATTCTTCCAGGTCAATTCAAGAATAGTTTGATGATGATAAATCTTCCTAATATTTTCATTACAGTTATGACCCGATCCTGTGAATCTCTCCGCGCATCAGACTGTTATTTTTCAATAATTCCAAATAATTGTAATTTCATACCTTCCTCCTTCAAGATGAATGTTTAAGATACACATACTTTGCTAGCTGACAAAATGGGGTCATTGCTGTATAATTATTCTCTTTTTGCAGCCTTCATTCAGACTGGATCTATTGATTTAAATTATTTGAGTTTTCTTCCAGCTCTTTGATGACGGAACATCATTAGATTTATACTGTAATGATTCACTCTTTTAGCTAGTTTTGTCTGTTGATTTGATTTGTTTGAATTGGTTTTCAGCTCTTTGGTGTTGGCAGTCGCGAGCGATCAATTTTGCTCATGCTCATGCTCTAAGTTTATTTTCAGCATTTCGATGATGGAACGTCTTCAGATTTATATTATAATGGGGCTTATTACGGGTGTCACATCACGGTGAAAAGTTGTCACTTGTCGTCACGGTGAAGTGATTCCCATTTGATTTGTACGGTAATCACGGCTCTTATTCTGAGTATCACTTGCTTATCACCGTGTAGTGACACCCGAAATAAGGCCCAATGATACACCATTTGGTTTTGGCTTCGGGCAAATCCAAGTATAATGCATGATAACACTGATTCATTTAAAACCATGGTCGCATCACTTATCAATGTGAATCCTGATCCAACGAACCCAACTTAAATACTAACAAAATCTCCTTTTCTGTGTCTTTTGTTGGGGTGCAGAGGTAAACACGGCCCACAAACAACAAAGGTCACTCTAATATTCCTTCCCTACTTCAACCTGATGGCAAGGACGTGGCCGGCGCCGTTATTGATCTACTACATATAGAGTCACTGAAACTTGTACAATGAGAATGGACGGCCGCTCCCAGCCCCATTCAGTTGATTCATTGCACAATTTCACTGATTCTGATCAATCACGGAGTACCAATTGATATGTGCAGTCAATCTAAGCTAAGCTAGCTATTGGTTATCGTATATGTACAGTGTTTATAGTACTACATATCTTTCATTATTGACTTTACATCATTTAATATTATTGTAAATTACATTTTATTATAAGTACTTAATTCTTAATGTTAGCTATTATGAGCGGCTCCAGGGAAGCATAGTGCCAGCTTGAAAAGAAATCTGAATCGTTCATTATCTGTTTTGTAAAAATCTTGTGTTTATTGTATCTTGTTACATGGCATTATAACGCATTTTCAATATTACATTACATTTAAATAAGTATTAACCCGGTTACATACATTTCAGGTCATCCAGGTCTTAAATAAGATGGTATCCGTTCCTTTTATCAACAGTTGTGATATTGCATCATAAAGGGTGATACGGTCAAAATTTGGTCAAGGGAAAACGCGTGTAAATCGGTGAAATCGTTTATTTAAAAAATCAAATTAAATTTCTTTTTCAAGTTCAATTAGTATAAAATTCAGGAAAAATATTCAGTTAGGCTTCCGCTTTTCCAAATCCGAATTGCCGGGCCTTACGCTTGACCCCTGCCATCAGATTTTGTACAGCCACCTTGTCCACCTTCTTCGCCGCAGAAAGCCAGTTTGCCTTGAACTGCTGCTCGCCCTTAGCAGTTTTTTTGGTCTTCTTTAGGTTCCGCTTGACAATAGCCCAGTATTTCTCAATTGGGCGGAGCTCTGGCGTGTTGGGAGGGTTCTTGTCCTTGGGAACCACCTGCACGTTGTTGGCGGCGTACCACTCCATGGCCTTTTTACCGTAATGGCAAGATGCCAAATCCGGCCAAAACAGTACGGAACAACCGTGTTTCTTCAGGAAAGGCAGCAGACGTTTATTCAAACACTCTTTCACGTAAATTTCTTGGTTGACAGTCCCGGAAGCTATGAAAATGCTGCTTTTCAAGCCACAGGTACAGATGGCTTGCCAAACCAGATATTTCTTTGCGAACTTTGACAGTTTCATGTGCTTGAAAACATCTGCTACCTTTCCCCTTCCTTTTGCCGTATAAAACTCCTGTCCCGGAAGCTGCTTGTAGTCGGCTTTGACGTAGGTTTCGTCGTCCATTACCACGCAGTCAAACTTCGTCAGCATCGTCGTGTACAGCCTCCGGGATCGCGCTTTGGCCATCGTATTTTGTTTATCATCGCGATTTGAAGTCACTACCTTCTTGTAAGTCGATAGTCCGGCTCGTTTTTTGGCTCGATGCACGGTTGTAGACGATACACCCAGCTTATTTGCGGCATCTCGGAGAGAGAGGTTAGGGTTTCGCTTGAAACTACCGGCAACTCTCTTTGTCGTCTCAGCGGCTTCCGGTTTTCGATTTCCCTCCGATCCAGACTTCCTGGCTGTCGACAAACGTTCCCCAAACACTTTAATTATATTTGTAACGGTTGATTTGGCAACTTTTAGCGATTTTGCCAACATTGCGTGCGAGTAGCTCGGATTTTCGCGATGCGCGAGCAAAATTTTGATACGCTGCTCTTCTTGCTTGGACGGCATTTTGACAACTGAAGAGTGAATTCCAAAATCAAAATAGGAGCAACATTCTACACACACACACCTTCAAAATGAGGGGTGTTCAGGTTTTTTAAATGCAAAATTGAAAGAAATACGTCAAGTTGATATTGACCAAATTTTGACCGCTGATTTTGCTGAAAATATATGAATTATCGCATATTTCTGTTGTTCATTACATACCAGGTGAGGGCTTAATCATGTTTTGTCGTCTAGTGTTTTGGTTTTGAGATGCTAGATAACCTTAGAGGGATCGGTTTTGCTTAATGAGCAGAATATCATGGGTTTAATCCCAAGCTCTCCCACAACATTACACAACACAAAAATATTAAGTATCATTCTAGCTAAAAATATTTATTTGCATAATATAACCTGGAAATTTCAGGGTTACATCTTCCTTATTGGGAGCTGAGGAGGCATAGAGCTGCATCATATTGTATGTAAAATAATTATTATTTTCATTGCGGAATACCAGTTTTTTGTATCATTATAAATGTATTTTCATTATTACGTATTTTAATGTTCTGATATATTTCATTTCTCCATTACATATTTTTACTATATATATAAATAAATACTGGGTTGGGAGGGAGCATCAGGGTATCATTTGACCTGGAACTGGACGATTGGAGTGGTATGACAACCGGAGTATAGGAGGGAATAAACACTATCATTTTCTTTATCCTACCGATTCGATTGTGATGGTGTGAATTCTACTCCAACAGTTTCATGGAGATTGACGCGCCCTTCTTAACAAACCATCCTGTAGGAAGCTTAATAAGTATTGCGAATTGCGTTATTCGATTTGTTGGATCGTATCGTTGGAAGGAGATTCTTAAATTCCCGTGGATTTGGGAGGTAAACGAGAGAAGGTATAATGCAAAGTTGCTCGATAAACTATACGTCACTTCCCCTTATTCTGTCACGTTTCGTGATAATAAACGAATCTAGACCTTGGTCATTTCTCTAGGGAAATGGCACAAGCTGATATTGGAGATTATTTGAATCTCGTGCCTGATCTGAGGATTTTGGGACTTGGTTCGATCTAGCTTGTGGAAGAGGCAGGAACGATTCGCTTTTAGTTCGCGCCGTGATGTGTAATTGGAGGCAGCGTTGGAAAAGATCACGATATTTCACGAAGTTCATCAAGGGTAAAGTTCGTGAGCCATAGTGAGTTTTCGCTGATTGAAGATGATTTAAGTTAACATGTATTACCTTTTTGTGACTTATTTAGGCTTTTCCTTCGTTTAGGCTTCCTGAATAAGTTTGTGCGTTCCGTTCGTCATTTCACGCGTCAATCAACGTGAAAACGCATCATCGCGTTCGTGCCAATTTTGTGTTAAACCACGAAGACCACAAACTACGAGGCATCGACATAAGCGTCATTATCATCCATCTCACTTACGCAGTAGTGACCGTTGTGATTCCGAAGGCGATATTCCCACCACGCATTTTAGGTACGCTATGAAACCGTGAGTACTCTCAGGCCTGATATAAACTAAGATCATGCACATGGTTCAGTTTCTTCCCGCTACCGAATGACTACAAGTAGATAGCGTGGTTCAGTGCTGAGATTTGTCATTGTCATTGACAGATTTTTGCGTGATATTGACAACATTGTTTTTCCCAAAGTCCGGGGCAGAGATGAACCAGCCGATGGCTGAAAGTCTCTTTAATAAAGAAAGATAAAGATAAAGATTTCCCAAAGTCACTGATAGACTTCACTCTTAAAATCTGATTCATTTGATAGTCAATGACAAAGATTCCAATGGTAGTTCAGGACGAAGATGCTTGTTCACTTTAACGAGTCCATGTAATTGTTTTGCTCAAGTAATTTAATTTCGTTACAAATTTAGCTAATAAAAAATCTGCACATGTTCGCACTAGCGTGCACAGATAAAAATTCTAAATTTTAATAGTGATGTAAACATACATACACGTAAACTTGTATTTCATTTCACGCAACCGAGCAACTTGTAAACAATGTTATTTACAATAATGGGCTTTTGTATACAATATTTGCTACATTGCATGAAATGTCTCAGAACTTTACATGATATATAATTTAAACTTACATGATATGTGACGCTCCATTTATGTGCATCATAGTAAACAGAATTTTACACTACTTTTTCGAACTGTGAGGTTACAACCGCAAAATTCTAGTGGCATTCATTCGTTTGGGATTTGCGCCGAATTCCACCCTGAGCACACACACTGTAGAATGAACACATCGCACGCATGCACCACACTCCAAAATAAACAATCAAGATTGGTAGGTTGAGAGAGGGAAAGCAGAATGTCTAAGCACAACTTTGGAACACCCCTGCTTGTTTCAGATGACGTTTAAACAGCTGATTATCACGCTGTATAATTTTTTTAAAATTTCGACCAACAGTTTCGTTATCGCAAGTGACGGTTCTTGACATTTCCGTGACAATGCGAAGCATTTCTCCGGAAAAGCACAAATAGATCGTACACAAATGGTGTACTATCCTCAACATTTCTCTGAGTCAATTAGCGAAATTGGAAGGTGTAAGCACCGGAGCCGTTCGAAACGTGATTCGGAAGCATGGTGATGAAGCAACTTTCCAGGACAAACAAAAATCTGGACGTAAACCGGACCCTGTTGACCGAAATCTGGGCCGGAGAATCGTGCAAGCTTTCACTTACAAGAAAAGTGCTTCGGTTCGAAGGCAAGAATGGGTCTAAAGACGTATAAGAAGCAGAAGAAGCCAAAGCGGAGTGAAAAACAAGCCGCATCAGGGCTTGGAAAATCGGTGTGCGTGATCATGGAAGATGAATCATACACGCAGGCAAAAGAACGTAAGAATTCCATAAGAAATACGCTGCTCTTCTTGCTTGGACGGCATTTTGACAACTGAAGAGTGAATTCCAAAATCAAAATAGGAGCAACATTCTACACACACACACCTTCAAAATGAGGGGTGTTCAGGTTTTTTAAATGCAAAATTGAAAGAAATACGTCAAGTTGATATTGACCAAATTTTGACCGCTGATTTTGCTGAAAATATATGAATTATCGCATATTTCTGTTGTTCATTACATACCAGGTGAGGGCTTAATCATGTTTTGTCGTCTAGTGTTTTGGTTTTGAGATGCTAGATAACCTTAGAGGGATCGGTTTTGCTTAATGAGCAGAATATCATGGGTTTAATCCCAAGCTCTCCCACAACATTACACAACACAAAAATATTAAGTATCATTCTAGCTAAAAATATTTATTTGCATAATATAACCTGGAAATTTCAGGGTTACATCTTCCTTATTGGGAGCTGAGGAGGCATAGAGCTGCATCATATTGTATGTAAAATAATTATTATTTTCATTGCGGAATACCAGTTTTTTGTATCATTATAAATGTATTTTCATTATTACGTATTTTAATGTTCTGATATATTTCATTTCTCCATTACATATTTTTACTATATATATAAATAAATACTGGGTTGGGAGGGAGCATCAGGGTATCATTTGACCTGGAACTGGACGATTGGAGTGGTATGACAACCGGAGTATAGGAGGGAATAAACACTATCATTTTCTTTATCCTACCGATTCGATTGTGATGGTGTGAATTCTACTCCAACAGTTTCATGGAGATTGACGCGCCCTTCTTAACAAACCATCCTGTAGGAAGCTTAATAAGTATTGCGAATTGCGTTATTCGATTTGTTGGATCGTATCGTTGGAAGGAGATTCTTAAATTCCCGTGGATTTCGCGTAAGTGCCTCTGCTTACGGGTCCACCCCACCGTTTTTGGCCCTTCATACAGCGATATTGTGAATTCAGATCGGTAGCTCAAATTGATCTTGCTATTAAGTGGAGCTGCATACAAGACAAGATCTTCGAAGGGATGGTGGCTACCTTACATACAAATAAAAAAAAAAAAAAAATGAATTTTATTTCAAACCACCCATGTGTATAGTTGGAAATCAAAAGATTGTCTTATCAAAGCATTGATTCTAGTCCAAATATGGACTAGATATGGAGTTCCAAACAGTCCGTGAAAGATGTACTACCCAAATTTAATATAAATATATTCTATTTGAATTCCTATGCTATGAATCACTGTAGTAATTATTATTTACACATAACGCAAAAGCAATCAATAAATGTGATTCAAGTTTCTATGAATGTCATGGTAGTCTAGGATCAGAAATTGAAATAAGTAAGTAATGTAACCATGTTACATTCGATATGTATCAATGGAGACGCAGGGTAATCTAGTCGTATTGGAGTAATTAGCGAAATTACGCCCATTGTCTACAAACCATGAAAACCATAAAAAAAAACAAATACAATCAAAGTTCTTACATACAAAACTCCAATTTTCAAAAAAAAAAAAAATATTATTTTTTTCTGAAAAGTATTTTTAATAACCTTTCATTTGATATTTTAACTATTCAAATCGGTTCAATGGTTCAAAAGTCATAACTAAAAAAAAAAAATGCAATTTTTGGAAAAAAAATAGAAAAAAAATCGATATTTTGGACTACCTTAACAGTAAAATGGTCAACCTAATGAGAAAATAAAAAAATATGGGTCTAATACTTTTCGATAAGGAACAAAACTGCTAATTGTTACGAAATTCTGAGAACCACTATATCGTTTTGCTATGTATACATACATACTTTTAAAAAAACTTGAGATTTAGTATGGTGAAACATCAACTCTCTTTTCTTGACCTGGGCAAAAATTTTTGTTTTTCCTACAACTATGTCTCAGACGTCATTTCGATAAAAAGTGACGTGTTCGTTTATGGTTCTCGATATCGAGTTAGTGGACATCGAGTTTTCGAGATAATATATCATATTGTAGTAAATTTTGCTTATAACAAATAATTATGCAAAGTTTCATGCAAATCGGAAAATGTTAATTGTTGTTCTCATTAGACTTGGAACTGCTCTTCTGAAGAATTTTGTGAGCAATTATGTTCATATGTAAATTTTTAAAATCAATCTCAAGTGACATGTTTATATTAACAAGTAAAACGACTAACAAATTTTTAATGTGAAAAGGCTTGGGATTAAACCCATGATGTACTACTCATTAAGCAAAAACGGTCGCTCTAAGGCCACCGAGCCCCTCATATTACATCACACCATCTATGATAAAGTTGTTGTTGTTGTAACCATTCAAATCCGGCACCGACGACGACGACGACGACGACTACAAGTTTCGACAAACACACGATGAGCAAGCGTTGTGTCTCCAAATCTCCTTAATATGAAAGGTATTGTATGCTCAGTAAGCAAAAACGACTGTCTAACACATCTGAGTCTCTCATATCACACCATTTATGATCAAGTTGATCTTTCAAACCCGGCGACATAAAGCTGTGAAAAGCACTTAGGTCTTTCATCTACTTTTACACGATGTTCATTGTTTCGATTTGGTCTAGACGTAAGACGCGAACAGAACGCCACGTCCTTATGGTCATCGGGGAGGGAAAGGATTATTAGTTCGACACCCGTTGTTATTAGAGAATGAGAACATCTCTGCATCTCCACGGTTGTCACGGGGGATGAATTATCTTTGGAAAGAAAATGACGCGATCCTTTCACCTCAGTAATATAAAGGGGCTTGGGATCTAACCAGCTTAGTAAGCAAAACCGGTTGCTCATAAGTCATATCAAGCTACGACCGACGATCGTTTAAGCCCGAGTACAACAAGCTATTCAAATGAAAAGACGTCCCAAAAGCAGTAAACAATATATTCCAAACCCGATCAAGCAGACGTCATATTTTTATTAATCAGTAACAATAGTGACCTTTTCCCAGTAGGGCTCAAATATGTGTCCGGGTCCTGCAAAACGTCATGTTTTACCGACAATATAGCTTTTTTATTTCACACCTCTCCGACCGCGCTCTCGCACGTTCAAATGCGATGTAAAACAGTAAAACATTAAAATAAGCCTTACGATTTCGCATGCTACACATTTCAAGACTGTAAATGGCCTATTCAAGAAAAACTGTGACGATAAAGTCGTCGAAAGGCATGTTTCAGTGAAAAACTTAATTTGCTAAACTGAAATTTTCCCTACTACTAGTTTTTCCATAAAGTAGGCTCTATTTTGGTAACACAACAATTGAAGGATCGTTTGTTTGAACACTCTCATATAAACTCATGATATTTAAATTATAAAGTTATTTTTAAACTATGATTTTCCTCATAAATACATTAAATAGAGCAAGCTTCAACGTAAAACAAATGTGACATTTGTGGTTATTCAAATATACGCTTCAAATGCATGTAAGCTTCAACATAAAACAAATGTGACATTTGTGGTTATTCAAATATACGCTTCAAATGCATGTAATGAGCATGTCTTTAATTGTTATATAGTTGTTTTCTTGATAAATAATAAAAACAAAAGAAAAAATATTTATGAACCAGCCTAAAGCGTGGTTACACAGATAGAGTTCATTTCATTCACTCTGTTCAAGCGCAACGCGACCACGAAAGATGTAGATTAAAAGTTTCCTACCAGCGCACATGTAATTCACCGCCTAAAAGAAGAACGATATGGCCAAATTTACATAAATTACGCGCTTGCTTCTGACCGTTGACCCAAGTAAAACGTATTCACGTTTCCTTGACCTGACCGTATCATTTGTCTTTCTTCGGATTTGGGAGGTAAACGAGAGAAGGTATAATGCAAAGTTGCTCGATAAACTATACGTCACTTCCCCTTATTCTGTCACGTTTCGTGATAATAAACGAATCTAGACCTTGGTCATTTCTCTAGGGAAATGGCACAAGCTGATATTGGAGATTATTTGAATCTCGTGCCTGATCTGAGGATTTTGGGACTTGGTTCGATCTAGCTTGTGGAAGAGGCAGGAACGATTCGCTTTTAGTTCGCGCCGTGATGTGTAATTGGAGGCAGCGTTGGAAAAGATCACGATATTTCACGAAGTTCATCAAGGGTAAAGTTCGTGAGCCATAGTGAGTTTTCGCTGATTGAAGATGATTTAAGTTAACATGTATTACCTTTTTGTGACTTATTTAGGCTTTTCCTTCGTTTAGGCTTCCTGAATAAGTTTGTGCGTTCCGTTCGTCATTTCACGCGTCAATCAACGTGAAAACGCATCATCGCGTTCGTGCCAATTTTGTGTTAAACCACGAAGACCACAAACTACGAGGCATCGACATAAGCGTCATTATCATCCATCTCACTTACGCAGTAGTGACCGTTGTGATTCCGAAGGCGATATTCCCACCACGCATTTTAGGTACGCTATGAAACCGTGAGTACTCTCAGGCCTGATATAAACTAAGATCATGCACATGGTTCAGTTTCTTCCCGCTACCGAATGACTACAAGTAGATAGCGTGGTTCAGTGCTGAGATTTGTCATTGTCATTGACAGATTTTTGCGTGATATTGACAACATTGTTTTTCCCAAAGTCCGGGGCAGAGATGAACCAGCCGATGGCTGAAAGTCTCTTTAATAAAGAAAGATAAAGATAAAGATTTCCCAAAGTCACTGATAGACTTCACTCTTAAAATCTGATTCATTTGATAGTCAATGACAAAGATTCCAATGGTAGTTCAGGACGAAGATGCTTGTTCACTTTAACGAGTCCATGTAATTGTTTTGCTCAAGTAATTTAATTTCGTTACAAATTTAGCTAATAAAAAATCTGCACATGTTCGCACTAGCGTGCACAGATAAAAATTCTAAATTTTAATAGTGATGTAAACATACATACACGTAAACTTGTATTTCATTTCACGCAACCGAGCAACTTGTAAACAATGTTATTTACAATAATGGGCTTTTGTATACAATATTTGCTACATTGCATGAAATGTCTCAGAACTTTACATGATATATAATTTAAACTTACATGATATGTGACGCTCCATTTATGTGCATCATAGTAAACAGAATTTTACACTACTTTTTCGAACTGTGAGGTTACAACCGCAAAATTCTAGTGGCATTCATTCGTTTGGGATTTGCGCCGAATTCCACCCTGAGCACACACACTGTAGAATGAACACATCGCACGCATGCACCACACTCCAAAATAAACAATCAAGATTGGTAGGTTGAGAGAGGGAAAGCAGAATGTCTAAGCACAACTTTGGAACACCCCTGCTTGTTTCAGATGACGTTTAAACAGCTGATTATCACGCTGTATAATTTTTTTAAAATTTCGACCAACAGTTTCGTTATCGCAAGTGACGGTTCTTGACATTTCCGTGACAATGCGAAGCATTTCTCCGGAAAAGCACAAATAGATCGTACACAAATGGTGTACTATCCTCAACATTTCTCTGAGTCAATTAGCGAAATTGGAAGGTGTAAGCACCGGAGCCGTTCGAAACGTGATTCGGAAGCATGGTGATGAAGCAACTTTCCAGGACAAACAAAAATCTGGACGTAAACCGGACCCTGTTGACCGAAATCTGGGCCGGAGAATCGTGCAAGCTTTCACTTACAAGAAAAGTGCTTCGGTTCGAAGGCAAGAATGGGTCTAAAGACGTATAAGAAGCAGAAGAAGCCAAAGCGGAGTGAAAAACAAGCCGCATCAGGGCTTGGAAAATCGGTGTGCGTGATCATGGAAGATGAATCATACACGCAGGCAAAAGAACGTAAGAATTCCATAAGAAACACTTATGAATTTTAGCCATAAGAAATGAGTGTGAATTTCATTGATTTGCCTTATGAAAAATAATGTTGACAAAAAAATAATAAATCGGAGCAGACTGGAACCGTAAAATGAACCTTGAGGTTAGGGGCCCGTGTGTTGACCACTCGTCTTTCAACGCTTGGGAAAATTAAATGGTTAAAGGCGTATAAAAGCTACCTCCTGTTACCCGAAAATCATTCATAAGTCACGCTTATGAAATTCATATATGTCGTTCATAAGTCGAGCCTTATGGAATGCTTAGGTCTATTTGCCACAGTGTACGTTAAATGTGATTACAAAACTCTTCCTGGTGATCAAGAAACGTGCTAAACTTTTTGGCTCAGCTCTGGTACTATATTCGGTCCCAAGCTAATCGATGCACTCCTCGAAACACAGGAAAATCCACGAACCCTTCATTTTATCTGTCAAACTTTCATAGCATATCAAAACAAACGTAGTGTAGTACTAGAATTTCGACTAGAATGGGGTACGTTAATCGATTTGATTGGGACCAATACGCTAGTCAAGGGATGGTCCATTAATTATGTCACGCAAATTTGGCCCATTTTCAACCACCCCCATCCCCCCTTTGTCACATTTTTTGTATGGACCTTAATTTTTTTTTGTTTAGCTCGTCACAGTTTTCAAAACCCCCCTTCCCCCCTAAATGTGTGACATAATTAATGAACGACCCCCAAGTAGTGAGCCAAATTAAAATTGATAGTTTCCACCGGTTTCTAATACGCTGGTGAGCGGGTGCTGAGAATGAATTATGCAAACGAAGTCAAAAGAGGATTTTCTGTTGATCAGTTCGTCTCGTGACCCGTTAATCGCTCAATTAGCGCTAGTGAGCTAGCATAAGTGTAAACAGTGTTTACATCTGTGCGGATTAACTAGCGCTAGTTTACTCGTCAACTAGCACGAATTTCAGTTGCTCCTGAAATTTCATGCTGGTAGAGGCTGATGCCCTGTTTACATTATGCTGTGAGCTTTTTTGCTAGCAGCTCCATTAGCCTTTGCAACTTTGCAGCTTTTGCCTTTGTAAACACTCCATTAGCCTTTGCAAAATCCCGGCTCCCCCGACGAGAACAAATGGTTTTGTGTGTGACAATATTCGTGCATCTCCAGTGCAAAGTGGTGATCTATTGTATTGTGTGTGTGATCCGTTCGGTCAACAGTACAGCAAAAACGGACGTGTGCACTGTAGACCTTACTGCTAACTACTCGATCGTTCATTGTGGTGTTACGCTGGATCAGTAGCGCTAGTGTACTAAAACTGTACAAAAAAGTAACCTGCATAATGCAAACAGGGCGTCAGCATCTACCAGTATGAGATTTCATAATCAACTGAAAGTCACACTAGTTGGTTGAGTTGGCTGAGCTAGTAAACTAGAATAAGTGTAATCAGCCCATCATGGGCTGCTGACTTCCTGTTTACATTATGCTGGCTACTTTTTAGTACAGTTCTAGTACACTAGCGCCAGCAAATCAGCACAGAAGTAAACACCACATAAGTGTTTGATGAATGACGACCATTTCTGTTACACTGTGGGATAAGATTCGCGGCAGGTAAGTGGTGGCGTTGAGTTTCGCGTGCGCTGAAATACCACGAAATCGCAAATCCGTGATTAATTTCAATGGTGAAAGTTTCTTTTTGTGATTTATTGATTATGATATTGTTTAACCTTATTTGCTGCATTTTGGAGAGTTCCTTGTAAGATTTGATCTATTTTCTGAAGACAAGTGACAACCTTTTTAAACATTTTTTTTGATAATTTAGAGCATTTTTTCCTATTTTATAGATTGTGGTCGTATTCAATTTGGTAATTTGAATCAAATATAAATTTTAAACGGATTTATTGAAGAAGTTCATCCACGATGGGAAGGAGAATCATGTTTTTTTTCGCGACGGGAAGGAGTTGTACGTTGCGTCCACGTCGGGAAGGAGAGATACCGTTTCGTTTTCGGGTTCGGTTCGCGTGTTATTCCCATTGTTGATTAGTGTGAGTGGTCAAGATGTCTAGGAACGAGAAGGCTGTGGTCTCCATCACAATCATCTCACGGAACGAGTCAATTTCGAGAATCGCTACTGCGTTGCAAAAGGGTTTCTGTTCTCGAAACGATCCGTGGATCAGCACTACGATGGCTCAACAGCAAGCATCGGTCTTTCATATCCGTCTTCCGAAGATCGACCTTCCTAAATTCGATGGTGACTTTTCCCGATGAATGGCTTTTCGGGATACGTTCCAGTTGATGGTCCATAGCAACAACGACATCCCAACGGTGGCCAAACTTCAATATCTCATTTAATCGCTCGAAAGTGAGGCCAAAACGCCCTTCGAAAGCATCGAATAACTAATGAATACCTAATTCTGATCTGTTACCAAAATTTGGTGTTGATCAGCATGACCAAAATACCAAAAAATAATACCAAATTGCATGCAAAATACTTTGTAAATAACCAAAATTGATATTTGGATACCAACAGAATACCTGTGTGGTATTGTTTTGGTATTGCATTTGCAAAATTTGGTATTGGAATGGTATTGTGAGAACATTTTTGGGTATTAGTTTTTGGTATTTTTCCTCTTATGTAATGATTATCCATACCAATTTAAAGTATCGAGATATTCGTTCCTGCTCGGGCTGGGATACACTTTTGAGACGGTATGAAAACAAATGACTCCTCAAACGTCAACCCTTCGGAGCATTGTACGACCTTCCGCCGGTATTCAAGGAATCGCCACAGGACCTACACGATCTGGTTGATGACTTCCAGTGTCTCGTCAAGGCGCTTGCGAAGCTAGGCGATCCTATCAATAACTGGGACACACCACTGACGAACATGCTGGCATACACACTTGACCCGACAACTCTGCAAGCTTTCGACGAGAAGACAAGCGAGGATAGTGTGAAGTACCTACGAGTAAATGGTGGAATTCCTGTATCAGAGGATCCGCATCTTAAAGTCTGTGGTTTCCGAGATGAGTAACCATTCTCAATCCAGTTCGATGAAGTTGCCTGGCATGATCGCTCCGAAACCAGCAATACACACCTCTGCAACAACTGCCCTAATAAATACCAGCTGTTGCATCGGTTGTTCTTTTTTCCTTGATTTGTTTTCCGTCGATCTTGTTTTCCGTGCTGAGCACCAATGCTACCGACGCCAGGGAAGCAGATCCCACACCTGGACCCATCAACTCATGAACCGGGGATCAACGGCTTTACTTCCCCGAAGGAAGGCGTGATCAGAGATGTAATACCTCAGAACATCCCGGCGGCGCCGACTGGGATTGAATCCAGGTCTGCTGGGGTGAGAGGTAATCACGCTTACCACTACACCACCGGCGCCGAAATGGAGCTACCTATGCTGCAATTGCAACGGGGAGAAATCAAAATACTAGCCAACATAATTCTAACGGAAATTTTGATAATTTTAACTTAGGAAGCATTACTGCTCCTAAAATGGAATTTTTAAATAAATGATCGTCTTGATGGAGCCTGTGGTGGCGTTGCCACCATTTTTCATAGACGTATCAAACTTAAAATTTTTTCTTAATATTTTTTAAATTTTGGGACTTTCTGTTAAACAAAATTTGGACATCTTATGTTTATAGCTGCCTATTTGCCATTCCAATGCGTACGCCAACATAAGAATTTGCTCATGGGTGACCTTCAGAAACTTACCCGTCATAGGTCTAAATTCTTCATTATTGGTGATTTTAATGCAAAACACCGCTCATGGAATAATGCTCAAAGCAATTCCAATGGTAATATTCTGTTTGATGATTGTTCGGCAGGTTATTGCACTATTCAATATCCAAACAGCCCAACATGCTTTTCATGTCAACTTTGTAGCCAATTGGTTACCCATGCTGACTTCGGTTCTAATCACCTTCCAGTAACTTTTGAAATATCCCAAGAAATAATGTCTAATCCCAACAGCTCTACTTTCAATTACCTTAGAGCTGATTGGGAGCAACATCGAACATTTATGGAATATATCTTTGATCCATACATTCTTCTGCAAACTAAAAATGAAATAATTTATGTTCTTAAATCTCTGATTATTTCTATAGTTGAAGCAAGAGCTGCCTCAGTACCAAAATGCGAGGTTAAATTCGATTAAATTATAATAGACGACGATCTTCAGCTCTTGATCCGTGTTAAAAATGTCCATAGAAGGCAATATCAAAGAACACACGATGCTGCCATGCAAAGTTGTCTAACGGGATTTGCAAAAATATATAGGAAACTATAGGAAACAACTTTACTGAAGACAACATCATGATTCAAGCTAGTATTATGCAGTTATTCATTCTTGAATTTATAAGTGTATTTTGTTCGTATATTGCAATAAAATACAGGTAGCGTATGCAACTGTATCAACTAGATTATCACTAAAAATAAAAGTTAATATTTTCCACAAGAGATTTGGTTGAAATTTTCATTTACATTCAAAAGCGAATATCTCAATAAAACTAACTGGATTCATGATCCAATCTTCAGCAAAGTTGTTACTCATAAACTAAACTATAAGTTTTTAAAAATCTGAATCAAATCGATAATAAGGAAACTTTTTTATGATTGATAGAGTGTAGGAGTGTCATTTTTTGATATATTTTATCCAAAATCTCTATAGACAAAATTCAAACTAAAAGCGCCAGCTCATCCTACAACCAAAGGAGCTAAAACTTTCAGAGAATGGTTTTCTCACCTAAAAGCACAAATCTAGAGGTTGGCCCGTGGAAAATTAGAACTTTTATTTTTGTTGGCCAGTCTAATCCCCATCCACCCCCCCCCCCCAAAACATCCACATATAAACTTATGATATTTAAATTATAAAGTTATTTATAAATTCCTCATAAATTCATAAAATACCGCAAGCTCCAAAGTAAAAAAAACCTTTGTGATTCAAACATACGCTTCAAATGCAAATCGTTTATTTGAGCAAGCATTGATAACATTTGTATAATAATAATTATTAAAACCCACTCAAGCAACAGTTTACAAACCATGACGATTCAAAATTCTCCAGATGAATTGTTAAATGAAAAAAATGTTCAAACATTGGAACGTAAACATTCGAATGCTTTTTTCGACTGGTATGTTACCTCCTGGTATTAATTTGTACTTCCGAGCTATTCCACAATAATTATCATTCATTCGAAATATTTAACATTAAAATTACTACCGCTCAAACTTCGAAACCTTGGCTTTGGATAGCATTGTTGTAAAAGAGAACTATATTGTGTTGGAGTGATCGACTGTGAGGTTCTGCAATAATCAGTTTCGGCTTGGCAGTCTGGCAATCACTCGTCAGAACAAATTAATTTTGTAATCTGGCCCTAATCAGAGCCGAAACGTAGGGACAAATTACAAAATTAATTTGTTCTGGTGAGTGATTGCTAGACTACCAAGCCGAAACTGATTATTGTAAAAGAGAACATATTTTTCAAATGCTAAAATATTTTGTGATCGAATGCAGTTCACATTAGCTACTTGCTTTATTGCTGCGATTTTTTGCGACTGATTTCTTCTAATCAACGACAGGAGTACAACGGTAGGATAAGAATGTAATACGTGGACCGTGTTGATTGCCTACACGTAAAGGCGTTCAAGATAACGATTATCGAAAATAAGGGTGTTTCCATCGACGTCCAAAATTTTGAGCGTTTTTGTTTTGTAGTAAAATCCAAGGTGATATTCTATAAAATAATGATCAATGTTCAGTTTATAAAGCGAAAAAAATCAAGCGAATATTTTTAAACACTCATAGCTTGTTTATAATATTCCATAAATCTTAAAAAAAATATTGCTGGCTAGTGATGTATTCCCACAACCTTATCACAAGCTAGATGGATGAACTTGCCGTCTCGTCGATGGTCAGTGAGAACACACCGAGTAATGAGTATAGCAGCTATACGTTATTCTCTTTCTTGAGCTCTCTATAAAGTCTATTTGCGCAAGGAACTCAGATCAGTTTGTGCTACGTAATCAGACGATTCAGACGCTGTGTGGATAGAAATTGCCGGTCGTGACTCATCCGTAAGTGTGAAGTTTATTTTTCCCTTTATTCTCATTGGAAAAACATAAATGAGATAGCGATTTATTTATGCCATGCCCACCGAAGTGTTTGTGATGCTGGAACGTATATCGTGTTCACAACTTATCATAAAATATTGAACGAGTGATATAACGGGAATTTAGGAAAACAACACAAAAACGAAAGCGAAGAAAAAGTGCGAAAGTAGCCACTACTGAGCTGTGATTATCAACCGTGATAGCTTCATCGATGTCTCATCAGCTGTTTGCTGTGGACTGTTGTAGTTGTGCATAGTGAAAATCTAAATGTACAGCGACAACATTGAATAGCATGAAACGTCAAACATAGACATCGAAATACCCATGAATCAGCAAATATCTGTAACACAGAGACCATCTTTCTTCTGATTTTGCTGATGCAACTTAATACCAATGCCCTGAGGTCCGTATTCGTATGTATTTAAATAGTATCTCAGGTTTGTTTTCAATTAAATGTCACTGTAGACGTCATTAGAAACATTAATATGACGAGCAAAACCAACAGGCAACGAACCAATCTGTTTGAACGTCTATAAAACGCCATAACTGAAACAAGGTGAGTATGTGCAATGTACCGTAAGAAAACTGCGCTTTGAAGGCCATCGTTGCAAGTTAAGTATAGAAATCAAGTGCGTGATAATAACGGCTAGAATTGGAAACGGGTTTTTAGTGCGTGTTTTTCTAACAGTTTCAAGATGTTCGACTAACTGAAGTGCGGTGCAACAAACGGATGGATTAGCATCACAATCAACAAGGAACGATCTAGAAAAATTGTTTATGAATATGGATCACCGATTATTGCGTGCTTTTTGAAATCTTAAGTTTTTCGCCAGACAGAAAAATACGTGGTGTTTGCTCTATACAAATGAAGCACAACACAGCGCTTTTTGCTGCAGTTTTGCTCCATTTATATACTATTTCTAATTAGTTTATGGACAATCCTAACTTTATAAGGAGAAACAGGAGAAATAGAGCTTGAATTGCCATTCGGATTCTGCGATAAAAAGTTGAAAGACTAAAAATCAGATTAGGACGAGAGGACAATGGAAAACAAAAATATGTTAAGTGAGCCAGTGTTGAGGAACTTAGGCAATTTATTTATTAACATAATAAATAAACAATCTGCATACCATTTTTATTAATCAATCTACCTATAACCTTTAGTTTGCTAGAAAAATATTTCATTGCTTACTTTTTTCGAAAACTCGTTCTCCATAAATAGGAACACGTACTTGTGGTAGTTGCTAACTTTGGTTCCTATAATAGTGGAAAGCATTGGTTTCTAATTAATTCCACTATTATATGAGCACTACACTGAAACTATAAAAGGAGTTAAAATTTTAGGGGAAATTAATTGCTTTCCGTCAGTTTTGGGCTAATTTAAAGTTTCAAATTTGCAAATCGACTTTATTTTAGGAGAGTTACCGATGAAAAATAAAAATTATCTGGATTAACACCATAATTCCAACATAAAACCCATACCGCAACCATAGGTAAACCACTATTAGTGAAACAGCTGCCCCAATATAAAAAGTCGACACCATAAAATAATCCAACACATTTTCCTTACTTCTTCATCTTATTGTTTTTCTTCATGGGTATTTATTTGAGCACTTCAACATTTGTTTATTGAGATCAGGGCTGGTAAATGTCATTTTCAATGAAAGATCTCACGCGATGTTTACAGAAATACTTCTGTCACTATCATCGGATGAGAAAATGATGATAGAGATTTACTTAAAAATCTCATCGGTTTTGTTGTCATGACAGAACGTAACAGTGTTGTTATCATCGCTATTACTAGCTCATTTATTTATTTATTTATTCATTGCATTCATCAAACACGAAAATAAATAAATAAGTATAAATAAATAAATAAATAAATAAATAAATAAATAAATAAATAAATAAATAAATAAATAAATAAATAAATAAATAAATAAATAAATAAATAAATAAATAAATAAATAAATAAATAAATAAATAAATAAATAAATAAATAAATAAATAAATAAATAAATAAATAAATAAATAAATAAATAAATAAATAAATAAATAAATTAATTAATTAATTAATAAATAAATAAATAAATAAATAAAGAAATAAATAAATAAATAACCAGAGATAAAACAATTATTTTTGTTCTATATTGTTTAAACATTTTGGATGACAGTTGTCGGACATTTAGAATTATGGTGTTGGCAACCAATGCTGCTTTTTTAGAAAATATTTAATCGTATTCATGCAGCAATATCTTTTTTTTAACTCTTTATTTCTTCCAAATTCAAAATAAATTACATTTCATTTTTAACCTAGGTGCTCCAGTTACTACAGTAACTTACCAGCCTGAATTGTTATGATATATATCTAAGTGTTTTTACATTGTTCCTGCCTTGGCAATTCAGTATTTTAAACAGGTTTTTTATACCTGCATGTCAGTATAACAATTGAAATCTTAAAACTAAAATCTAAAACTAAATCTTATCTTGGTACAGTACCTCTGTAGTACTGTACCAGGGAGGCAACTTCAAAATCATCTTCAGAACTTTGTTCTGAATCTTTTGAAGTGCTTTTTTCCTGGTGGTGCAGCAACTAGACCATATTGGCACAGCGTAAGCGTAAAGCGTAAATTCTAAAAACTTGTTCAAATATTAGAAGTTCATTCGTCAGGCAAAGTTTGGATTTCCTGTTTATAAGAGGATACAAACATTTTATATGTTTGTTATATTTGGCTTGAATGCCCTTAAGGGGAAGTTCACCGCTCCGAAAAAAAAATAATTACGTTTTGATTTTTCTAAAAAATTGAAAAAAAGTATAAAACATCTAACAAAATCACATTTTTTCTAATTTTTCAAAGAAAATTCACGTGCAAAAACATTTTTTATAAGTCATTATGGTATAAAGTTGGACTCAAAAAACCATAAAACATCGACTTTTCGGTTTTTCTGAAAGTCCATTTTTTTTTTCGTGATGAGATAGAAAAAATATTTTTACATGTAATTTTTGACAAAAATCTAAGACAGAAACTGATTTTCTTGGATTTTTGATAATTTTTCCCAAATTTTTTAGAAAAATAAAAACGTACAGAAAATATTTTATTTATTTTCGGGCCGGTAAACTTCCCCTTAATGTGATCTTTAAAAGTTAATTTTTGGTCAAGTACTAATCCAAGATATTTCACTTGGTTTGACCAGGAAATTGGAACTCCGTTCATAGTGACTATGTGACTACTACTATGTAGGTTTCAAAAACGAAGCTCTACGCCTATGTGGAAATATTATAAGTTGAGTTTTGTCTGCAGTCTGCTGCAAATAACACGAAGACTTTAGGAAATGCCTGTGTCATCAGCGAACAAAGATTTGTGGCAACTCTGAGGCAAATCTGGGAGGTCCGAAGTGAAAATGTTATACATTATAGGCCCAAGAATGCTACCCTGAGGAACTCCTGCTCTAACAAGTAGTCGATCAGATTTGGAATTTTGATAATTTACCTGCAGAGTTAGTTAAATAATTTTGAACTTATTTCATAATATAAAGGAGAAAATTAAACTTTTTCAATTTAGCAATAAAACCTTCATGCCAAACACTGTCGAATGCTTTTTCTATGTCCAGAAGAGCAACTTCAGTTTAGTAGCCTTCAGATTTGTTTGAACGAATTAAATTGATAACTCTTAAGAGTTAATGAGTCCATGGCGAAATCCAAACTGCTCATCTGCAAAAATTGAGATCGTATTGATGTGACGCATCATTCTATTCAAAATTATTTTTTCAAAAAGTTTACTTATTGAAGAAAGCAAACTTATTGGACGGTAGCTAGAAGCTTCAGCTGATTCTCAATATCACTAGTAAGACCCAAACTGAAATTATGGGAACTCTCGAATTGCTTAGCAAGTTTCTGAGCTTTTTCCAAATTTGTCCGAAAATTCAAATTTAGTTTTGACACCTTTTTATTTTTCTAAAAATGTTGGGAAAAATTATCAAAAATCCAATAAAATCAGTTTCTTCGTAAGATTCTTGACGAAAATTACATGTAATCATATTTTTTCTATACCATCATGAAAAAAAATGGACTCTCAGCTAAACCGAAAAGTCGATGTTTTGTGGTTTTTTGAGTCCAACTTTATGCCATAATGACTTATTAAAAATGTTTTTTCACGTGAAATTAGAAATTAGAAAAAATGTGATTTTGTTAGATTTTTGATACCTTTTCCCAATATTTTTAGAAAAAATCAAAACGTAATAATTTTTTTTCGGTGCGGTGAACTTCCCCTTAAGCGCTGGAATAGGCTTTCGAGGTTTTTTTTTCAAAATTTTTGTGAGTTTCCAAAAGGGTATGGAACTTGGGTCTAATTTAGAAACATAATTTTCAAAAGTTTTGTTCCTCAGGGCAGAGAATTGCTTTTCAATTTGATTCTGCAAATCCCGCCAGATAACTTCGATGGCAGGATTGCGTGTTGTTTGATATTGTCTCCTACGGACATTTGTAAGACGGATCAAGAGCTGAAGATCGTCTTCTATTATAATTGAATCAAATTTAACCTCGCATTTTGGTACTGAGGCAGCTCTTGCTTCAACTATAGAAGTAGACAGAGATTCAAGAGCATAATTAATTTCATCTTTGGTTTGCAAGTGAATGTTTGGATCGAAGTTATATTCCATAAATGTTCGATATTGCTTGCAGCGATATCTCATTTTGGCAACATGCTACTATTGTCTTTAATATAAAAATAAAAAAAAACTGTCCGATCGAAGTCAATTTGTTCTGTAAATATTTGGAATGTTGAAGGAAATTTTGGCAGAAAAATGACTTAAAGATCTGCATATGCACTGAGGCAAATAAACTTTAGAATTTCATAGGGCATGATTTATGAACCTGGGCATTTTTTATTACATAAGACACTAATGAATTAAACACGACTTTTGAATGATTATCGTAGTACATTAGGTGATTCTTGTACGCTCTTAGCTTATCCGGTTTAGCAAACGTTGAAAAGTGCACTTTACACGGAAGAAGTTTTGTCAATATTTCCATCAATATTTTTACGTCAATACGTTCAACAATATTTCTGGTGGGCCATCAATACAGGGATGCTCCTTACTAAATTTGTTATATCCGATGAACTATTCCGAGACAAATGACACTTTTCCTCACAAAAGATGCACAAGAGCAATCTGTAATCAAACAGAATTGGAAAATTGAGGGAAATATTGAAACATGAATACAAACTTTTTTGATTCTGCGCCAATATTGGCATTATTTGGATACAATTCAATGGATCTATTCAAGTAATTTTTTGACGAAGGACTACGTTTTTAATTTCTATACTGGAGGTCACATGAGCGAGCTCAATGCTCGGTTGACCGCTCACCATTTCACCAATGAAAGGAAGGGAGGAGAAAAGCAGTGATAATAAAAACGTTTGCCAAATCGTATTCTTCGTCATTTACTTTCGAGCAACGGACGGATAAGCGTTGGACACGACGTATGAGTGGAACTGCATGCATCGCACCAATGCAAAGACGACGCAGTGTTGCAACATTTAATGCCATTTTCAATCTGTATTTTCACTGTAAAAAATCTTTTTAATCTGTTTCTGTCTGAAAAAAATCTGTAAAATAATCGGTATTAATTATATAGTATGCGAGATAGTATGATCTCATTGCGGATCGTCGTAAATATACTTTGAGTTCATTTCAAGTTCAGAAATAGTTTGTTCATAGTTTAGAATCTTGAAGAATGGGTTAAGTTTGCTTTCTAAAGAATTAATCACGAATCCTGAATCTTTATTTTTTGAGTGATTTGTATCTTTTTAAAATGTATAAAAATACAAAAAAAAATCAAGTTCCAGTAATGAGAGACAAACAAAAAAAAATATTGAAGAGACTATCACATTTTTGTAAAACTAGAATTTTTCTATATCCGAGATTACAAAAATCTTTGTCAGGTCATTTTTTTACACAACAATTTTAGAAAATTAAAAATAAGCATTAACATTTTATGAAGTAGGGGAAATGGTTCTAATGTTGGCCTATGGATCTAAGATTGGACCCATCGCTAAAATTCTGCTATTTATCAAGTTTATCTAGATGAACGCGTCATTGCGACGGTACCAAAGGATATTTTTGGTCGCTATTGAAAATTTAGTCAATTGCTGAATTTATGTATGGGCCCAAATTAGGGACATTTAGGCCGACATTACATCCATTTCCCCTATTAGTTGTAAAATGTTCTGCTCGATGTTTCATTTTCTCATTTTTTCTAATCAAACCAAATTTCAACTTTATCTGATCATTTGGCAGTTTAAAAGGATATTGAATTCGCTAGCTGTTCTCGAACATACTGTGTAGTGTACTCAGTATTTTTTTGTGATAAACTTTGGGATGGTTTCATCTGTATTTCTCTCTTTTCAATCGTGTTCATATGTTTTATCAACTTTATTGTATTTTGTCACAACACATAACTTTTCTTTGGATGTTTAGTAGAGTTGCATAGAATATTCTTTATTTCTGATCAAATGTCAAAATATCAAGTTGACTCTTCAACTCACAAACTGTAATCAATCAGCTTGTGGGTTGGTAAAACGGCTTGTCTACCGATTCGACAAATAAAAAAATAATAATCATAGTACCTGTACCATGTGATATGGTTTATTAAACAGAAAAATACACTTTTCCCATACCGTCTCTTACTCATAATTAATTATATCTTAACTCATGCGTACGATTAAAAAACTGTGAACAGCAAAGTTTAAGGAAATTAATTGGGCTTTTTATTAAAACTATTGTCAAGATTGAACACTCACGAATAACATCTCAAAAGAGCAAAAATTGCTCAAATTATGCGATAAGTGAATTTTAACCTACGAGTATCTCGAAAATAACAACTTTGGGCAATTTATGCTTTATGAGCTTTTTTGTTGTAAATTTAATGTGTTTTAATATTAACACTATTTCAAAGATATTCGATAACTATCGGTAGTATTTTGGAAAATACTTATTTTTTCAATAATTCATAACTTTTTTAATTATGATTTGCCCAGCAAATACACAGTGTCAATAGGTATTTCTTTACCTAAGCTACAAAATAAATATAAAAAAATATTTTAAAAAGATATGCAATTTAAGTAATTTAAATTTTTTTTGTAAAAAAAAATATTTTTTTACAGTGTATATTTTTCTTGAAAGGCACAATAGTTGTCCGCAACTTCTTTTAAGACACCATCTCGATCAAACAAATCGTTCACGAGATATATATTTTTCTATTGATGCGTATCTTTTTTACATAAGCCCTTTTCAAGTGTTAGTCGTGTGCAAAACTAGGGAACCATTTATGTAAAATGGCATGTTGAGCAATAACAAACAACTGTGCAAAGTTTCATCATAATCGTAAAAGGTCGATCCGAAACGATTTGCGAATCTGAGTGGAACTGCTCAGTAACATGTTTTGGACAGTCAGAGGTTATTTAACTTGATCAAATCAAATAGTGAGGAAAGCCACTGCTATCGACCTTACTTTCGTGCTATAATGAGTGGTAGACAATTATCATCATCAGCAGCTCTAGTGGTGTGGTAAGTGTGATAGCCTCTCACTTCAAAGGACCTGGGTTCAATCCCAGTCGGTGCCGTCGGGATTTTCTGAGGCATAAAATCTCTGAAGTACAGCCGTTGGTCCCAGGTCCATGAATTGAAGGGTCTATAGATAGGGTCCAGGTGTGGGAGTTGCTTTCCTGGCGTCACCCAACAAACAATTTGTGCTGATTAAGGGATGAATAAGCTATTGTTTAGCTGAAGAAGCATATTTTTGCCTGAATAAGCTCTTATTCCGCTTCCACTGTTTGTTGGGCGGTACCCTTGGTACTCAGTACGGAAAACAAATCAAGGAAAAAAAATATCATCATTAGCATCATCCTGTAAAAAAGTGAAGCTTAAGAAAATTTTATTTTCATTATAATTGGGTTCTTTAAGGGTATTTAGGTAAATGCATATTCGTAATCTGCATTAAAAATGGAAACCAAACCCAACATTTCATCAATTTTGGTACACTGGAACTATTTTAAATAAGTACGATTACATTTACAAAAATCACCTTATTAGCGCCCCTCGGTGTCACTTTGTATGAGAGCGTGCTGTCAGTTTGTCAGTTTAGTGTCAAACAGTGAAGTTTTATTTTGCTTTAAATCTAGATTTAAAAATCGAGATGAAAGTGAGTGGGTTCGAAAAAAATATCGCTGTGCTCAAAAAACGAAGCTCTTTCAGATGATATGTAAAAAAGGGTGTATTTTTTTTTCCAAATTAATGAAACCAATTGATATAATTTGACATCTTATAAGATCTATTCTGTTATAACAGATTTAGTTTTACAAGCCTTACGATCTATTCCAATTTAATTTGTGATTATGTACGATACCAACATGAATTAGTTGGTGCTTTACTGGGAACTCTGTGAACCCATGGAACTTCAAATAATAAACAAGCGCATTTCAATGGTGGTGATTACCACAGATGCCATAATTTATACGAGTTTATATTGATTAGTTATCAGTCCGAACGACCGCAAAAAAAAAAAAGAATCGTGGCCCACAAATTATGTAATTGATAAAACAGTAAGCTTATCAGCAATGTGCGATGGAAAAGTAGGTGAGTACAAATCGTCTATGTTTTTCATGGTTTCTTCTTATTGACACAATCAACGGATATTGCATTGAGTAGCGTGCTCAATCATCAGTACGAAAAAAATTGCCCCAAATTTAAAGGTTTCTGTAATAATAAAATCGACTTCATTTCATTGTCCAGTTCAACTGTTTTTACACTAATCACACTTTAACTTGTAAGAAAAAAAGTTGGTGGGAAATTTTTTGCTGTAGAGTTTTGTTTGCATCGTTTTTTACGCATACAACGGATATGGATTCCATACGAAGAAACAGCGCTGTACCTTAATAGGAGCAGAATTGTACATTTTTGTAAGAACTGATTTATTCAACACATTATCTTGTCACAACTGTAAACAGTGATACATATAAAGCCAACCTGTGCCACTGCTAAATGAAGAACGTATGCATACATGCAGGGCTGTATCGCCTCCGCCAGTATTGGTCAAGTAAGTCCCCAGATCAATATTTTTTCATTTGTTCAAGCTATAATACATCAAATGGACTAATGTGAACATTTAGCAGTTTTGTGAAATATTTGCATCAATTTCAAGCGGAAGATTTCGATGAGTTTATGAACCACTCCTATGGGGCATTTACGAGTGTTTGTTACGCAACTGTATAAAGTGCAACCCTGCAGCTACCATACGGTGTTGTGTGCTTAACGGATATATGACATATCAATAAAATTTACAACCTGCACCAACAACTGGAGTAGCAAATGAAGTGACATAAGTTTATACTATACACACACAAGGGGTGAAGACCCTCTCGGTGAAATGTACGCTACAGGTGACAGACAGATGTTTAACAAGATTACCTTTCCGGAAATGGAATGATGCACCATCTATCCCGACAGTTTATTTAGTAGCTTATTGTAAGTGTACCTGAAAAAGAAAAGAAAAATAAACATACATTAAATATATTTTCATAGTAAGCAATGCACTGTGAGTACACGCTTAGAAATAACTATTTTTACACTAGACGTAATTCATCTTTGACGTAAATCATTGAACGTAAACAAAGATTTCATGTAAAATTAAGTGTTCCTAAACCGAAGCATACACAAAACGACGAAAAGTGCGTTTGAATGAATTGATTTTCTCGTCTCTTTCAACTGATTCTTATGTCAAAAGGGCCGCTTGCATGTGTCGGTCTCAGGGCACATAAATTTACATTACTTTTTGGTAGTGTGTAGCGATAATGAACTACATTGAAATTTTTCAAACCTTAAAGCTGTCTAGGAATGATTTCAATTACTATTTTTTTTTTCAATTAAATCATTTCATGGAAATCAAGCTACAGTTCTGTGCACGATTTCAAATTAGAGCTCATCGGTCATCGCGTAGCAGTGATAGTGGATATGTATGTATAGATGGTGAATATGTATGTATGTATGTATGTATGTATGTATGATTTTTTTTTTTATTATAGTTACTTTAACACTCTTGGGTTATTCATGACTTGTCCGGGGGTGAGATTTGAACTCGTGACTTTGGCGTGAGAGGCATGGATGTTAACCACTACGCCAGGGTCACCCCCGTTCAAATTTCGTTATCTATGAAGTTCTATTTTTTTTCCTCTATTCGGGACATAACACCACTGCGACCAGATTTGACCTATTGTAGTATATCCCGTGTCCTTAGTTTAGTGCATGTCGTATTACTCAATCACTATTGACAAATGATGAAGTATTCGGGTTTGCCTGATGAAGTATTGCATTCTTGCCTTCATCGCAAGGAATCGATTCCAATTGAAAAGTTGTGCTTGTTATACCCTTCGGAGTGTTTGAACACCCTCCAAAGGTGCGCCCCTTTGTCAATCAAAATTGGACTCCTTAGCAACAAAAATAAGCAATGACACCGATAATGATCATGCATTAGAACCCTAGTCTTAACCACTTCAAACTATGGAACAACGAATAGAAGATTAGGAATCATATAGGGTAAATTATGGCTTCGGCACCCATTGACTGTTTTCGGCAACCGAAATAGAATCGTTTATTTCACTGTATTTTCCCATCAAAACTCTTCGCTGAATGTATTAAGCCGATTCCTTACCTTTTCAGCTTCAATCTGATTACATTTTTACGACTGTGAATTCCTGTTATACCATATTTTTCTTTAAATGAAATATACATACTACAAAATACGGCTGATTTCGAGTTGCCGATAATAGAACAGCTGGTTAACACACAGTTCAAATGGAAAGGGTGCCGAAGAAAAAGAGACTGCCGACAATAGTCACTCTCACCTGAGAAGTTTGGAGCGTTGTAAAAACATGTTCAACCTACATGTTCGTGGTAGGGGTAAACAATAGTTGCAATTTCCAAACCTACGACTGGATGCCTTCCTTCAAATAACAATTGAAATGCGGTAAAAATCGGTAGAACTGTTTCAAACACACAGTTGGTACTTGAACGGGTCGGTTTTCATCTCTTTTTGCCAGTGGTGGCGGGGGGGGACACCCCTCACCACCCCTCTCCAAAGGGTCGGTCTCAGGGCACATAAATTTACATTACTTTTTGGTAGTGTGTAGCGATAATGAACTACATTGAAATTTTTCAAACCTTAAAGCTGTCTAGGAATGATTTCAATTACTATTTTTTTTTCAATTAAATCATTTCATGGAAATCAAGCTACAGTTCTGTGCACGATTTCAAATTAGAGCTCATCGGTCATCGCGTAGCAGTGATAGTGGATATGTATGTATAGATGGTGAATATGTATGTATGTATGTATGTATGTATGTATGTTTTTTTTTGTATTATAGTTACTTTAACACTCTTGGGTTATTCATGACTTGTCCGGGGGTGAGATTTGAACTCGTGACTTTGGCGTGAGAGGCATGGATGTTAACCACTACGCCAGGGTCACCCCCGTTCAAATTTCGTTATCATTCTGATTCAACACAAGGGAAATCCGGGTAAAACCGACACCCAAACGTTTTTCACTGGAATGCATTATTTTACGTTACACAATCTTTCTTTGACTCTAGATGCACCATTCCATGAGATCTTATAATTATATATTTTGATAAAACTTGATTTGTATAAAAAATAAAATTATGTGTTTTCAGGCGAAACAATCGGGAGTGTGGGTAAGATCGGTTGGGGTAAAACCGACACATCTTATTGGGGTAAAATCGACACCTTATAAATATCAATTAAACGTTTTCCGATCATAAACACGAGGCATCTACAAAAAAAAACATTAAGATTTTGAAATAAACTTATGGCATATTGCAAATGTCGATATTACCCCGAATGAACTAAACACCTTTTAACAAAGTTTTTGATTCAATGTATGTATGATGAACTAGGCACACATAAATAACTAAATGATATAAAATGTTACGTCTAAAACAGTAAAAACCCGAGAGCTAAATCGTACAGCAGCTGTTGGGTCAATGCTGGCCGAAAATTTATTTTGACAGTTACAGAATAACGCTCAGGCAACCTTTAAATGACTGGTTTTGGTTGTAAAGCAGTTAACTCAACATAATTCTATGAAGTTCTATTTTTTTTCCTCTATTCGGGACATAACACCACTGCGACCAGATTTGACCTATTGTAGTATATCCCGTGTCCTTAGTTTAGTGCATGTCGTATTACTCAATCACTATTGACAAATGATGAAGTATTCGGGTTTGCCTGATGAAGTATTGCATTCTTGCCTTCATCGCAAGGAATCGATTCCAATTGAAAAGTTGTGCTTGTTATACCCTTCGGAGTGTTTGAACACCCTCCAAAGGTGCGCCCCTTTGTCAATCAAAATTGGACTCCTTAGCAACAAAAATAAGCAATGACACCGATAATGATCATGCATTAGAACCCTAGTCTTAACCACTTCAAACTATGGAACAACGAATAGAAGATTAGGAATCATATAGGGTAAATTATGGCTTCGGCACCCATTGACTGTTTTCGGCAACCGAAATAGAATCGTTTATTTCACTGTATTTTCCCATCAAAACTCTTCGCTGAATGTATTAAGCCGATTCCTTACCTTTTCAGCTTCAATCTGATTACATTTTTACGACTGTGAATTCCTGTTATACCATATTTTTCTTTAAATGAAATATACATACTACAAAATACGGCTGATTTCGAGTTGCCGATAATAGAACAGCTGGTTAACACACAGTTCAAATGGAAAGGGTGCCGAAGAAAAAGAGACTGCCGACAATAGTCACTCTCACCTGAGAAGTTTGGAGCGTTGTAAAAACATGTTCAACCTACATGTTCGTGGTAGGGGTAAACAATAGTTGCAATTTCCAAACCTACGACTGGATGCCTTCCTTCAAATAACAATTGAAATGCGGTAAAAATCGGTAGAACTGTTTCAAACACACAGTTGGTACTTGAACGGGTCGGTTTTCATCTCTTTTTGCCAGTGGTGGCGGGGGGGACACCCCTCACCACCCCTCTCCAAAGGGGGAGTTTGGTAAAGAGAGATGAAAAAACCGATTTGTACCTTCCTTAAAAGTTGTCCTAGTTCGCTATTCTAATATCTATATACAATCTTCACACTGCCGTACTCTAACGGAACTATCAACTCTATGCTTTCATCTACTCCATCTATCGTATAAAAATTACCACTACAGTCTGTTATTTGAAATTAGCATCTTCAACTATGTTCAACCCGTTTTGATCAATTCTGTCGATTGGAATTGGTATAACAGCAAGCAGCAGATAAATGTCAACAAACAAACCTGTCATGTATGTGTGTGACGCTGAGAAATCGCTAATAGAAGTTCGGACGCTGCTTAGATTGACGTAAATTCCCCTAGATGAAGACTAACTAACTCATTTTTTCCTTATTTCAAGAGCATCTTCGGTGGATTAAGCCAAGTCTTGTCACTATCAACAAGACATAAAAAGTAACAAGGACTAGATGTGTTCCTTTGATAACTGACCGTAGTTGAAGTAGTCAAAACTAGGAATCGGTGGTAGATCTTACATCCCGTAACGTACCACGAGAAAGGTGATCTACTTAAGTTACGGGGTATTGATTTGTGTTACTTGGGCGGCAGCTATAGGGTGATTCGGAATATAATAAATGACAAGTGTACTTAGGGGTTACTAAAAAGTTTGTTAAAAACAGCTAATAATTTGAAAATTCAAAGGGTGTCGGTTTTATCCGGATTCCCTCTACTGTTGTATGAAGAGAAAAAAAGGGTTGGACGGGCCTGTTGGCAAAAATAATTACGCGAAACCCGCGGAATAATCTCCTTATCAAAATGCAAATTTCCGCACCGTAGACCCAGACTCTGTGTTTTCACTCAAGGTGCACTCAAGAGCACTCTCAAGTAGGTGCATACATCTACAATGAAAACACAGAGTGTGCCCGAGCAAAGTTAGAGATCTAATAGAAATCAGAATTTGCTGTTGTGATGTAACTTATTTTGAATACTCCATTTGATTTAATTTTGGTTGACTTAACGGTTAACACATCAAAAATGAGAGCAACATTTTACACTGTTGAATCAAACGGAAAACTAATCCTGCTTTCAATGAAATCAATTTAATTGCTGATTTTGCATTCATAATGTTTAACTGAATACGGGCCTGGCGTAAATGGTTAGCATCCATGCTTTTCACGCTGAAATACTTGATCTCAAATCCCACCTCGGTTTAGTCACAAATGTCCTAAGATGTGTTAAACAAAACAAATAAACAATAATCGTTAATTCAACGACAGATGAACTTAAATCAAATTTTAAACAAGAAATTAACAGCAGAACTTCAAGTTAAGTTGCTTGGATTTAAAATGTCTTCACTGTATAAAGAAAGCACAATATGCAATCAGACTTCTGTCGCGACAGTTGAAATCAAAATGAGTTTTCATTGTGATAAGAACTGCAAACTTTAATATCGATTTGCTTTCATTGTGTTAACCGACTTTGCTCGGGTGGCTCTGCGGTGCGGAATTATTGACTGTTGATCGATATTAATAGCACTAAACTTTCTTTTTTAAAATGGGTTAACTGAATATTTAATTGCATTTAACGTAAGCTTTCTATATTAAAAATTATTGAAAAAGTTCCAAAAGACCGATCCATAACTGTATGAGAAGAGAGCGTCATATTCATTGCAACTGTTGGAGTGAAATGTAAATGTTTGTTTGTACACATTCCCTCCATTTATTCTGACGTTCGCTAACTGAAAGGGACTTTCTGATTTTTGTGTAAATCACAACTGTCTGTAGCACTATTTTTTTAACAATTGTCAACAATAAGTCGCCAGCAGACCAATTTTTGACAGTGATCATTTGAACACCGTAAGATGGAATTTTAAAAATAATAAAATAATCCATTTCAGTTAGCGAACGTTTATTGTATTCACAAAGTGCATCGCAAAGGTATACACTAGTATGGTACAAAATATCGATTTTGCTCCACCATGCTCAATGGATTTCAAATCAGATTCTGATGATTCTTGCAAAATTTGAGTTCATTTGGATGTGAACTCATATTGCACTATCCCTTTGAAGTTTATAGGGGAATTACTATGGTAAAAGTAAAAATTTTGTTCTCATCGTCAATAATGATTAACGGATAAATTTTCTATCTGTACTTATAGGACATTTTCTAAGCTACAACTTCGCTAAAGATCACATTTTAATGGAATGTCTGAATAATTATACAGAAACCAACTCTGAATTTTACTGGTGATGTACACATCTATACATGCACACATTCATGCATGCACAGATAAAAATTATGAATTTCAATAGTGATGTAAACATTCACGTAAACTTGTATTTCATGTCACGCAACCGAGCAACTTGTAAACAATGTTGTTTACAACATTGGACTTTTGTCTACAATATTTGCTACATTGCATGAAATATCTCAGAACTTCACATGATATATAATGTAAACTTATATGATATGTGACGCTCCATTTATGTGCATCATACAGAACAGAAATTTACACTACTTTGTCAAACTGTGTGTGAACTTCCTTTTCACGTAAACTAACAACTTGCAAGACATGTTGCTTACAAAGATGGACAGTTGCATACCATATTTGTAATATTTCATGACAAGTATTATAAATTTACACGATCTATTATGTAAATTTGTGTGACATATGTTTATGTGCATCATAGTAACGGTAATTTACACTACTTTGTTTTAACTATGAGTTATGAATTTATTAAGAAGGTGATATTCTTCTCACATGCTCCATCGACTGGTCAGCAGGCAACATTGTTGTACTTGGCGCAAAGAATAGGACAAACATATCCAGGCTACTATATCATATTGCAAGATGCAGTGTTGCCCTGTAAGCGGTCGATTAATCATATCAGAAAGTTATTGGCTTCAGAATTTATCAATAACTTCATCAAATAGTGATAGTGAAGTTGTACTCGAGAAAATTTTCTATAAGAACAAGTAGTAAACTTATCCGTAAATTTTTATGGTGAGACGCTAGGATGTGGTAAGCAAAAAGTTTACTTTTATCGTAGTAATTCCCATATAAACTCAAAGAACATTCACATCCAAATGAGCTCAACCTTTGGGAGAAAGTTTGGCCTGATTTAGAATCGATTTAGCCTGTGATCCACCCTAGTATACACCCTCGTAAATGCGTAAACTTCCATTACACTTCAATGGACCCTGGTATTTTTTAAGATAGTGTATATCTTTATGATTCGCATAGCATATTATTTATGCATCAAATTTTCCCGAGCAACTTCGAGGGTTAGCTGAGTAACAAGAAAATATAAAAAATATAGAAAAATTAAATCTTTTTGGTGTCTTGGGGCATTTTATTCTCGGGTCATAATGGATAAGTGCGCTCAAGACACCAAAAAAGATTTAACGTAAAACCGTAGTTTTATAAGCGATGGCACACAACATAGAACATATAAATATACTGTACAATATAATTAACTGTATATTGTATTACATAACATTATTTATGTTTGGTTCATATTTTGGGGATATGAATTGAATTGGTGGCTGCAGGCATTTTTTTAAAAGACGCAGCCTATTATTCATTTTTTGAAGGACCTTTGTGATTTTTTTCCAAAAGTCGACGCACCGTACTCTGCGGAGCATTTAAAATTTAGAAAATCGCTGAGATATAGCAATGTTTTTTAACATACGAAGAATAAAAAAAAACGGCCGACGCACATTTCATCTGTTGGTGATGCGTTTCGGCAGATCTGACAGTTAGACAATAAATTTAACTGTCACGAATACCCAAGCTCTGTCGCCTAAAAATGAGATATTTCTCCCAATTCGTCATTTCATGACCGATTTTGATGAAACAAGGTTATAACTGATCTGGAATTGATTCTAGTTTTAGATTTTGTAGCATAGATATTTAAACTAAAATTTCGGAATAAACGTATATTATACGAAATAGTTTTATTCAATAATTTTTTTTTTTTTAAATGCGTTTATTTTTCTAGGCTCATTTGCCGTAGCTTTGCGGAGCCGATATTCATTGTTTGGATGACAAAATTTCTTAAAACTAACGTTAGTAAAGCGGGGGCCGATTACTCGCGGCTATCTCGAGGTTAGGGGTAACAAATTGTAACAAATGGATGGCAGGGTAGGGATTGAGAACACAAGGTTTGGAGAGCAATGTGCTTTTTATCTCGAACTAAGCGACCAACTGACGAAAAAGACAAACATGGGGGTACACCGATGGGCAGCTAACAACTTGGGGGAACACAAGATGACACTAACTACTAAATCCTCAGATCGATCCGTTTTAAAAACACATAAATTAAATTAAAATATTCGAGATCTCGGCTCGCCAAGATGTCTCTAACGGGCCGCATAGGTTGTTTTCCTCGGGCCCTGAGGGATGCGGATAACTCGGATCTAGCAACACAATGTAGGGTGCATGACCAAAGCACGTGGTCGATATCGTGATAGCCACTACCACAAGCGCACAAATTGCTGCCTGCGAGCCCGATTCGGAAGAAATGCGAGTCTAACGAGTAGTGATTGGACATGACCCTTGATATGACACGTATAAAGTCACGGCTCATGTCCAATCCTTTGAACCATGGCTTGTTCGACACCTGTGGGAGAATAGAATGTAACCATCTTCCCAGATCACTCTCATTCCATTTTTGTTGCCAGTTGGTGAGGACGTGCTGACGGGTAATTGAAAAAAATTCCGCAAAGGCGATTTGTCGATCAAAAATATCGCCTTCCATAGCGCCCACCTTAGCTAGCGAGTCCGCTTTCTCATTACCCGGAATTGAGCAATGAGATGGGACCCAAGCTAAGGTGATAGTATAGGAGCAGTTAGATAAAGTACTCAATTTTGCTCGGATTTCGGTCAGGAAATACGAGGAGATATTCAATAATAATAATAGTTTTATTCACAACTCTTAATAAAGAAAATAAGGCAGATGCAAATATTAATTTCATTTTATGTCTAACATCCTCCAAATAAAAATCAATTAGCGGAACAAAATTTACGTCTAAACAACGCATTTAATAATAAGTTAATAAATTAATAATAAAAACAATAATTTATGATCTTTTAGGACAGGATATTAATAGGACCGGATTAGTTTTACATAAGTTCTTGGAATTATCCAACATGCTAAACGTGCCTTATTATATACGAGCCAATTATCTACTGACATTTGTTGACATTAGAATTGCAAACTTGCCGTAATAGTGTCGGCTTCCGGTGTAAATAGCATTCGTGAAATGCATAGATTCATTCAACTGATTTGATAAGTAGCTACTCTGACTGCGTTGCATTGGTCCAAAACAAACAAACCACTCACACAAGTGACTTCCGAAGTGCGCAACGTCTTGCATTCAACTAACAAGCAATACGGTAGGATGGTGAAAAACGCACCGTTTGAGCAAAATCGTCAATTGCTGGCGTTACCATGTTTTCTACGAAGATCGAGTAATTTCGAACTACAAAAAGATGATATTTCATGATATTCAAGGTATTTTATAAATCGGTTCCAAAATGATAGCTAGGCAAAACGCCTGATTCATGGTGCAATATGCACCACAACATTGGGACAAGACGCACGACACCAATGGCCAAAACGCACCACAACATTGGGGTAAAATGCACCGCATGATAGACCAACCATAACCCCTGCAAGTAGAGAATGCAAAGGCATTAGGTATTTCAAATGATTATTCCTTTATGTTACATCAGATCAGAAATAAGGTCTCAATAGCATGTTAAACTATGATTCATGAAGTAAAACATCTAAAATATATACGAAAAGTGAATTCGTTTAATTCTTTTGCGATATATGCAGTTAAAAGCTTAATTTGCTGTCGATGATTTTAACAACTGTGTTATGTTTTGCACAAAATGCAAATTTTTAAAGGAATCAGTCAATAAATGATTTTATAGGAAATATTTGTGAAACCTCCAGTTGAAAACAAACACAATCCGTTACTCGGAAAATGCATCTGAGGAAAAGTTATCGTTGTTTTTCTATAAGTGGGCATTTTACCCCATGGGTGCATCATGGGCTGTTCTCCCTTACATTTGTGGAACCGGCTCCAAACAAAACAAAAACCTTATGAATATTCGCTCGCTAATAATAACACAAATGACTAACACTCTTCCGTTTGATGATACACACTGTTAAAGGTTATTGCTATCAGAAGGTAAACAGCACCAACTACAGATACGGGTAAAATTCTATAAATTTTCGCTCAAATCAGCCCAGTCTTCCAGAGCTGAAGCGAAACTCGATCGAGGTGCACAACCTTTAGTGCGGATATTTTACTCCAGACATCAATCGAGGAATAACTGTTTCAATCACTTGTTTCATTGCAGATACCTTGCAGAGCTGAGTTCTTCCGATCGTCAGCATGGAGGCACTGCTCAATAGTCAGTGCGCGACGCAAAGCCTTGGACCGGCAAACCAACTTTTCGCTATGCTGCTCCAAACGATTATGGCAGCACAGTGTAGCATTTCACCACCGGATATGTGGCCCAAGGATTACGGTCCAACAGCTCTCAACGAAGGTCTCCAGGAGTACGATTTCATTGTAGTGGGTGCAGGTTCGGCTGGTTCCGTTGTGGCTAATCGATTGTCGGAAAATCCAGACTGGAAGATTCTGCTATTGGAAGCAGGAGGGGACCCACCGATAGAATCCGAGGTAAAATTTGCTCGACTCGATTTGCTCCATAGCACTAAAGAATGCATTTCAATGAACTAACATTTCCATATTTTTCATGGCTATCATTACTAACTTAATTTCGTCATACGGTGGTGGAATTCGAACACTCATTTGAATAGGTTCCTGGGCTATTTCTGCACATTCAGAACACATCTAGTGATTGGGAGTATTACGCGGAAGTATCCGAAAAAGCGAGCAGGGCAATGCCCCGTGGCAGTTATTGGCCGAGAGCTAAAATGCTGGGTGGTTGTAGTGCAATGAATTTTATGCTGTACGTCCGGGGTAATGAACGAGATTACAACAGCTGGGCTGAAAGTGGTTGCGAAGGTTGGAGCTGGCAGGAGGTTTTGGAATACTTTAGAAAATCCGAAAGAAACGAACTTTTCGGAAACAGTTCTTTTCATTCGTTGGATGGTGAATTGAAAGTCGGAAAATTTAGTAGGGGAAATCCGCTGATGGAAACGTTCATTGACGCTGCTGTGGAATTAGGATATGCGAAGCTAAAGGATATCAATGGCAATAAGTTCATTGGAATGGTAGAGCTGCAAGGAACCGTGTACAAAGGTAGGAGACAAAGTGCTGCAAAGGTCTTCCTGAGTTCAGTGGTTCGCCCTAATCTACATTTGATAAGGAATGCTCAGGTCATGAAAGTCATCCTCGAAAATTTCTCCGCAACTGGAATACAGTTCAGACTTCAGAATAATAAGCTTATGGAAGTGAAAGCAAAAAAGGAAATTATATTATCAGCAGGAGCAATTAATACACCACAAATCTTGATGCTGTCTGGTCTGGGACCCAACATTCATTTGAATATGCATGGAATAGAAACGCTAGTTGATCTGCCTGTCGGTAAAAATCTACAAGATCATGTAATCGTTGCGTATTTTATTGCATTGGAACCTGGAAACGAGGAAGATGATGTGATCAAAGACTATCTTCAATACCTTTTGTCGCAGTCAGGACTTTTTGCCGGAAATGGCGGAACTCATATTACTCTTTTCCTGAACACGGAAACCATTGGAAGCAAATACCCCAATCTTCAGTATCACTACCTGTTTTTCAGAAAAGGTGATAGCTATCGCATGCCTCAGTTTCTCAAATTAATGAGCTACGAAAAAGATATCCATAAAACTATAACCAAAGTCAGCAAAAAGAGTGACATTGCGGTAGTTTGGATTACACTTCTCAATCCAGTATCAGTAGGTCACATTGAACTTAGGAGTTCCAATCCGTTCGAAAAAGTCAAAATATTTCCTAACTATCTCAACGACTCAAACGACGTCCGGCTTTTAGTCGATGGATTAAAATGGCAACGTAAATTTCTGAACACAAAAGCTATGAGAAGCCTGAACGCTACGGAACTACGTTTTAAAATTCCAGAGTGCGATGATAACCCAATAGATTCAGACGAATATCTTAAGTGCTACGTGAGCTTCTTCTCGACCACCATTTATCATCCCGTAGGGACAGCCCGTATGGGACCAACCAGAGATCAGCGAGCCGTAGTAGATCCACAACTTAGAGTACGGGGTACCAAAGGTTTACGAGTGATTGATGCCAGCATCATGCCCAACATTATTAGTGGCAATACAAACGCTCCATCTATCATGATAGGGGAGAAGGGCGCTGATCTCATCAAAACTGATTGGCTTCATATAGATTTATCACATTCCGAGCTCTAAACAGACATCAACTAACAACAACATGTGGGAAATTATGTGTGTATTTGTTGTTTTGTTTTGCTATTTTAAGATGAATGTTGCCTTCATCTAGACAGTTTCCTTTACGTCGTTGATGACTATTTTTCAGCTGGTGCCCCTTTTCTTCCATCTACAAAATTCTACCTGTGATTGGGCATACGTGACAGAAAGATCGAAACGAGCTTGCAAGAGCATGCCGAATGGTTGCTTCTGGCCGCGAGGAAAGCTGCTTGGGGGTTCAGGTGCAATCAACGTTATGGTCTACATCAGAGGCAACAGACGAGATTACGACCAGTGGGAACAGATGGGCAATGTGGGATGGGGTTGGAGTAATGTGCTGGAATACTTTAAAAAGTCCGAAGACAATGTGAGCCCCTTGATCGCGGATTCAAATGGCGGAAGGTTCCATGGAAAGGGAGGATACCTCACAGTCACATCATTCAATACCGACAATCCTTTGGTTGATCAAATGATTAAGGGTGCCAACGAGATTGGTTTTCCTGAGGTGGTAGATATGAATGCTGAAACCCATATTGGATTCAACCGACTGCAGGGCACTATCGTAAATGGAACCCGTTGCAGTCCAGCGAAAGCTTTCTTATCATCTGTGAAGGATCGCCCAAATTTACATATCATAAAACATGCACATGTCACTCAAGTACTATTTAATCCCGATAAGAGTGTCAGTGGAGTAAAATTCCTATTGAATGAAAAGGATGAGCTTCAAGTTAATGTCAGAAAGGAAGTGGTCTTATCAGGTGGTGCAGTGAATACACCTCAGCTCATGCAGTTATCCGGTATTGGTCGTGAAAAAGACTTACGGAAACTGAATATCACAACAATATCAAACTTGAGTGTCGGTAAAAATCTTCAAGATCACAACGTGGTCCCCATTTATTACAAGGTACACGCATCTACCACTCCTGAACTCGATATGAAAATAGAGTTGGTCGATCACCTTCTGGAGTTTTTGACAAAAAGGACTGGACCATTGTCCAACCATGGGCTCTCTGGGCTAACCGGATTTGTTAACACAGTGAACGCCACCGACCCTTTCCCGGACATTCAATACCACTACTTCATGGGACGGAAACTGTCGGGACGTACAAAACAGATCATTTCGCTGATTGGATACGAAGAATCGGTTGTGAATTCTTTGGTAGATGCAGAAGAACAAGCTGATTTGATTGGGATTTATGTTGTTTTGCTAAATCCAAAATCCTGGGGGAAACTGAAACTACGATCGACAAATCCACTTGATAAACCGTACATAGATGCTGGATATCTTTACCACATGGACGACATCAAGTCCATGATCGGTGGAATCCGAATCCAGCAGAAAATTATGGGTTCTTCTGCCCTTACTAGTGCAGAGCCGGAACTGGTTAAGGTAGATCTACCAGGCTGCGCCAACACTGCTTACGATACGGATCAGTATTGGGAATGCTATATTCGACATATGGCTACCACGCTGTATCATCCAGCTGGAACGGCCAAGATGGGACCAGACTCGGACAGGGATGCCGTCGTCGATCCAAGGCTTAGAGTGCGTGGCGTTCAGGGGCTTCGTGTCGCGGATACTAGCATAATGCCTGCCATCATAAGCGGAAACACCAACGCTCCGGCAATGATGATCGGTGAAAAAGTAGCGGATATGATAAAAGAAGATCATGGATTGGCAATCGAGCCTACGCAAGTGGCAAAAGATGAATTGTAGAGATGTTTTGTTATTGTAATATATCAGTGTTTGTGTTAGGTAGTTATGAGCACAATAAATATTTTTACACAATGTTGTTATTATGTTCCATTTACCATGGCATAGAAAATGCAAAACTGCACGGGAGCACTTGGTAGTTGCGAAGCTAATAAAAAGATCGAAGTACATCATTAACATTTAGGTTTTTTTCTCTAGTTTGTAGAAATGATCTACGAGCTACAGCGTACGAACATTGATTGGGAGTATAAGGCAATGCGTTCCCGAAGGCATAGTATTAGTAGTGTTAATGGAGTCAGTTGGCCTAGAGGTCTTGCCCTTGGCGGATCAGGAACGATTGGCGCGATGAAGTATGAACGTGGAAACAGACGGGACTATGATCGTTGGGAGCAACAGGGCAACGTTGGATGGGGTTGGGATAATGTGTTGAAATACTTTAAGAAGTCTGAGAATAGCAAAGTTATGCGGAAAAGTAAACTTCATAACACAGGGGGTTATTTGAGTGTAGATAACTATGATATAAAGGATCCAATTAATACGGTGTTACAGATGGCAGCCAAAGAAGTAGGATTTGTTGAGTTGAAAGAATTGAATGGCAATCGGAATGTAGGAATTGGAAGGGCTCAGTTCATGATAGAAAATGGAACTCGTTGCAGTCCAGCGAAAGCATTTCTGAATCCCGTCAAGCACCGTACAAATTTGCACATAATAAAACACGCTTTCGTCACCTCAATTTCATTCTCAAAAGAAAACGTTGCACAAGGGGTTAATTTAATCCTAAGAAACATGCATAGCTTGCGAGCCATAGCTAAAAGAGAAGTAATCCTATCAACAGGCGTTATAAACACTGCAAAATTGTTGATGCTTTCCGGAATTGGTCGTCAGACAGATCTTGCCCCTTTGAGAATATTGCAGCGAGCGGACTTAAATGTAGGATACAACTTGCAAGATCATGTGGCCATTCCGCTTTTTTACAAGTTCAATAAATCATCCCAAACAATCATAAACCTTACGTTGGAAAAAGTGCTTAATATATTCGACTATGTCCTTAAAAACAACAGCCAACCGCTAACCAACCATGACATGTCCAGTTTGACGCTTAACGTAAATACTGTAAACGCAACCGAGCCATACCCGGATGTTCAAGTAGGTTATCGATTGTTCAAGAAAGGCGGAATAACTTCCTATTCTGTGATGCAAAAAATGGGATACGACTGGGAGATTGTGGAATCCATACACCGAGCAGAACAGAAAGCCGATGTGGTATTGGCGCTGATCGGTGTTCTCAATCCCAAATCAAAGGGTACAATTAAACTCGCCGACGGGGATCCATACAGCGATCCCATCATAAAACCAGCGTACTTTAGCCAATATGATGATTTAAAAACTATCATCCGGGCTATCAGAATCCACCAACAGATGCTCACGACAGCTACTTTTCGCAAAAACGAAGCTCAGCTGCACCAATTGAATATTCCGGCTTGTGCGTTTATTCAGTACGATACAGACGAGTACTGGGAGTGTTATATACGACACATGTCCACCAGTATGTACCACCCGGCGGGGACGGCCAAAATGGGACCAGATGACGATCCGGAAGCGGTGGTGACTCCACAATTGAAAGTAAGACATATCGGCAACTTGCGAATTATCGATGCAAGTGTCATGCCTCAGATAGTGAGTGGTGGCTTGATGGCTCCAACGATAATGATTGGTGAGAAAGGTGCCGATCTGCTAAAAGAAGACCATAGTATGTAAGGATGATATTATGTTTGCACAGATACGCATCTGCACGCGGTAGAGGTAGTGTTTGGGGGAGCATTCAACACCCTTTGACGATAGATTTTCAATTACTTTCGACAAGTTCACAACATCTAGATCAATATAAATCAGTTTTCACAAGCACTCAATCTCCGTTGGTAAGACGCTTCATCACTGAAACGTTGCATATCGATGCTTAAATTGCACTTGGTAGTGGTAAAGATTCGAAGGGAAGCTCCATTAACGGCACAGGAATCGTTGTAGATTGTCGGATTGCAGCCCACCATGATTCGGACACGAGTTGACTGGGAGTACACTACGGAGCGTGCAAATGATTCGAGTCTCAGTATGGTAAACGGGACATATTGGCCGAGAGGGAAAATGCTAGGTGGATCCAGTGCAATCAATGGAATGATGTACGTTCGTGGCAACCAGGACGACTATGACGAGTGGGAACGTTTGGGAAATCCTGGATGGAGATGGAATGACATCCTGAAGTACTTTATCAAATCTGAAGATAACAGTGCACCTGAGGTTGTTAGAAGTTACGGAGGAAAATATCATGGTGTAGGTGGATATTTGAGCGTAGAGTTTTACGGTGATACGAATGAGTATAATGAAATACTAAAACAAGCAACGACTGAAGCGGGTTACAAGCAGCTGATAGATTTAAACGGAGAGGAGCACATCGGATACGGTAGACTGCAGCTGACCGCTAAAGGCACAACGCGAGCGAGTACAGCAAAGGCATTTCTTAATTCTATTCAAGATCGTAAAAACTTACACATAATTAAAAACGCGTTTGTGGTATCACTTCACTATGGTAGTGAAAACATTGTTCGAGGGATAAACATGATAGTAGATAACCAATATTCGTTAAGGGCGATCGCTTCGAAGGAAGTTATCTTGTCAGCGGGAGCTATAAATACCCCTCAACTATTGATGTTATCTGGTATAGGAAGGCCAGAAAGTTTAGAGCCGTTCGGCATACCAGTGCGAGCGGAGTTAGACGTTGGAGGAAATCTACAAGATCATGTGCTTGTACCGGTATTTTTTGGGATTGGGAAATCGATTACCAATCTTACTGAAATTAGACAACGAGTGATGATTAACCTTTTTGACTTCACTCTACGCAATAGAAGCACGTACATAGATCTCAACAGATTTTCAGATTACATGGGATTCGCTAATACAAAGAACGGTGATGAAAAATTCCCTGATGTGCAATTTGTAAACTTATTACTTCCAAAAGGAGATGCTAACTCGGTGGATATTTACACTGGAATGGGCTACAACGAGAAGGTGCTGAGTTCAATTAGAAAACATGTACAAGAACAAGATGTGGGCATTGTTTGGGTTATTGGTATCGATCCAAAGTCTCGTGGACGCCTGCGGATTAGATCAGCTAATCCATACCATCATCCATCGATTGTTACGGGATATTTCAGCAATCTGAATGACTTGGATGTGATCCGCAAGGGCATTCGAATGCAACAGACCTTATTCAACACGAAAACGTTACGAAGGTATCGACCAAATCTGCTGAGAATTGATATTCCAGAATGTGACGCTTTGGAGTACGACTCAGATAATTTCTGGGAATGTTATATACGGCATATGAGTACTACTATCTACCATGCAAGTGGTACGGTTAAAATGGGTCCTTGGAGTGATGCAGGAGCAGTGGTCGATTCCCAGCTGAGGGTTTATGGGATTGAGCGATTGCGAGTTGTAGATGCCAGCATAATGCCAACCGTAACTAGTGGTAATATCAATGCTCCTACTATTATGATCGCAGAAAAGGGTGCAGATATGATTAAAAATTCTTATCTCTGACAATGTTAACTCGCAGTAATTATGAATAAAACTAAACAAATGATGATTATAACTATCACTTTTCATAACCACCACGTCACAGACTCATTGTGTGATTATAGAAATAAATTTACGATTTTGTACTTAAGTTTCGTATGATCTCATGTAATAGATGATACCTAGTTGTAGACTACGTTTTCGAAACTGTTGTTATGTCCCTAGGCTTATGTTTAGCAGCTAAAATAAAATCACTTATCTTGGTCGTTTGGGATTCTACGTGTTTTTATCCTACAAACCGGTAGAAAGGGGATTCGATATATATATATGTAACCCTTTGCTTTCTAGATACCGAACATGTTTTTCACTCTGCAACGGACGGAATACGATTGGTCGTTCTTCGCGGAACCTTCGGACAAGTACGCCAAGAGCATTCCAAAGGGAAGCTTCTGGCCACGTGGTAGGTTGCTTGGCGGAAGTGGAGCAATCAACGCAATGTTGTACGTTCGTGGCAACCGGAGGGATTACGACCGCTGGAAGGAATCCGGTAATCCAGGATGGGGTTATGACGACGTTTTACCATATTTCATGAAATCGGAGAACAACAGAAATCCCAACGTTGCTGAATCAAATGGTGGTAAACTTCATGGCAAAGACGGTTCATTAAACATAGAATATTTCCCGACAAATAGCCCACTAATTGGTGATATATTTGAAGCCGCCAAAGAACTAGGATACAAACACCTAAACGATATCAATGGTGATGAGTACGTTGGTTTTGGTCGTGTTCAGGGAACAGTTGTCAATGGAACTCGATGCAGCCCAGCTAAGGCATTTCTAAATCCCATTAAAGATAGGCAAAATTTACACATTATGAAGAATACGCGGGTTGTCAACGTAGAGCAGGACAAGAAAGGAGTATTTCGTTGGGTGAACTTTTTCATTGATGACGAGCATCTAAGGGCGGCGAAAGCTCGTAAGGAAGTAATCATCTCAGCCGGCTCAATAAATACTCCACAAATTTTAATGTTATCAGGTATAGGACCCAAGCCGTTGTTACAATCGGTAGGAGTTAATATAGCAGCGGATTTGCCGGTTGGTGAAAACTTGCAGGATCATGTAGTCGTACCACTGTATTATAGAATCAACAAATCTACTGCTCAAGCTCATACTTTACTAGATCTAACCAATAGCTACAATCAATATCTTCTGTACAGAGATGGGTTTTTGGCGTCCCATGACGTTACATCGGCGATGGGTTTTATAAATACGGTCAACTTCACCGACCAGTACCCGGATGCCCAGTTGCACTTTTTCATATTCAAAAAGGGTGCAAATAACTCGTTACTATTTGCTAGTAAGATTGGGTTTGATAATAATATTATTCAATCACTCAATGAATTTACACTCGAAACGGATGTCCTGTCAGTTTTCGTTACTTTATTGAATCCAAAATCAAAAGGAACCGTGAAAATCACCTCACAGGATTGCAATCCGTACACGCCACCTAAAATTGTTCCCAACTATTTCGAAGACAACGAAGACATTGAAACGGTTGTTCGAGCTATTCGGGTTGTACAACGCTTAGCTGATACGAAAGTATTTAAAAATAACCAAGCAGAGATCAGTCGGTTGGATATTCCAGGCTGTGATGAGCTGGAATTCGATTCGGATGAATATTGGCATTGCTATAGTCGTCACGTTACTATGACTCTTTATCACCCAGTGGGAACAGCTAAAATGGGCCCCGATGAAGATTCCTCGGCAGTGGTAGATTCCAGGCTGAAAGTTAAAAAAGTTACCGGTCTTCGAGTAGTGGACGGTAGCGTTCTGCCATCGATTGTGTCTGGAAATACCAACGCCCCGATAATGATGATAGCAGAGAAGGCATCCGATATGATTAAAGAAGACTGGAAAGAAAAGTCCGATGTTCATACAGAATTGTAAAGCATGTTTTTGTTAGTTTAAAATGTTTACGTTGTTATTTTTGAGAAATATACTGGTTCCATCATAATTTAACCAATGTTTCATTTAGTTCATCCCATCAGTATCATCTACTAATCAGTCATTCATCACCATGTTTTCTAAAGGTAACATACAGATTTTCCTTTGACATTCTGATCAACCAATAATCTACCATTTTTTCACTACAGATTCCGTTGCTATTGATGCACTTGTCTAATAGTAGTCACGTGTGGAATTACTACGCCGAAAAAAGTCCATCCGCTAGCAAAGGTTATAAAAAGGGAAGCTATTGGCCACGCGGAAAAATGCTGGGAGGATGCAGCAGTAACAATGCAATGCTCTACGTGCGTGGTAATAGCCGGGATTATGATCGCTGGGAAGAGTTAGGAAATCCGACATGGAACTGGAAGAATGTTTTGGAATATTTCAAAAAGTCCGAAGGTAACGAAGCGTATCATATTCAACAGGAAAAGGGTGCCTTCCATGGAACCGATGGACCACTGAAGGTGAATACGTTCATGTCCAATGATATGACTAAAATGGTTATTACGGAGGCAGCCGCTGAACTTGGACACATTGAAATTATGGATGTAAACAGTGACGAATTCATAGGATATTGCGTTGCACAGGGTACGGTAAAGGATGGAAAAAGATACAGCACTGCGAAAGCCTTCCTGAATCCCGCGAAAGACAGGACGAACCTGCATATCATTAAACATGCTCACGTCACTAAAATCAACATTGAAAATGGAATTGCAACCGGTGTCTCTTTCGACATAGGAGAAAACAAAGATATTGTAGCAAAAGTAAAAAATGAAGTCGTCCTTTCCGCCGGAGCTATCAATTCTCCTCAAGTTTTGAAGTTATCTGGAATTGGACCTCAAGAAGAATTGAATAAATTCAATATTCCTGTGTTGCACGATTCCCCACATGTGGGTCAAAATCTCCAAGATCATATAGTCGTACCCCTAATGTTATCTATGCATAAATCTCGTCCCATAACAGTCAATTTTGATGAACTGATGGACAACATCTATTCCTACTTCCGTTACGGAATGGGACCTCTTGGATCAATTGCGTCTACGGATCTCATCGCATTTGTTAACACACATAACCCAGCAGCAAGATTTCCTGACATTCAGTACCATCATTTCGTTTTCAAGGCGAAAATGGCTGACTATGCATCGATTCAAGAAAAATTCGGTTTAGAAGACTATATTGCAGCACAACTCTTAGAATTGAACAAAGAGGCTGAAGTTCTGCAAGTTTTCGTCACCCTGCTGAATCCCAAGTCCTCGGGCAGCGTTAAACTGAGAAGTTCAAATCCATATGACGCACCAATCATCGATGCCAATTACCTGTATGACCACCGGGATGTGGCAACTCTGATTAGAGGAATCCGTTTCTTCCGTAAAATGCTCAAAACTGAAAACTTCAAGCAACACGAGATTGAAGAGTTTCGTCTAAATATTCCGGAATGCGACATGTTGGAATTCGAATCTGACAGCTACTGGGAGTGTTACATGCGATACATGTCCACCACGATCTACCACCCGGTGGGAACGGCCAAGATGGGTCCCGATAGCGATCCCAGTGCCGTATTGGATTCGAGACTGAAGCTACGTGGCGTTGAAGGACTAAGAGTGGTTGATGCAAGCATCATGCCAAACATTGTCAGTGGTAACACCAATGCACCAACCATCATGATCGGCGAAAAGGGAGCCGATTTCATTAAGGAGGACCATGCCAAAAAAAAACCTCACGTTGAGCTGTGAAGTTGTGCGTAGAGATGCGGCAGCTGAGATGAAACTGAAGTTACCAACTTCGCATTAGAAGTGGCTATAACATAACGCCATACAGCAGTATCTTGTCATAATATAACCGGTTTAACCCTCTCCTTCCCATTTTAGCACAGGTGATCCACAACTTTTCGGTCCGTCTCATGTTTGTCAATCTACCGTTAAATGGTCAGTACTTGTTTAAACTTCTCTGTGCGCTCATAATCCTTACCGACTTGTATTCTTGAGTCAATTAAAAAACTATAGATTAAAAAAATGTAATGGATTCGAACTGAAACATTTTTTGTTCTACCACTTTTATAAAAAACGTATTATTGGATCTCAAAATAACGATATATACCTTTTGAGAAGGAATGGGTTAAATGATTGTTTCTACTAAAGTATATTTTCCTATAAAGTTGTGAAAATAATTAGACGATTTGAGTGTGGTGAACAATATGAATGTGCAATAAAGAAAAAAATGTATAGTCATTGAGTTTATAATCCGAAACTGAAAAACGTTTCCTAAAAAGAAGGTTGTTTGAAAAAAACTGTTTTGTAAAGGTCAAAATAAAAATCTTTAGTAGTTGTATGTTCCGTTAGTTCATCGTTTTACTTTTTTATCTCTTCATCCTAACTAACATTTCAAGTTTTATAGAAGTTTGGAAAGGATTGTTGTACGTCCGATTTTGAATTTCGTTGATTTTGGACCACCGTCAGACATATCTATGAAATAGACGTTATTCATAATTAATCTTTTATTAATCACAAAGAAAAAAAAATACATTATTTTCAAAATTCGTTAATTTTAGCACGGTGCCAAAATCGAAATTTCCAAAAACGAATGGTTTGTGTTTTTTTTGCCAAAATCCAACCATGCCAAAATCTAACGGGTACTGTAATTTTATTTATCTTTCATTTATTTGATGTCATTGTATATATCGTTCATTTATTTAATATAATTTCTTTTTATAAAATAAGTTAAGCATCTCTTTGATTTTACTCATCCGATTTTTATTACTTAATGTATCAAGATATGGGATACTTTTATAAACGTCAATATCAGACTTAACAATTGAACGGCAACATTCTCCGTTGATGCCGCATTTCCTCCATTAGTAGTGCTTATTCTGCTAACTGTTAAATGCTTATCCAATTTATTTGCACTGCAACGTAAACTGGAAGCACAGACATACTCTTTTCTGGCAGAGTTACGCCATGAAACTTACACTTTCGATGAACATTTCAAGTGTTTGGACCGAACTATCGGATAAAGTCGACTCCAGACTCAGAGCCTATTTTTTCTCGGGGTCGAATGAGCACTCAAATGTTTGCAATCAAGAACTGGAATCAATATCTAAGCTTAAACCTAAGAAGTAATTCCCTAGGATGGCCTAAGCATAACTTTGTTCTTAGGTTGGAGCTGTGCACGTCCGCACAAAAACAACCTAGAACAAAGTTACTGATTCCCTCGAACGAGCCCCGATTCTTTATTTTACGAATCCTTTTATACACAAATAGAGTATGACTTATACTTGTCACACAATAATATTAATGCAAAACTGGTACTGGCTTAGATAGTTTTCAATTCACAAATGTGGAAGTGCGCAAAAACACAAAGTTGAGAGGCGTCATAAAGTCATAGTCCGGACGTAATAAAGCCAAAGGAATAAGTACATTGAAGAGATGTTTTCAGCTTATGTTTATGTGTAATCGGATCGGAGAGTTTGAAGTTTGGTTGCAACGTATCCCAGGTGACGGAAATTGTCTATTTGGTAGCCTAGTTCACCAAATACTACATCTTGCCGATTCAGTTTTTGCAAATAAGGTGTCGCAGATGCTAAAGGGTCTCCCTTAGCTTAGTCGGTAAAGGCGCAGCTATTAAGCATGACCATGCTGGAGGTGGCTGGGTTCGATACCCGGTACGGTCTAGGAATTTTTCGGGTTGGAAAATTTCTCGACTTCCCTGGGCATAGAGTATGATTGTACTTGCCTCACAATTATACATGGTAAAAATGGTAGCAGACATCGAAAGCTCGCAATTAATAACTGTGACAGTGCATCTAGAACACTAAGTTGAGAGCACACAATAAGCTAATATGCGATAAACAATAAGCTTGAAAAGCGAAAAAGAAAAAGAAGAAGAATATGCGAGCATCAATCGTTGAGCATCTTCAGCAGAATTTTTCTAGATACTGGGCATATGTAGTCCCGTTTGCCGAAGATGTAATAGAACACGGATTCCTCGAAGTATACGACCGTATTTGGAAATTGCAGCACAATTAATCATCAATAAAAAAAAGCGAAATGAGCAATAAAAAATCTCAAATTGGCCACTAAATACTACAGGGGTGCACCAATAAACAAAAAAAAAGTTGCAATAGAAATGAAGAAAAATGCAATTAATAAATAAAAAGCTTCTTTTAATAATTTGAACGTGAGCGGTGAAAATGGCAGAAAGGGCAATAGCAAATAGAATACGCTCAATTAAATAAGGATGAATCTCCACTAAATTAGGAAATTTGAGCACTAAATAACTCACCTACGTTACTTGCAATTGAACATATTTTCCCATAAAAGAGGCAAAATGAGCAATTTCATATTGAATAACCGCGATAAATAAATCTAAAATGTCCCACACAAAGCCATCACTGTTATCACTGTTTAAATCCAAATATGCTGTAAAATCGTGATTATTTCCCCAAAAAGAAAATGAAAATATCTTTTAAAAACTGAAAAAGTTCCAGAAACCAGGAGATAAATGTATGCTTGAACATGAGGATGAGCCATCGTAAAATATGAATCGTTCTTAAAGAAAAGAAAATAATTCATGCAGGAAAGTAAAAATGAGCAATTAAAAACTAACACTGCACAATCTATAAAAATGAATTTCGGTCTGTCTGTCTGTCTGTCTGACCCTTATAGACTCTGAAACTACTGAACCGATTGGCGTGAAAATTTGTATACAGGGGTTTTTGGGGCCGTGGAAGGTTCTTATGATGGTTCGAGACCCCTCCCCCTTCTGTAAGGGGGGGCTCCCATACTAATGAAACAGAAATTTCTGCATAACTCGAGAACTAATCAAGCAAATGGAACCAAATTAGGCATGTGGGGGCGAGTGTGGGGGTATAAGGAGATAATCATAGGGGGTAGCCCCTTAGATAATAGGGGGGGGGGGGCTACGTACAATATAGCATGTTTTTTTTTAAATCGGCGCATAAACTCAAGCTAATATTGAATCCCGAGCAAGACCGGGCACACTCAGCTAGTTAAAATAAAAAAAAAATAAAAAAAATACCTAGATCAATTTCCATATGGTATTTTCAAGACAGCGATAAGTAATGTTACTGTGTCTTGGCTAACAAAGGCGATGTCGATAAAGAAGATTAACGAATGTGGGTCTCATTGAAAAAGGTACCATTAAACAAAATCAAAATAGCACTAAAAACAGCTGTTTGAGCAATATGTACGTCACAAAAAAGCACTAGAAAATGCCGTTTGGGGTAAAAAAAAAGATACAAAAAGCACAATGAATGTCCCAGGTACACTGAAAATGTATTTTCGTTATTTCTCTGAAAACCGTTTCGTAAAAATGAATATGGTACATACAACACATCTTTCATAAATGGTACGAAACATTCGTTTTTCCTGTCATCTGGCGCAATGTCAATATTACGCCTTTTTCGTATAATATACAAATACATCTTCGTACAATCAAACCAACAACTTTTAGAAATATTGTCGGTTTGACCAATACATGCAAGCTACCACAATAAATCAAATTACTCGTCGCGGTGGTTTTATGTTAGAGAACAAAAATACATGCAAGCAGCAGAAAAAGCAAGAGAAATCGAAGTACCGCAAGCACTCATTGTGCTTCTTATTTGTCTTTAGCTATACCATTTCTCATAGCACAGATAGAGCGATGGACAAAGCACAGATCTAACGATCGCAAGGTACATGAGTTCGAGTCCGGTCTGAGGCCTATTTTTATTCTTTGTCATATTTATTCCTTCCAATGATGAAGTTATTTTTACCCAGCCTCACTAACACACTCCACATTTTTCGGTTTCCACAACCAGCGTAGCGATAGCGAGTGTGGCAGTTCTAACGAAACTAGCTTCATACAATGTACAAATCCATTTCGTTGCAGAAAACAACGAATAAATTCGTAGAACAAACGAGCGATTTCGTTGTATAAACGAAATTTTATTTTCAGTGTACTTGGTGGGAGGGGGGGGGGGGTTAAGAATGTTTATCCATTCCACATCGAACGCTCGACTGTTTCGGTCAAGTATTGCTTGCACTCCGTAATCGGTACTAGTTTTTTTTCCCCTATTGAGGTTTTTTTTTCAATCCGCTTTCATACTGAGTGGTGTTGTAGTATACAACAGTGCAGTGAGCATCGCGGAATTGTAATTGCCGCTCAATCGTTCGAGAAAGGAAGCAGTCATTTCCGGCCGAGTCCGGCAGATGAGCTGTACATCTCTAACCAACAAGTTTCATCGCATCACGAAACGGCAAACTCAAGGTCATCGAGTTCACCAGCCGGCGAGCCAGCCGGTGCTTTGTTGCAAACACTCGAGGGCAACAATAGAACGATCATCACCATCATTCTCACATCAGGATAGATCATCGTCATCAGCCACACTCCGTGCGCTTGTGTGGAGAGTTAAGTAACAAACGGTTATCTTCCGTTCTCCGCAACCTGATTAATCTCCATACAGTGTTGATTAACTTTTCTGACACCTTTTTGTTTTTTCCTGAAAAAATTTTTCATTTTTTTTTTTCTCTTTTTTTTCATTTACTGTTTTTTTTTTTTGCAAGTTGATTAATCTCCCTATAGTGTTGATTAACTTTCCTGGCATTGTTTTTTTTTTCCATTTTAAAGTTTTTTTTTTTTTTGATTTGTTGGATTAAGTATTATTTTTACCGTTATATTTTTTGGATAAGTTTATTTTTTTTCTTATTTTTTTTTTTATTTATTTTTTTTTTTTTCAACGCATATATATATATATATATATATATATATATATATATAAATATATATATATATTTCCTTTTTTATGTCGAAATCTGTTGCGGAGGTACTTAAGACCCCGCAATGGATGAAACCAATGATGGCGGGGGTATTTCGCTAGCAGATATCTCCGATGATGAGTCTGTTAAATCTCCATCATTCGAAAATCTGCTTCTCACTGAAGAGGAAATGGATACCTCAGGGGATTCTACTTTGGACCCCAAAACGAGCACTGGAGCTTACCCAAAGGTGATGTCTAAACAACAACCTCCTTCACCCCCTGCCCCCCCTTCTCCACCATCGCCCCCTCGTCCACCTGTTCCCCCTACTCCAACCGTTCCCTTAAAAATTTCTGCGACCCCCCGCCATAAAGCTTACCCAAGCGACTCAAAAGGTCCGTGGGTTGTTTTTTTCCGGCCCAAACAAAAACCTTTGAATATTTCTCGGATTTCGAAGGATCTGACAAAACATTTTTCGGCCGTAACCGATATCTTTAAGGTAACGTCAAACAAACTGCGCGTTACCGTTGATGACCTGAAACAGGCAAACCGGATTGTTGCCTGTGAGCTTTTTTCGATCGAATATCGAGTCTACGTCCCCAGTTGTGACGTAGAAATTGAAGGAGTGGTCACCGAATCGAGTCTGACTTGTGAGGATTTCCTGCAAGTCGAATCTTTCGGCATTTTCAAAAACCGTGCCCTCCCGAAAGTCAAGATACTGGACTGCATTCAACTGCAGTCAGTGTCGCACATAGGCACAAAAAAAAAGTATACCCTCTCAGATTCGTTTCGTGTGACCTTTTCAGGATCGGCATTACCTGACTACGTCACAATTGGGAAGGTTCGACTACCTGTACGCTTGTTTGTACCGAGGGTAATGAATTGCTTGAAATGCAAACAACTAGGTCACACCGCGGACTTTTGTTCCAACAAACCGCGGTGCGATCAATGTGGGGAGGAGCATACGGAGGGTCCTTGTCATGCTACCCCAAAATGCGTTTACTGTAAGGATGCTCCGCATGCTCTGACTGATTGCCCGAAGTACAAACAGCAGGGAGAAAAACTAAAGCGGTCTTTGCAAGCTCGCTCTAAGCGCTCGTTAGCAGAAATTTTAAAAACGACCGCTTCATCTTCCCAAACCACCCCAAAAAGCAACAACACATTCCTCCTCCTGCCAGATGATGATCAGGGCTCTGACTCAGAGGTGGGTGAGAGTAGTCCTTTTGTCTTTAATGGCAACACGAGGAAGCGGTCCAAAATAAACGTCACCCAAAAACCTCGTAAGGCCTCTCGTATGGACTACCAACCTACCTTGACAAATTTAAGAGGTAGCGGAAATGTACCGAAACCCCCACCACCGGGATTTAAATCTTGTAATTTTAACAAGGACTTTCCGCCACTTCCGGGATCATCTAAAACCCCAGATATCCCAGTTTTTCAGCCAGAAAAACAGCTGAATAATCAGCAAGAACATGATGCCATGTTCACGTTTTCTGAAATTGTGGAGAGCATCTTCAATATATTCAACGTCTCTGACTCAACTCGGAACATTATTAATTTAGTGCTTCCATTCGTGAAAACTCTTTTGAAGCAACTAGCTTCTAGGTGGTCCTTCCTTGCATCGATCATATCCTTTGATGGATAATTTTCCGAATGAGGTCGGGGATATGATCTCTGTTCTTCAGTGGAACTGTAGAAGTCTTATACTGAAACTTGACACATTCAAATTTTTAGTTCACAACTCACTTTGTGATGCATTTGCTCTTTGTGAAACATGGCTTTCTTCAGACACCGATCTCCCTTTCCACGATTTTAACATTATTCGCCTTGATCGAGCAGATTCGTATGGAGGGGTGCTTCTCGGGATTCATAAGCTCCATTCCTTTCATAGAATCGATCTGCCTTCCGTGACAGGCATTGAAGTTGTCGCATGTCAGGTAAATATTCGAGGTAAAAGCCTCAGTATTGCCTCAGTATATCTTCCTCCAAGAACTGCGTTTTCTCGCCAAGGTCTCTCAGATATCTGCTCAGCTTTATCTGAGCCTCGGTTGATATTAGGAGATTTTAACTCCCACGGTACAGGCTGGGGGGAACTGTACGATGACAACCGCTCAACCCTGATATACGACCTTTGCGATAACTTCAATATGACAATTCTAAACACTGGGGAAGTAACACGAGTGGCCAAACCTCCAGCAAGAGAAAGTAGATTAGACCTCTCCCTCAGTTCGAGTTCACTATCGTTGGATTGCTCGTGGAAAGTAATTCAAGATCCCTACGGTAGTGACCACTTGCCAATCAAAATTTCTATTACCAATGGTTCATCTTCCACTCGCTCGGTTGACATCGCGTACGACCTCACGAAAAACATCGACTGGCAAAAATTTGCGTCCGCGGTTCTCGGTGGTACTGATTCGGTTGACATACTCCCTCCGCTGGATGAGTACTCCTTTTTATCGCGACTTATCGCTGACTGCGCTCTTCAAGCACAGACGAAACGCGTTCCGGGTGTTTTCGTTCGCAAACGACCTCTCACTCCGTGGTGGGATAAGGATTGCACCGACGCGAACAGCGAGAAGTCCGCCGCGTTTAAACGCTTCCGCAAACACGGTAAGGTCGAGGATTTCGAGCGGTACACCGACCTCGAGAAAACTTTTAAGAGCTTGATTAAAGCCAAAAAACGCGGTTACTGGCGTCGGTTCGTCGATGGTTTGTCGAGAGAGACTTCGATGAGAACACTCTGGAATGTCGGCAGGAGAATGCGCAACGCGTCATCACCGGTCAACGAAGACAAGGAGTACTCAGACAGTTGGATATTCAGCTTCGCGCAGAAAGTTTGCCCGGATTCGGTGTCGGTTCAAACCAACGTTCGTGATAGTCCGTCGGGTAGTAACGAAATAGATTCTCCGTTTTCGATGGTGGAATTCTCACTTGCTCTCCTCTCATGTAACAACTCAGCTCCAGGAATGGATAGAATCAAGTTCAACTTGCTCAAAAATCTCCCAGACGTCGCGAAGAGACGCTTGTTGAACTTATTCAATCAATTTCTGGAGCACAACATTGTTCCGGATGATTGGAGGCAAGTAAGAGTTATCGCCATTCGAAAACCCGGTAAACCCGCGTCGGATTATAACTCGTACCGTCCCATCGCGATGCTGTCCTGTATACGAAAATTGTTGGAGAAAATGATTCTATTTCGTCTAGACAAATGGGTCGAGTCGAATGGTTTACTTTCAGATACGCAATTTGGATTTCGGAGAGGCAAAGGAACGAGCGACTGTCTTGCGTTGCTTTCAACTGAAATTCAACTGGCCTATGCGCAAAAACAGCAAATGGGTTCAGTTTTCTTGGATATTAAGGGGGCTTTTGATTCTGTTTGTATCGATGTCCTTTCGGATAAACTCCACGATAGTGGGCTTTCACCAATTATGAACAACTATTTGAGCAACTTGTTGTCTGAGAAATATATGAGCTTTTCTCATGGAAACTCGACAACTTCACGAATTAGTTACATGGGTCTCCCCCAGGGCTCATGTTTAAGCCCCCTTCTTTATAATTTTTACGTTAAAGACATTGATGGTTGTCTTGATGAAAATTGCTCGCTAAGGCAGCTTGCAGATGACGGCGTTGTGTCCGTTATAGGGCCAAGTGCACCGGACCTGCAAGGACCATTGCAAGATACCTTAGACAATTTGTCTACTTGGGCTATGAAGCTGGGTATCGAATTCTCTCCGGAGAAAACTGAGTTGGTTGTTTTTTCTAGGAAGCATCATCCTGCACAGTTACAGCTTCAACTAAAGGGTAGAACAATCACTCAAAGTATATCTTTCAAGTATTTAGGTGTCTGGTTCGATTCCAAATGCACATGGGGAAAACATATTGCGTATCTAAAACAAAAATGCCAACAAAGAATCAATTTTCTTCGTACAATTACCGGAACTTGGTGGGGAGCACACCCGGAAGATCTTATCAGGTTGTATCGAACAACCATCTTGTCGGTTCTAGAGTACGGTAGCTTCTGCTTTCAATCCGCGGCGAAAACACATATCTTGAAGCTGCAACGAGTTCAATACCGTTGCCTCCGAATCGCGCTTGGCTGTATGCACTCGACGCATACGATGAGCCTCGAAGTACTCGCGGGTGTTCTCCCACTGACAGATCGTTTCGCTGAGCTGTCTTTCCGGTTCCTCATCCGTTGTGAAGTATTGAATCCTTTGGTAATAGAACACTTTGAGAAGCTGCTCGACCAAAATCCTCAAACAAGATTCATGAGTTTGTACTATGAGTACATGACGCTGGAGGTTGGTCCTTTTTCATTAATCTCCAATCGTGATTGCTTCCAAGCCTTCTATAGTTCCTCTGTAAATTTTGATCTGACCATGATGCAAGAAATCCATGGAATACCAGATCACCATCGGTCGATGGTTGTTCCCTCAATTTTTGCAATCAAGTACCACCATGTAAGTAACGATAAAAGATTTTTCACAGATGGGTCAACCATAAATGCTTCCACTGGATTTGGTGTATTTAATCAATTTCATAGCGCCTCCTATAAATTGCAGAAACCATGCTCCGTATACGTTGCGGAACTCGCAGCTATATTTTACGCAGTAGAGCGAATTGCCTCACTACCTTCTGACCATTATTTCATTTTTACGGATAGTCTTAGCTCATTGGAGGCTATTCGTTCAATGAGGCCGATGAAGCACTCCTCGTATTTCCTGCCTAAAATACGATCTAAACTGAGTGCTTTATCTAACTGCTCCTATACTATCACCTTAGCTTGGGTCCCATCTCATTGCTCAATTCCGGGTAATGAGAAAGCGGACTCATTGGCTAAGGTGGGCGCTATGGAAGGCGATATTTTTGAGCGACAAATCGCCTTCAACGAATTTTTCTCCATTGCTCGCCAGCAAGTCCTCATCAGTTGGCAACAAAAATGGAATGATGGTGAATTGGGAAGATGGTTACATTCTATTCTCCCACAGGTGTCGAACAAACCATGGTTCAAAGGGTTGGACATGAGCCGCGACTTTATACGCGTTATTTCAAGGCTTATGTCCAATCACTGCTCGTTAGACTCGCACTTCTATCGAATTGGGCTCTCAGGCAGCAATTTATGTGCGTGTGGCAGTGGTTATCACGATATCGAGCATGTTGTTTGGTCGTGTACCTTACACCGTGTTGCCAGATCTGAGTTATCCACATCCCTCAGGGCCCGAGGAAAACAACCCGCGATACCCGTTAGAGATGTCTTGGCGAGCCGAGACCTTGACTATTTGAATTTAATTTATGTGTTTTTAAAACGGATAGATTTGAGGATTTAGAAGTTAGTGTCATCTTGTGTTCTCCCAAGTTGTTAGCTACCCATCGGTGTACCCCCATGTTTGTCTTTTTCATCAGAGTGTCGCCTAGTTCGAGATCAAGAGCACATTGCTCTCCAAACCTTGTGTTCACAATCCCTACCCTGCCATCCATTTGTTACAATTTGTTACCCCTAACCTCGAGATAGCCGCGAGTAATCGGCCCCCGCTTTACTAACGTTAGTTTTAAGTAATTTTGTTATCTAAACAATGAATATCGGCTCCGCAAAGCTACAGCAAATGAGCCTGGAAAAATAAACGAATTATTAAAAAAAAAAAGAATGTTTATCCATTGCGTCTGAGCTCTAAAATGTCAGTATCACCATCATGTGCTTAATTTACTGCCATTTTGTGGGCACCTGGCCGTTTGTCAATCTTTCCTTCATCAGTTGACAATAACCCCGGGTGAAAAAGAGTATCTGCGCTAAACTCAATGATCCTGAAATATACCCACTTTATCTCAAACTCAGACTCAGGTAATTATATCATTTGTAGATTTTGCAACGTTGCTAATAGCTTCTGCCTCACTTTTTATAGGCCAAAGCGTAATTAAACGATCCAATCTTGAAGACACGGCGTGCGAAATTCTACCTGCTCTCACTGAATTATCCGGCATTATTATACACTCTTAGATTTTTTGCCAAGATGGGCACCACCGTGTCTGGGCAAGTTTTTCACTGAGATTAAGCAAAATAAAGAGCCGGCGCCGGTGGTGTAGTGGTAAGCGTGACTGCTTTCTAACACCCCGATGGGTCTGGGTTCAATCCCAGCCGAGGTCATGGAGGTGAACCAGCCCCAGGCTGAAAGCCTCCCTAATAAAGATAAATCAATCAATCAATCAATCCCAGCCGAGGTCGGTGGGATTTTTCTCAGGCATAAAAATCTCTGGTCACGTCTTCCTTCGGAAGGGAAGTAAAGCCGTTGGTCCCGGCCCATGTGTGTTGAATGGGTGCGATATTCTACGCAGGTGAGGAAGCTGCCTTCCTGCACATTCGATTGCCGTCAATGGATGGCAATCGATGTCCGTCGGTGATTGGCACTAGATTGCGGAACAGAGACCGACGTTAAATAAAGGAAAGAAGCAAGCAAGCAAAATAAAATGCCGAGCTGCTCGGTGGTGCCCATCTCGGCAACAAAATTTAAGTGTCCAACTGCTTATAGTGGAGATACAGATGAGCGACACCTATTTACCGTCAACCCAGACACTTTACCGCGTGTAAGGATTTACCTGGGAACAAGAGACAGCATTTGTACCAGCAGAAGCGTACAACAAATCACTGACTTGTCACCTCTGGCAAAGAGGATTAGAACGGGAGCTTTTTTGGGGGTTCAATCTTGTTTCGTCGGATCAACGAAGGATGGCAATCCGACGAAACTGCTTTTGTTAACACCAGCTACTAGCCTCTCTCTCTCTCTCATGCCTACTCCTGGCGTCAGTGCATCTGACAATTCCTCATCTATTCAGCCTGCATTACCTACTACTGTATCGGTAACCCAAGCATCGCCCGTTCAATCATCTTCAGCTAATGAAGTCGTAGCCTGTTCTTCATTTATTTTTTTCCAAAACGGTATTTATGCACAAAGTATCACGAGATCTTTGCTTTTCGAAACGAACTGCCGCTAATGAAAAGCCGCAATGTTATTCCCCACAAGGATCGAGTAAACTGGGATCGAAAAGAGCGGTGCTTGGTTTGGCTAGAGCAAAGGTCGCGTGAAATGTAGAGGGAATACCCCAATAAAATGTTCCTCACTTTTCCATAAATAACTGCTTGGATTAAGAAAATCGACGGAAATTTTACTTAGTCTAGGAGTATACTAATAGGCTGAGTAAAATATCTCTCGATTTTCGTCATATTCAAGAAGGTTTTCTTGGAAAAGTCGAGGAAAATTTTACTCATTTAATTATTGCAATTTTGAGACAAATTCGACTCAATTTTGAATTACAATCGTTGGCCGTGTTGCATAAGTTCGTGCCATGCAAGAAAAGTGGTTAGTCGATAAAACTTGAATGCAAGTAAGTCGACAAATTAATACTGATATACACGTTAACGTTATGAGCAAAATTACACCCATTTTGAAGAAAAGTGGCTTAACGTCGGGCTTTACTCATTATTGGGTTATCTATTTTTGAAAATTATTGATATTTTATGAGTAACAGTTACTCATTTATGTAAAACAGATGCTCATTAACCTTCCTAGTGCATTGGAGTCATTTTTGGCCTGTGTATTTTTTTTCCTATCGCTGAAGGAAGGTTAACATTTGCTCATATATGAGTGATATTTAATCATATTTGAGTAAACGCATTTGCGAATTTGAGAAAATGGGATTCAAAATGAGTCAACCTCAACGACCGTGCAGAGGCTGCTCCTTGGTTATGCTTTCTTTATGTTCACACTACAGAGTTATAACATATTGCAAGACTATCTTAATGACGTTTTTCTTGTTGATGATAATTATAAAAACACCCTTGTAACATGCTATAGCTCTGTAGTCTATGCAAGGTATGAAAACAAACAGATACATATCAAATGCATTCAAATAACCAAAATCCTTCGCGTCCTAGTTATTTTGCAACGAAAAACGCTGATACCCGAGCATTGAACACTTATCTCTAATCTAATAAGTACAGTGTTATAATGGACGAAATTTGTCATTTTGATTAATGTTTTATGGTTTCATACTAAAAGAATGCAATCAAATTGCTTATTATCACTAAATACAAGCTCAATCGTTTGAAAATGAATATGCCAAAAATAATATAGTTTACGTAAAGCCTTGTAAAACACATTTCAAAATAAATCAGCACAAAAGCTACTATTAATCACAAGATCATTACATGTTATGAACTGTGACATATCAAGGTGTTGTTGATGACAGAAAGAAACAAAAATATTACGCATTTTCTTGCAAAAGTCTTAGCACCGTCAAACATGATATGCCTCAGTAGAATTTAAGGTACCTATGTGTCATGCATAGTGATTTTGTTTACACTCACCATTGCCGTAGGGAAGAACCTGCGTGGTGAATGAAATTAAAAGAAAACCATGAAAATTACTTTCGTTCAATTGACGCCAAAAAAACTGGGCCGGTTGTATAATTTGTGCATCGGGCAGTGCGAAAACGACTTGATAGAGTTCATGCCGCATCCGAAGACGGAGGCGGACGGGTTTGGTATGTACGTGACCTGGCATTTCTGTTGTCTATCATTCGTCTTCGTATTGAACTACAAGCGGTGATGCGGTACGACTCATTTTTTCGAGATTTGATCATGAAAATTCAATATCATTGGGGACTTGTGCAATTGTCAAACTATATTGTTATCTTTGTCGGACGACAGGGTATTTGTGTTTGAATGCCCAAATTTGATCTTTGACGCTAGCAACAAATATTTACACGATTGAAGTAGGTACTACATGTCGAAATAAACTTGCATTGTGACATGCTTCTCCTGGCACTTGGTGTGGTTGGACTTTAACGCATTTTTGTGAAATCATAAAATAAAATACTGTATGGTACAATTTTAACAGACGCATTTAAATAGAAAATGCTTACCAACTATTGAAACGCAGCAGTTAATTCAAACAGTAAATGCACGGATTCACAGATGAATTTTTTGATAGATAAATTTTGAAAATTGACAACTCAAAAAAAAAAGAACGGCGATACGAAAACCTCAATGAGGTCTTGCAACTTTTTTTTATCATTTCAGCTATAAACTTTCTTCAGTATTCGAGACTTTTGACTGCATAGAATGCAAATGGAATCTAATTTGCAGAGATCCTGGAACTTTTTCATCTTTCAGAATTGGAAAACTTGTCGAAAATATTGAGCTTATTATATAATCTTTGTTCGACCGTTCTTCAGTACTAGTTCTGTATTATGCATACATCCACAGATGCAGGGTACGGCGTATTTTTATTAGTTTTCAACTAACAATAATCGCACCTCCCCCCCCCCCCCCCCAGCGTATTTGCTATCATCGATGCCATTCATGCTAAAAGTCACGAATGTCCCAAGACAAGTCACGAATGACGTTAAAGTGATAATTGAAAAACAAAACAAAATTCGCAGATGAAATAATTTATTTTTCAATATTTGACCATCATGCGTATGGTTTTTAAGCAGATTAGCAACTTACCGAAAATATTGTTTACAATTGCATACAATATTTGGAATTTTTCATACAATATCTCACAACTTTAAACTTTTTTTATAGAGACTTTCAGCCTTTAGCTGGTTCGTCTCTTTAATGCAAACTTTTTTTTTTTCGAACAGTGTATGTATGTACAGAGTATGTATGTATAGGGTTTTTTCTTTTATTTTATTTTTTCGATTTGTTTTCCGTACTGAGTACAAATGCTACCGACGCCAGGGAGGCAGCTCCCACTCCCAACCCTACCTATCGACCCATCAACTCATGAACCGGGGATCAACGGCTCTTAAGCCTCAGAACATCCCGGCGGCGCCGACTGGGATTGAACCCAGTCCTTTTGGGGTGAGAGGCAATCACGCTTACCATTGCACCACCGGCACCACTTTACGTCATTTTGTAGAACGTATATATTTTTGAGAGCAGATCTTATGTTTTCACTCTTTATGTCTATTTTTTAGCCAGCATGAAAATTTACAATAACTTCTTGGATATTAAACCAAAAGGAAATGGAAGGTGGGTAAAAGTTCGTTTGAAGGTTTTTGCAGATCGTGTAAAATAAAACTCAATTGTTTTGGGCGGTCTTTTAAAACCAGACTTTCAAAAAAAAAAAAAAATCACAAAAATTTCCGAAGAATTATAAGTTTGTGTAGGAATGATAAATTAAAACATTTTAGCCAACTTTGGGAGTGTACAACTAGAAAAAAATAATAGTGAAGGGGTAATTTTATTTCAATAAATGGAGCAGAATGTGCCAGAAAACCATTATCTGAGCACAAACATGTAGCTGTGGATACGTCTATTAACGTCTCTTTAAACTGTTCCCCTACAAGAGGAGAATTTAGTTCATTCGAGACGGGTTTTAAACATCAGCTGTTTCATCATTGTGTCCCCCGTTAGGTCGGTCGTCCTCCCTCACACACCTTGGTCTTTAGGACCTTAAAGACTGCCTCTTGTCGAATGAAGTGGCATGACTACCAGTCATTTTCTTTCTAATGCCACTTCAACTTACTCATGCTTATATCATATCGTATAAGTCTATCGCCCTCAGGAAGTTGAGTACAGTTTACTCTGTACTCCTGTCGTTGAACAATACCTCACGGATTGTACCAACGACACCCATATCTTCCCTTAATTGTGCTCTTGCCAGGCACTCCACTAATAGATGATTTACATCTAATACCACACCGCATCCCTGGCAGTAGGCCACACTGCCGCTAAAACGAGGTCCATGAGTGAGCCGTGTATGACCAATCCTCAGCCGAGTCAGAACTTTCTGATCTCGAGAATTAGGTGCATCCTTCCACTCTTGTGTAGTGTTCTTGATACGACGCAGGAATTCATCATGGTTGTTATGCCAAGACACATTCCATGCGTATCGCGAGGTCTGCTTCACCCAGCGGGTAGCGTCACTATAGGGCACCGGAGTGGCCTCTAGTCGAGCAAGACGACCCTGGTTAGCTAGTTTATCAGCAGCCTCATTCCCTGGTATACCTGCGTGTCCAGGTACGCATGCAAAGGTTATGTTAGCGTACCGTTGCACCTCTAACAGCCACGGGTGTCCAACCTGCCCATGCTCAAGGGCAGAGAGACAACTCGCAGAGTCAGAAAATACAACAGCCTGAGACCCATTTGCTAGCCTACAAGCTTGCAGGAGAGCATAGGCCTCAGCTGAGAAGATACCTCAGAGACCGGGTAACCGGCCGCAGCGGCTTATGTCCTCCCCAGACACCCAATAACCAACCTCCTCTTCGATTAATGAACCGTCCGTAAATAGCTTGAGCCTTCCCTCGTATGAGGCAGCGACCTCCCTAAATGCAGCTTTCGCCACACTAGAGCTAGCCCCCGCCCCGCACAGAGCTTTAACCCTCGAATCAACTTTCGGGGCAGTAGCATCCCATGCCCGTTGCCACAGCCTAGCTCGCTGAGCTAACGTGGGAAAATCTACTCCCGTCAAGTCGCTCCACCATTCTCTCGCCCTTGCAACCGTGGGCCTATCATTGAGAATGGGATCCCTTTCTAGGAGCCTTAGCGCCTTGGTGGCCAGGTCTTCGGTGACAACATTCACCAAAGGAACCTTTCCATTCTCCACCAACGGAGAAGCTATTGGTGAAGACCTCAGCGCTCCCCTATAAATTCTGTACGCCTCATTGTACTGAGGTTCCAGAATCTTGAGCAGGGAGACACCACCCCTGCTCCACAGTTCCGCCCCGTAAAGGATGCTAGGGACAAACAGAGCCCTAGCAACCTTAGTCAATGTACTACGAGAGGCTTCAGAGAAGCGACCATTTAGGGTCCGAAGGATATTCAACTTGTTGTTGACGTTATCCTTCACCAACTTGGCGTGCTTAACAAATCGGAGTTTGTTATCGATAGTCACACCAAGCAGTTTCATCTCGCGTACGGCCTTGACCGCATGCTCACCGATACTAACATAAGGCAGGTTCGGTCTGTGATGATGACCAAAGCAGACGTGCAGCAGTTTGGACTTCTCGGGGGAAATCACAAACTCAACACCATCTGCCCAGTCAACGACAGACTGAACTGCATCCTGCATCTTGTGCCTAACTACCCTACCGTATTTACCTAACACGATAAGGGTAATATCATCGGCGTATACAATGATGTATACTTCCTTGGGAATGCGTTCAAACACTGAGTTCATCGCAATGAGAAACAGTGTAACCGAAAGGACAGACCCTTGCGGGATGCCATTCTCCAGCAACCTCGAGGAAGAAGTTGCGCCAGCGTTCAATACTCGGAACCTACGGTTCTGTAGAATGTTTTCTACGTAGTTAAACATACATCCTTGGAAGTCCCAGCTCTTGAGGGAAGTCAAGATAGAAAGCTTCCATGTCATATCATATGCCTTGGACAAATCGAGGGAGACTACATCTACATGCAAATCTTCCGACGAGGCCTTGTCCAATAAATGATCGAGCTCAGAGAAGAACGTCTCTGAACCATAGCCGCATCGAAATGCGTGTTGCCGTGAGTGGATCCGTCCTTGCCTCTCCAGCTCGGTTGACAGACGACGTTTAACCATCCGCTCGAGTGTTTTTCCCATGCAGCTCAGCAGGGTTATCGGTCGATAACCCTCTGTTAGGGTTTTATCCTTCCCAGGTTTGGGAATAGGAATAACCAACCCTTCTTTCCACTCGTCCGGTATCTGGCCAGAAAGCCAGACTTCGTTCATAGTAGCAAGAAGAGCCAATCGGCCGACAAGGGGTAATCTCCTAAGCAAGGGATACCCGATGTCGTCAGGGCCCGCAGCCTTACCAAGGCCGCGGCGCAGGGCCCAGTTGAGCTCTTCAAGCACGAATACCCTGTTGTAGTCTTTAACTAGACTACCCTGCCTGTCACGGGAGTAGCGGTACTACCCCTCAGCCAATGACTTTACACGCAGGAACTCATTACTGTAATTGCTGTTTGTCGACACCTTGGCAAATTGATCAGCAAAGGCCCCAATGATAAGTCCTGGGTCTTTCGTGTAATCGCCATCCAACTTAACAACCCTCTCAACATGTCTGTTCTTACCACCGACAGACTTTACCTTTCGCCATAGCTCACCCGAGCTAGTGGTTTCCGATATGTCCACGGTGAAAGCAGACCATGTATCCCGCTTTGCAGCTTTGATTACGCTTCTAGATTTAGATCGAGCAAGCTGAAACTCCCTCAATCTATCGGCCCTAGAAGGATCATCAAGCTGCAACCTACGCAGCGCCCTCAGACATTTACGTCTAGCCTTAATCGCTGTATGAACTTCTGTCCCCCACCAAGGGACAGTTTTCATACCTCCTCTCCCTCCAGCCTTTGGGATGTGACGATGAGCGGCCTTACTCAAGATTTGGGTCCAGTCACCTGGTCTCAATATCGTGTCATCACCAGGCAGTTGGCGACAGACTCCTTTGCCAAAGCTGTCCCAATCTGCCTTCTCAAGGTTCCATCTCAGTCTTGTCACAGTAGACGGGAGGTCTACAGCCTGTGACAATGAGATAGGAGGGTGATCACTTCCGTGTAAGTCATCGTCAACCCGCCAGATAAACTGGCTGGCTACATCCCAAGAGGCTATGGCCAGATCAATCACGGACTCCACCCCGGTGGTGGGATCGAACCGAGTCGGTCTGCCATCGTTCAACACTGAACAACCCAACGTGTCCAGTAGCTGATACAACCTCTCACCACGAACGTCAGTCTTATGTGATCCCCAGGAGGGGTGATGCGCATTCAGATCGCCCACTATCACATAAGGGACAGGCAGCTGCGAGATGAGATCTTGCAGTTTGCCGATGACGTTCACTTCCTTGCCAACCCTATTCCTCGGAGCCATGTATAAGCTAACAATAGTCAGCTTATACGGCAAATGGAATGGTGACCGCGGTGGCCTCCAGTTCAGTATCCAACTGCTCTACCTTATGTGGTATATCTTCTTTAATAGCCAATCCAGTGCCGTGGATGTAGGCATTAATGTGAGGCTTAATATACCATTTATATCTACCACCGAGATAGTTTGGAGGTAGATCTGCTACCTTGGCCATCGTTTCTTGGAGAGTGACGACACAAGGGTTCAGTTTCTTTGTCAATAGCTGGATCTCAGATAACTTTGATCGCAACCCATGGACATTCCATTGAAGTATTACGTTCGATGCTCTTTACCATTCTGTTGTGGGACATCAGACATGGTAACTACTTTTTACCGGCAACAGCATCGCTTTCGCGCTCTTATACCGAGTCCATAGGGGGAGAAGGTGCTGTATTTTCTCCTTTTTTCCGGCTTTTCTTGCCGGCGGTTTGATTCCGTTTTCTACGGGTCACGGGAGCAGTAACCTCGCTCTCATCAGAGTCGAGGTTAACGCCAACTCTTTCGAGTTGTCCAACAAGGGAAGCACATTCCATCTCAAGGCGAGTCTTGGACTCCTTGAGCTGTTTGATCTTCCCCTTGCCAAGGGCGACCTCTTTACGTAGACTTTCCACCAACTTTTCCAGGAGCTGTTTGTCCTTATCGGTTGGTGTTTCGGCATCAGGCAAGGGGTCGGTGCCAACCTCTTGGGTTAGCACTTTGCCCTCCCTACCAGTAGTCTTTCCACTCTTGGTGGCAACTTGCGTAAGACCAGCAGGTGGACTAGCACCAACCTCAGTACTCTTGCACTGGGTAGTCCCCTTTTTGCCGGCCTTCGCACCCTTTGCAGATGGAGCTCCGTCTGTTCCCTTGCCCTGAGGGTTCGACTTCGCAGCACCCTGCTTGGCCTTCTTCTTCTTCTTCTTCCCTTTGGAAGACAAAAAGGGCACCTGCTGACCCTTACCAACAACAGGTCAACAAGTCAACAGGTGCCGTCCTAGCAGCAACCGCTGCATAAGACTTCCCGCTTCGCTCGTCGCTATAAACCTTCTTGGCATCCCCAAAGGAGACACCAAGGTTAGTTTTGAGCACAAACATGTAGTGTCTTCGCACCGGTATGGGGAATTTAAATACTTGTAGTGGCAAAACTTCTCAAAAACTGCCATGAAGTTTGTGAACCTTTGTCCCATTAATAATTAGAACTTTTGCCCCATCGGCACGCCAAACACTTCCGAAAAAAAAAATCGTTTTAGCTACGAAAAAACTGGAAATCATCAAAGATTTGTAAGAAGGGATGAAATTGGGATTAGGTTGATTCCAAATGCTTGCAGTTCTGAGATAATTTAATTTATCAAGTAAGATCGAACATTTGCCCTAACTTACTATATTTTTTTTCGAAGCTCTTAGCTTTGAATAAGTTGAATCAATGATTATATTGAATTGGTAATGTTTCTTTTGATTTTTTGAACAGTTTGATTTAAAGTTGGACTTGATACCCCAAGGATTAGACACACTTAATCCGGAGATGTGTGTGTGTAAACAAAAATAAAACTCTGTTTGGGATACTTGAACCCCCAGAATTTTCACACTTTCCTTCCCGGGATGTGTGTAAAAATTAATTTGAAAATACAAGAGGATCAAGTGTAACTATAGGAAACAGAGTTTTCTGGAAAATTTTAGAAAAAAAGTACCGTAAAACGGGGTAACTTTGAGAGTTTTTTGAAGTGAATTCTAAATATTTTTCACAACTATTATTGTTTTTTTTTAAATATTATTGTTTTAGTACTGATGATCCTAGAGTCAATTTGTTAGTAATATGTTTAACTGAAATTATTACATATGCACTATTTTTTTGGTCTTGTGACAGAGAATCAGGTTTTTGTTTGTTTTGGCGTTACTTTGATAATACTCGATGAATTCAGAGAATCATGCGAATCTCGAACAATTTAGTTCAAGAAACATGAATCTTTGAATGAGTATATAAACAGAAACAGCATAAACAATAAGAATACGACATTGAATTTGTGATGGGCTATTTCGGAAATACATTTAATAAGTGATTGTTAGAGTGCCTTTTAAATCAGGCGAAAAACAAGAAAATGTATTTTTTTTAGATATTTGGAACATATGTAAAACATACTTTGTAAAAACTCTATACGATATCAAAGGTAATACCCTTAATATGGAATAGGGATCTATGAGATTAAGTAAATCCAGACATTATAATGCCTTTTTTTAATGAATTATTGACAGTGTCCGTCTTGCCATGATGGTAAACTATTAACAAAAATGTCTCTAGTTGAAAACGTAATAACAAAATTTAACTGAGGTCCAGAAACAGGAGAGTACACTATGTTGTAAATATTTTTCTGTTTTGGTGCTTTACAACCTAGGAATGGTAATGTACATCACAGCACCGTTAGAGGAATAACTTTTTGTTCTTGTTTATATTTTTCGTGAAAAGTAGAATATTGGAGAATGCTTTAAATATCGTTATTAAGAGTGAGTGTGACCAAAACCCGACTATTCAATAGTTAAGCCTTGAAACAATCAGGAGTCCATGTTACCTCCACTATCCGTCTTACCTCGAATACCCCTACTTTTGAGAATTTATCATTTGGAGGTTTTAGAATATTTATAAAGTTACTGTTTCGGCCAGAATATATTTTTATACGTTGTGTCTGATGGGGAATGTTGGAGTTCAGGAGAGTCTTAATTATATGTTCTGGAGCACAAATAAAACAAATATAATTATTTCAAATTTATTTGTCTCCGAGTGGCATCTTCCCGGCTCGGAGGTCCGAAAACTTGTGTTTTTTACATGTAATTTTCTTAACTTGAATAATACAAGCAATAATTAATTGTCTAAGAACACAAGTTGTATCTAAGAAATCCATTCTACAAATAGTACACGGAGGACATTTGATATTGTCATTTTCCAATATTCAAATAGAGCCCGGCGCCAATGGTGTGATCCAACAGCGACATATGATATTTCCTGACATACGAATTTGCTATGAGATCCCAAGACTTGTAAAAGATGTTCAAAATTCTGTCATTTTTGATAAGACATCGTGATATCGGATCTGAACAAAATATCATGTACCAAAACACAGAATGTTTTGTTTTTACGATTCAATTCACTGTTTTTTTTTTCAATTCTTGCAAATTGGTTGTAATTTTATTTTTCGCACAATATTAATGCATTTTACCAAATTTAAATTTTTGGTGAAGCACAGAAGGAGAATTATAATCCACAGATTTATTATAGAATTGATCCAAATTTTACATATAATAAGTTTAGTTATCAATTACTCGTTTTTCACAATCATAACGAATTCCAGAACTGCCGCCATAATACCATCCCCCATTACCGTGTGTTTGTTTACAGTACCGCTCACTTATTTGAACGACTTCAAGTCAGCTACCTGATATGTGTCATGTAGACGACGACAATACATTAAAACATAACCAAATTGCTTATTTTATTATGAATGGGCAGAGTGCGATCTTCTTTCGGTGTATAAAGCTTCCACTTGCATTGCGACAGAAAACCGGCAAAATCGCAAACGTCCTTGATTCAATTACAACCAGTCAGTAAAGCAGCTGTGTGGTGAGAGCGCAAGTGAGTGCTTATTTTATGAGCCATATCACGGCTCAGCGCGCAAACCAAGAAATACTTGCACTTTTACTTAAGACCTAAGACCGTAAGACTAAACTGGGGTGGGATGCTTCAGTGTATTAGTAAACACAGTATGAATTGCGCCATTCTTGCAGTGCAGTGCTTAAACCCAACCTGTCCGCCTGGTTTCGCGTACGCGTTTAGCGTGGATGCAACTGTATGCACTGTATGCAACTAAATATGCAACTTAAAACCAGCGCAGATCGAACTTACCGAAGCCGGTTTATCTTTCTTTGGCCTTTCTTGAACAAGGTACGGTGACCCTTTTTTCGGAAACAGAAAAGTCACTTTTACTCAGTGCGACAACAATATGCCGTATTTGTCATAATCAAACATGTACAGTAGAAGGTTTTCCACATGATTATTTTCAACGATAAATAGGATCCTAGTCGACATCTTCATGCGGAAAAATATCGAAACATGTGCATTTTAACTTTCATGATTTTCTAATTGAAATTTTTCAAACAAAGTTTTAGAAGAAAGTTCAGATTTTTGCTTCAACACACATTTTTTTTCCTGCATCTCGGAAAATTCTTTGCTGAGATCTCAGTAAAATTGATTGCCGAACACTCAACTGTGCAAATAACGGCAAAAAAATACTGAGCTGACGAAAAAAAAAACCAAGTGCGTAGGTGATGCAATTCCCTTATGCCAGAATAGGATCGTATAGTCATGGCTGGTACATCTAACCTATTGGCAATTGTTACCACGTAAGCATAACGCATATTTTCAAACATTGGCGGAATCTAGCAATATGCAGTGCAAGTATTTTGGTATATGGTTGCGAAGGGGCGGCCTGATTTGTTCACCATTTTTTTATAATTTTTTAACTGTCATATATATATATATATATTGTACAGTACATATCGTTACTGAACTGTCTGCTCGTTTTTGCTTGTTTGGGAATTATTGGTATTGGAAGTTGCGTGATGGTCTGGAGTAAAGTTGTTTAGATTAACACCCTTATACCATATCATGGAAGTTTTCATACCAAGAAATACTTCTGTAGACATCAAACTTCTTGAATCAACCATTTCAGCGTAAATAATAAATCGTGCGTTTTGAAACCCCTGGCCCCACTGTGCGTCGCTTGCTTTTATTGATCTATTCCTGAAAAACGAAAATCCTGAAAAACATAGAACGTACACATCAGACAAACATGAATCAGATGTTCCGTCGGGTGGTTGTATGAACAACAGGTTCCCTATGGTTCGAAGGATAACCTCTAATATTTTGAAATAGTGCACAAAAAAAAAAAAAAAAACACCAAAAATGCATTAAAATCCCTAAAAAGGTTTAAAGGCGGCCTTTTTTTGGCGATTTTAATGCATTTTTGGAGTTTTTTTTTGTGCGTACTATTTCAACAGCATGATACAGTTTATGAGCAAAAGAGGGACGCACATTTTTTGCCTGTAGACTTGGAGACATACATCTCCGCGTACATCGTACGGGTTAGGCAAAAGATGTGCGTCTATCTTTAAAAACTGTCGCATTAATGGTCTTTCGCTCATTTTCAACTTCTATCCAATTTTCATACTGCCGTACTCTAACGGAACTATCCACCTACCCTCTTCTAAAGATCATTCTCTAGCTAATAAATTATCACACTAAAGCTTCATGTTAGCATTTCCAACCAACTCTGAACATCGCTAACTTCGCGTATGAAGTAACATAAAAAACACTTTGAATGATACAATAGCCTATTATCGTCAATGACTTTAAAAACAACAAAAAAAGGCATAGAATTGCCATAATAAATTTTAGAACGCAAAATATACAGTGATAGTGTCAATATATCCTTTAAAACGACAAAACAACTCTGAAATTAAATGAAAATAGCCCTAATAACGCCCAAAATTTCAAAAACATTTAAAAGTGCCGAATTGTTTAATGCTGATAGAGGGATGTTTTAAGAAGTTTGATTAAGTATAAGAAAATGTGCTTCGTTAAAAATTTCAGAAACTTTACGCCCAAAGCTGAAAGTCTCGTTAATAAAGAAAACTAAACTAAACTAGGAACTTTTTAATGATTTGAAATTCAATCAGATTTGATTTATTTATTTATTTATTTATTTATCTATTTATTTATTTATTTATTTATTTATTTGTCGTCAATCACTGTAGACCGTTTTACAATTGTTGTCTTAAGTGCTATTTTTACAATTATGTCTTTGTTTATATTTTTATAATATGTCTTAAGAACAAGTTAAAACATTACTTCTAGTTGACGTTATGCGAGGAATTAAAATATTGCTTTAATTTGGTTTTTGTCATTGTAAAGTCAATGTTATCGCAGTGCTTATTATATGTATCCATCATTTGGTTCAAGGGTCCAAATTTGGCATAATTCGTACGATGACGATTTGTAGCAAATATATTTTTATTTCGTAAATGCCTAGATGGTGTATATAAATTTAAGGATGACAAAAGTTCTATTGAATCAATTCGATGTGATACGATATCGTTTACGAAAGAAATCATAGCAAATTCACGACGCTCCTTTTATCATTTCATTTTAACCTAGGTGCTCTATATCGTGGTAGGGGTAAACAATAGTTGCAATTTCCAAACCTACGACTGGATGCCTTCCTTCAAATAACAACCGTAGTGCGGTAAAAAATCGGTAGAACTGTTTCAAACACACAGTTGGTACTTGAGCGGGTCGGTTTTCATCTCTTTTTGCCAGTGGTGGCCGGGGGGACACCCCTCACCATCCCTCTCCAAAGGGGGAGTTTGGTAAAGAGAGAAGAAAAACCGATTTGTACCTTCCTTAAAAGTTGTCCTAGCTCGCTGTTCTAATATCTATATGCAATCTTCACACTGCCGTACTCTAACGGAACTATCAACTCTATGCTTTCATCTACTCCATCTATCGTATAAAAATTACCACTACAGTCTGTTATTTGAAATTAGCATCTTCAACTATGTAGGTGCTCCAGTTACTGCAGTAACGTACCAGCCTTAATTGTTATGATATATATCTAAGTGTTTTTACGTTGTTCATGTCTTGACAATTCAGTATTTTAAACAGGTTTTTTAAACCTGCATGTCAGTATAACAATTGATATCTTAAAACTAAAAACTAAAACTAAATCTTATCTAAGTATAAAGGGAATTAATCGTTGCAATTGAGGATTGCAACGATTTTTGCCTGAAGTTATTAATTATTTTGTTGGACATTTGTTCTAAAGTCTCAACATTCGAAATTCTATGTACCTGTACCAGGGAGGCAACTTCAAAATCATTTTCAGAACTTTGTTCTGAATCCTTTGAAGTGCTTTTTTCCTGGTAGTGCAGCAGCTAGACCATATTGGCACAGCGTAAAGCATTGCCGGTCTAAAAACTTGTTTAAATATTAAAACGACGTTCTTTTAATGTTTGAATATTTATGAGCATACACCGAGCTGTGTAAGATGGCAGAGGAAATACAGTCCAACCTTACTTGCGGAGAGCATACAATAGAAACTGCTTTTGAACGGACTCTATTCTTTCTTCGTGTGTGATTGAAAAAGGAGACCAAACTATGCTGCAATATTCTAATATCGACCTTACATAAGCAATGTACAATGTTTTTATCGTATACGGATCGTGAAAGTTATAGCAGATACGTTTTATGAAACCAAGCATGTTGTTAGCTCTGTTAATAATTGTGTTATAATGATCGGTGAAAGTAAGTTTTGAGTCCAAAATAACACCTAGATCCCTGACTCTATCACACTTTTCTACGATCTGGTTTCCTAAAGTGACTGTTATATCGGGTAGCTTTTGTTTTTTACTAATGGTAATGGAGTTACATTTTTTTATATTTAATTGTAGCAGGCTTTTTTGACACCAAGTATGGAATATTTGAATTTCCTCTTTGAATGTGATGATGTCTTTGGCATCTTTTATTTCCAAAAAAAGTTTAATGTCGTCAGCATAGATTAAAACTTTCAATTTCTTAATAATGAAAGATATGTCATTGACGAGGATAATAAATAAAAGTGGTCCTAAATGGGAGCCTTGAGGAACTCCTGAAGTGACATCAACGGGATTTGATATCTTTCCTTTGTATTTTACTATTTGATGGCGGTCAGTTAAATATGATTCAAGCCACTTGAGGAGTGCAGCTAGCTAGCAACTCAAAAATCAATAGCACAAATGTAATTCAATTTTTTTTCTCGATTAGTGATTTTTGGCATAGTTCCCGGCAAATTAATCGAAAAGTAAGTTGTTTTTTTTGTTCTGAGAAGAGAGTGTGGCATCGTCGGAAGAAAAGATAAATCTGTGCGATTGGCCATTTGAAAACCAATTTGCGCATCATGGTTGCGTGGTCACGCATACCTGCTCACGTATCATCATCATCGAGTGTGAGCACCCAAGGAAGAAGTGTTAGTATGTTTACTAAAATGAACTATGACGGATGTATATGGCATGTTTTGTGCTATAATCAACCCTTCTCGTGTTTACTCGTGAAATTCACATCAAAGATTGATCACTTGTGTAGGAAATGAATTTTGCAAGGCATTTGTGACCAGCATACACCTTACGGTTGCATGAAACAGGTCCAAATCTGTTTCAATTCGTCCGTATTTTTTGTTTGTTTTCGCACTGAGATTTATCGTAAAAAGTCCGAAGCGTTTGAGTTTTTTTTTTTCAAAAACGTGGAACACCCGTGCATTACGAAGCGTACTCGGCTCTTGCACGCGAGCTCAAGAGCCTCATCAAAGCCAAGAAACGCGAATACTGTCGGCAATTTGTGGATGGATTATCGCGCGTCGATGGAGAAGCTTTGGAACGCGACGCGAATGATGTGTAACCGGTATTCAAACAATTCAGCGAGGAGTACTCGGATCGTTGGATTCTTAAGAAACGATTAATTCGGTAGATGTGATCAACCGGCTTTTTTCAATACTGGAGCTCTCACTCGCGTTCCTTTCTTGTGGCAATTCGATTCCGAGGAATGATAGGATTAAATTCATCTTGTTGAAGAACCTCGAATATGTCGATAAGAGGCGCATGTTGAAATTGTTTGGTTAGTTCCTGGAGCATAATATTTTCCCGGATGATTGGAGGAGAATGTACTATAAGTTAAAGCCATTAAAAGCCTGGAAAACCCGCGTCAGATCATAACTCGTATCATCCCATCCCGATGTTGTCGTGCATACGAAAATTGTTGGAAAAAAGATCTTTTTTCGCCTAGACAAATGGGGTGAAACGAAGCACGTACTCTCAGATACGCAATTTGGTTTTCGTAGGGATAACGGAACGAACGACTGTCTCGCGTTTCTTGGATATCAAGGGAACTTTTGATTCAGTTTAGGTTGAAGTCCTTCAGCCACAAACTTCACGCTTGTGGCCTTTCTCTCAATAACTTTTTGCATAATTTGCTGTCAAATAAACATATGAGCTTTTCTCTTGGAAACTCTACAACTTTTTGATTTAGCTACATGGGTCTCCCCAGGGCTCATGTTTAAGCCCCCATATGTATAATTTCTATGTCAGAGAACTTGCAACTTTCAGATGACGGCGTTGCGTCTGTCACAGGGCAAAAAGGTGTCGACCTGCAAGGAAGCATAGCCGAAGCTTCAACTTTTGCGTAAACCGATCACTCATTATATGTTTTTCAAATATCTTGGGGTCTGGTTCGATACCAAATGCACCTGGAGATCCCACATTGAGTATCTGAGACGGAAATGCCAACAAAGGATCAATTTTCTCCAGACAACGGTTTTATCAGTTTTAGAGTAGGCGAAAGTAGGTGAAAAGTAGAAAATATGGACACTTGACACTTCTCATAATTTATGAATAAAAATGTTGTTTTATGTTGTATTTTAATGATGCAGCATCGAATCTGAAAGCGTAGCAATAATTTTGAGAATCACTATTGACATCAAACAAGCAAACTGTCAAATTTGTAAACAATGGATCTAATTTTGCGATTTTATCGGTTTTAGAGTACGGCAGTTTTTTTTTTTTCAGTCGGCAGCTAACACTCACATCATCATCTTCTTTCCTTTATTCAACGTCGGTCTCTGTTCCACAATCTAGTGCCAATCACCGACGGACATCGATTGCCATCCATTGACGACAATCAAATGTGCAGGAAGGCAGCTTCCACACCTGCGTAGGATATCGCACCCATTCATCAACACACATGGGCCGGGACCAACGGCTTTACTTCCCTTCCGAAGGAAGACGTGACCAGAGATTTTTAAGCCTCAGAAAAATCCCACCGACCTCGACTGGGATTGAACCCAGACCCATTGGGGTGAGAAAGCAGTCACGCTTACCACTACACCACCGGCGCCGGCTAACTCACATCATCAAACTGGAACGGTATATCGCTATCTTCGTATCGCGTTAGGATGCATGCACTCCTTGATCTGTTTTCGAATTTGTCCCTCAGGTGTGCAATTATGAATCCACTGTACTGGTGATTGCAAACTTTGAGAATCTTCCTGAGCTAAGCCCTCAAACTTGTTTTATGTCATTGTACTACGTGTACATAACACAGGATATCAGTCCTTCGCAGCATAATCCCAATCGTGTTTGCTTCTCCGACTTCGGCAATTCTGTTTAATTGGATTTATCCATGACGCGGGAGATTCATGAGATCCCCGAGCATCATCGCTCCATGATTGCTCCCTCAATTTACTCTGCAAAATTTGGCCAAGTTGATTCCTCAAGATCGTTCTTCGCAGATGGATCACTAATAGAGGCGACCGCCTCTCGATTGCTTCAAGCTCCTTGTTCCGTATATGTTGCTGAGCTGGCTGCAATATTCAACGCTACAAACTATCGCCTCACTTCCAATGGATTACTATTTCATTTTTACTCCTCGTATTTGCTCATGAATAACGAGAACTTCTAAATGCTTTATCTTAAAGATCTTATGTCTTCATCTTTGCATAGGTCCCATCTCATTGCTCGATTCGGGGCAAAGGTGGTGATATTTACAAACCATAAATGGCCTAAAATGATTTTTTCTTCAATTATCGTCAACAGTCACTCGCCAACTGGCAGAATAAATGGAGTGAAAGGAATTTGGGATTATGACTATATTCGATCATCCCTAAGGTGTCGAAGATTCCCGTCGGGCTCGAGATAGACAACCAAATGTACCAGTTAGGAATATCTGGAGACGCGATCTGGAGTTTATGAAACTCATATATGTTTCTTGAAGAAAATTAACCTTTGATTGTATTTTGATTAACATGTGTTTAGTTTGTATTTTGTGTGAGTGAGTTTTTTTTTTAAATGTTTGTTTTTAATAATTGTATAAATAAAACTGCTGATATCAAGTTGAATAAAAATAAGTTCATGTTTGAGGAATAATTAAATATTTGTATCTTAAATCGACAGCAAGTATTCGGTTTCATTCCTTTAACTCTAGATTTAAAACATTAATTATGTATAACGCAAATAATAACTTAGCTCTGTCAAGTTTATTCAATTGAGCCTGTACAAATAAATTAATTTAAATAAAACAATAAACCTAATGAATGTCAACCAATGCCAATTAAGGATAAAACAATACAAATACAACAGAAGGTATAAACACTAAAATTATCTCAAGTGCGACCATGTTATATCGAATAAATAAAGTCAAGCCTTCAGTCTGTATCAAAGTCAACTTAATAACTACTGCTTAGCAAAACCAAAGGTCACGTAGCAGTAAACCCTGTTCGCAACCCACAAGAAATTCAACTAGCCAGCAGCGTTCAATCGTGATATGTACCGTGCACTAATCGAATAGAGCCATATTTACTGGCCAGTGATGCTTACCATAAGGCCTCTTTGCTCGATGCACTCGGTCCATGGAATTGATAAAGCTATGCAATTTTCTTGTACATGCAATTTTTGTTTGCATAATCCTACAAAAGGTAGGTGTTGTTGTGACTCGTTGAATCGGATGCGGATTTTTTAATCGCATGCCCGATCAATAGTTTGCAGAGGTGGTGATTATGAGGGAGCAGGTGACTTTGTGACACTTGACCATGCACCGCACCGTGATCGACCGGCATGTTGATAATATATTAGTTAAGTATACCAATTGATCAGTAAACATTGTTGCTGTGCTTGTCAAGAGTTAACAGTCTGTATTTCTTCATACACACACTCTTTGGTTGATGAAATATTTTAAGGTGCAGTACAGGTAACGTAGTACAAAATACAACCAGAATACTTTTGCGAGACGAACTATACCAGATAATCTAACAAAGGTGTATTTAGGTTTATAAATAGGGAGGGGGGGTGTGATTTTTTTACTATGGAGGATCTAGCCGAATGTCAAAAACCGAACGCGAATTGGCTGACCGCTTTAATGTTGCTGAGTTAAGGCAGTCCCCCTTCTGCCCGGACTTGCTACGTCTATGTTATTCATAGTTGTTTTTGTTTTGCCAGTTTTCTCTGAGAATGAAATGAATCAACTATCTTTCTAATGCTCTCCCCAAAAAAAAAACTTCAACACACTCTCCAGACCGTTTGCTCAAGTTTAGTTCACTCTCCGCTGCGGCGGTTGGAGTGCAACAGAAAAGTGTTAACAGCTGAACTGGTGTTGAGCCACGATCTAGGTTTTGATGCTCCTTGCAACTTCATTCATATTCCGAACGTCGAGTTGTATGTACGTTCGATTGGATTCGCGGTCGCGCGCGCTTATACATGTGCCTCTGGAAATCGTGTGGTGAATCGGTTGCATAATTTTCGCAGCAATCTTTACCAAAGATCCACGCTTGACTGCATGGTTGATGATTTGCGAAAGTGGCCTATTGAGTGAACGGTGCTATTTTTTGGATTGGTTGCCAGTGTGATATAGGCAAACGAGTTCAGCATTTGACAGCAGCTGTTCCTTTTAGGAATTCCTCGAGCTCCAAGAAGATCAGCGATGGCATGGAAGAGATTATAGTGAATCTTTTGTTATGAGTTGAACAAGTTGCTTAAGATAAGCAACGTTTGATTGGAGTGTGGCGTGTCGGATAACTTAGAGTTTCTTACAGTGCAAAAGTCTATTCGTAAAAAGAAATCATGGTGATACCAGGGATCCCATTCATTAAGCTTGTTCCCTTACTAGGGGGAACAGCTTTGAAGGCTGTCCCGGCCGTAGCTGCAGTTACGGCAACTGTTGCGGCTGCTGTTAAGACTGCTACCGCGATAATAGGGGTGGGAAAGTTGGCGATCATACCGATACTGATTGCATCGTTAGCGTACTACAACTATGACCTGTTCGATCCCGAGAATCGACCGTTCAATGTGAAGGAGGTGGATCGAGAGTATGATTTCATCGTTGTTGGAGCAGGGTCCGCTGGAGCCGTGGTGGCTTCGAGGTTATCGGAGATTGGCGACTGGAAGGTGTTACTGCTAGAAGCGGGAGGTCATGAGACGGAAATTTCGGACGTGCCAATATTGTCGCTGTATTTGCACAAAAGCAAGCTGGATTGGAAATACAGGTAGGACATTTTTCTTTCTGTTTTTCATTGTTTAAAATTTATGTGGCAACCTTTATAGATGTTATATTTTTCTCCCAATTTTTGTGGGGATTCTTCAAGATACGTGGAAATAGTTATTTACGTACATTTCATGTAAAACTCAAAACATCAAGATTTCTTGCAAAACATGTAAATGTGATATCAATTAAAAATGATTTCATTTCAGCTGGTTCTATTATTCTGATACGCACTTTATAACACTCGTGATTGTTTCTTCATTGTAGGGAAAATAATGACGGGTGAATGCAGAGATGCCATTCATACGGGAAAAAATCGTAGTTTTACGGAATTGTTAAATATCTACTGATTTAGGGATTTGATTTCATCCTACAGAAATTTGCGGTGTGATTTTTTACATGTCTTTCTAAATATTTGCTCCAGAAATTTACTTTCTTAAATTAGGTTTCAAGTAACCAACTTTTCCAGTCAGTATCCTATAACTTTTCCAAAAAATCAGTTAATAATTGACTTCAAAGTCGTTAAAATAATAAAGTAAAAATCCCTGATACATAGGATAAGGTCCAGTAGTATGAGGCTCAATATTGACGAAATCCATTTTCCATACAATTTGTATTACCACAAATTTTCAGTTAAAAGACATTTATCAGCCAAAAGGACTTGATTGTACACTGATACATAACGCATTACCCGAGCAAAGTCGGATATCAAAACACTATCAAAATGATGTCTAATTTTGTTTTTGAAATCATGTTGACAAAATATTTTGATATGCTATTTTTTTTTATTTCGGTTGAATTCATAATTTGATATTATTTTGATATTTCTAAAAAATAAAGTTAAAAACATAATTTGTAATTTTAAATGAAAAAAACGCATCCACATTTATCACTGAAATCTACATTTTTTTTCGAACAAGTCAATCAGGTTCCTTTATGAACATCACAAAGACAATTATGGCATAATGAAAATTTTACAGTGTTGTTTAACAACATTTATTGATGTTAATCTACCTGTGCATTGAATTTATAAATCGATATAAAATTGATTTCGTCCTGTTCGTCTGTAATACTTATACTAATACATTGTTGAATATTGTAATTTAATTTTCGTAGGTTTAGTCGGTTTCTTAGCTCATAATTAAACTTGTTGTCATAAATCTCATTAACTTTCAGTTCTCTCCCAACAATATAAATATCGTCATTATCGTCGTCTGATAAAATATGTTCGATGCGAAGGAATTTATCATTCACAGTAATATAAGGGCCATCGTAGACTAATTTTTTTCATGATTCATGTGTCTTATTTCTATATTGAATATAATTCCACTAGCATTTGTCATTAAAACGAAACTCTAAATTTAAAAACTTCTCATCGTCTTTTTCTATGCTATTGGATCTAATAAACTTCAATCGTCGTTCAATTTTAACTTTTGTTATTTGTCTATAATGATAAAAGCGATTCTTGTAATTTGTCCCACTGGGTGATTATTTCCAGTTCTGTACTTTAATATGGCACCATTCGCACTTGATTGACAACATTTTTTTGATTTTGAAACTTGATATCAACCAAAAGATTTCAAAACATTCAGATTACTAAATTTGATGTCATGATATCAAAATAATAACTAATTTAGTTTTTTTTTTTTACTTTTTTGTTTTCCTACCATATTTGTAATAACATATTGATTACTTATTTTGTTTAGTTTTAACACAATTACTAATATCAAAACGCATACATGGATTTGTTATCAAGAAAACATAATTTGTTATCTTTTTAATATCCTTCATATACCATTTAGATCTCATTTTTGTTATGATTACTGTTAACTTGTCCACACGGTAGGCAACATATGTTATCACGAACGCTTATATCAAAATATCAAACTTAGTTTTCATTCTTTGCTCGGGTAGACATCTGGTTTGAAATATGAAATGCATTTCAGTTAACAATGCTGTTCGATAGGTGAAAAGTCTACATTTCTCAGTTAGGGAACGTCAAGGGTAGTTGTTATGAGTGATACTATTGGTAACTGGTTTCTGGTACTGGTGATTAATGTTTCATCATAGTTTGTTCTATATCTGATGAAATTTCAACGGCACCAACAGTAGGGAATTTATATTTTAAGAAGTTTTTATCGTTTATGTAAAGTCTGTTCCAGTTAGAATTCGGCCGCTTCTTTTTAATTACTGTAGCGCCTCTAATTGTCGTAGCAAGAAACTATTGACAGCGTTTTGATCCGGAAGGATTGTTTATTTAGTATTGAAAATTCATCAGGATTTATATACTTGTTCAAAAGTTATTGAAGATTGAACGTGATCTGCACTCTCAAATTTTGATGGACGATGAAACTTACGTAAAAATGGACTTTGGACAAATCCCAGGCCACAAATTTTACTTTGCTAAACGTAAGGGGGATGCTCTGGATACATTCAAATTTGTCTTTGCAGATAAATTCGCTCGCAAGTTGATGATTTGGCAAGGCATGTGCAGTTGCGGAAAGAAAACAAAGATTTTCATCACTGGAGCGACTATGAACGGACAACTTTACAAGGAGGAGTGTCTCCAGAACATAATTTTACCGTTCATTTAATCACAAGAAAGTCCCGTAACGTTCTGGCTTGACTTAGCCATCTGCCATTAAAGCCGCGATGTCATAGAATGGTATAAGCAAAATAATTTCGATTTTATTGTGAAAAGCATCAATCCACCAAATTGGCCAGATTTTCGTCCCATTGAATTTTTTGCCATAATCAAGCGCAAATTGAATAAACAATCAAAACACCATCTGATTTGGAGAAGTTGTGGAAAAGGATGGTATATGAGGTTGACAGTAATACTGTGCAAGAGGTATTCCGCGAAGAGTTCGAAAATTCATCCGAAAAAGCCGACGAATATTTTTTCTTGTATTATTTACTTAAAGCTAAATAAAAATCCTACAAAACTAATACCTTTAGCGTTTTTTTACAATATATTTACCCTTGGAGAAATGACCTATTTTGTGCGGCCAAATACTAAATGGAACAGACTTTAAAGTATACGATACGCTGAATAATCCCCAAGTCGAAACCCAAGAGATGTGCTCATGTTTATAATGAAATCGATACGACATTTACGGTCGTAATAATTATAATGTGAAGGAACCTGAACCCACCAACACTCAGTAAGCAAAAACAGTCACATTACAACACATCACTTATCGCGTTGTAGCTATTATCATTGTAACCCTGCGACGAGGATGAAAGCTTAGAGAACTTAGAAATAACTACTTTTACACGAGACGTAATCCATATTGGGCGTAAATTATGGAAAGTAAATAATCATTTCATGTAAAATTGAGTGTACTCAAATCTAAATATAAGCAGCTCGACGAAGAGAACGTTTGAGTGATTTGATTTTCTTGTTTCTTTCAACTGATTTTAGTGTCAAAAAGCCGCTTCCATGTGTCGGTCTCAGGAAACTGAAATTTACATGACTTTTTTGTAGTGTGTATATTGTGAAGAAGCCTGAAACTGAACCTACTCTATTCTGCAAAGTAAGCAAAAACATTCGTCATAAGGCCTCCGATTGCCTTAAATTGCAATACATTAGAAACCTCCAGATAAGCCTCATGAGTCCAGTGGCCTTGCCGCTTAATTTCTTTGACCTTAAGGTGATTCGTTGAAGATGCCACTAGAATGAACACGAAAATTAAAATGTTTTTGCCTATCTGTAAGCCTCATCTATTAATCAAATTTCGATATCTTTGAACAATTCCTGAAGTTTTGCATCTTAATTAACACTAGAATTTTAAAAAGATTAAAAACTGTTGGTTTTGAGAGTTTTTGAATGTAATAATTTAAGAGTAGTAGGAGTCTACAAAAGTTGTTACTGGTCATGTATTGAAGGTAGGGAACAACGTAAGAACATAGATAGAACAAACAATACAACGTTAGAATGTAGATGTTTCCATACATACACGCAAATAAATCCATGAAAATTTATTTAATATTTTAATCATGCCTTAGGGGTTAAAAACTGGAGCACTAATGTTATAACTGGCACGCTTACCATATAAGAAAATTCATCACAATGTAGATTTAATAAATTGATCATAAAAATAAAATTTGGCTTATATGCCAAACACAAAACACAATGTTTTATGCCATAAATCAATAGAATTACGAAAATATCGTAAATGCAGCTATGATAATTATCGTTGAAAGTGATGCCATTGTGTTTAAAAATTTCTAAACATTTGCTCTCGAAAAGCGGATATTAGACAATTATTTTTTATTTATATGGCATATAAGCTATTTCCAATTTTCAATCCGTAGCCTCCAAAATTCAGTTATCAGCAATATTTTACCACACGGTCATGGATACAGATTATACCTGCCACGTGATGCAGTTTTTGGTGATTTGACATGGGTGGCATAATAGCCGTTTCTTCGTTTATGGGCAGATCTGGTCTTCTGCATTTTTAAACAAGCAAGTCAGAATTGCTTTTAAATTATCTCGGATATAAGCACATGATTGACCACCCGCTGTTGCTTCTTCGTTAGATTAGATCAGTTTTCTTTATTATAACGACTTTTAGCCGTGGGTTGGTTCGTCTCTATGCTACTTCGTTATTGGCAGATCATCTGTTATCACACAGAAAACCAACAGATGATGCTTGCCACTAGCATTCAACCTGAATGTGTAGAAACAGGTGACATAATACCATAATTGTTTTATATTATCTCGGACATTTGCCAAATAATATTCTGAATCTTTTGTTTGTTTCAATTGAACTTTTATTGATAGAAATTTTAATAAAAAAATCAAATAAATTACAATCTACTGGTATGAAATGAAAAGGTTCTCTACTCATGGCTCTAAAGTGACAAAAAAAAAATGATTCATTAATTCATTAGGTATCGCCATCGTATCGGGGTACTCATATTGGATACCTCTACCTCGAAAAAATCTGGCATCACTGATGTGGTGATATGAGAATTAACAAAAGGGGCTACCCAAGTAGACAGTTTTTGAGGGACATTAAACCCCCTCTTCTCCTGCATATACACATTTTTCAAGGCTCATAATAGGGTGCATCCTGTTGTTAAATAATAGAAATACAATAGCAGCTACAATTTGATTAATATGAATATACCTACATTTTGCTTTTGGAGGATATTAATTGCAGTTCAATTATTTTGACGCAGCTTCACAGTCTTTAACGGAATTGATATTATCTTTACGCATTTCCTTCTCGATATCACCAATTGATGGATTTTTTTAGTTTTACTTTCATGATCCCTCACTCGTAAGCTAGAACACACGATGATGTTCAACACACTTGTAATGGTGTGATTAAATCACTTTTTTTATCGGAAATTCTATTTTAAATAGTAAACGTTAATTTTCGCCTTAATGGTGGTTGAGACGCATTTGCGTTTAGGTGTCTGACCCATTTTTTCTGCGTTTTCACCTTCAAACTAACTAAGATCTTTAAGTTAGATCACAGCGTGCTATTTAATAATTTACTCCACCAGAAAGTGATCACTTGGAAACGAACACTTGCTGAAGCGAGACGTTGATCAATTTTTTTAGCAACTCGCCAATCCAAGCAAAACCGACATTGAAATTTGGTGAACGAAATGGAATCCGTTTTCGGTTCGTTCGCATAACGACGTTTGGTATTAATAAAAGCATAATAACACCTTTGAAAAACTCTTCAACGACTGAGACCTACATTTGATCGTATTGATGAGTATTGTACACACATACAATAGGCAGCGGGAAGAGAAATCACCATGATTACTATGAGCAGGTGGCATGTAAACACCGTTGGGCATGGCTCACTATTTTCCTCGTGATTAGATACTGGAAGGTAAAATGATGAAAGTGTGATTTTGTTGGTTCCGTTGATTATGCGTCAATCTCACATAAGTTATGCATAATTTATTTACGTACCCAGCACAGAGACTATGGGCAAGCTATGGTGGATTAAAAAAATACCATATTGATCCGCCTGCCGATGCCTATGGTATTTTTAGATTAATAATATAGCCATGCGCGGGTGTGACCAATATGATATTAGCGTCACTGCCGTGCAAGACATTGCTGCTCAGATGGACATCGCGTTAAATAGGGGGATGGGAAACATTAGCCAAACGCAAATGGTCTTGAAAAAATAATTTGTGAGAAATTGGACAGTATGACAAGCTATTTTTTTTTAAAAAACAAGCAGAAAACAAACTAGCTGTAACAAATGATCAGCGCAGTGCATATAGGACGAGTTAGTCGAAATTGAATCAAAATACCAGACGCAAAAAACGTTAATTCTAAAATAGTGATAATGATGATGATGTTTTTTGTTGCTATTTATGTCAAAGAATTAGTTCAATTCAACCTTTGTACCAACGAAGCTATTAATGGCAACTGGTTCTTGGGTATTACAGTTGTGCGGAGCATGAAGATGGATAATTATGACATTTTTTATCGTTCTCCCAGTTCTAGCGACCAGCGTTTTGTTGTAAAACTTCTGAAAACTGGCTCCAGACATTCCTTGATTCTAGTAAATTAAATGTATTGGTTGGTGATTTTAATGTTAATTAACGTGATAGCTATATCCTTTGAAGCGATTAGCTGATTTTTTTTTCAATTTAAAACAAACGGTAGATAAGTATAAGCGAATTTCCCGGCACAGAAGCACTATAATGAATCAAGTTTACTCAAATTTTGATTTAATTTGTCCAGTTCCAGAAAGTGAAAGTGATAATCGATCATGAGACCTTATAGATTAATGTATTGGATATTATTAATAATAACGAGAGTTTTGTAAAATTGAAGTGCTGGAAGAAATATTCAAAACAGTCTGTTTCGAATCTTGTTGAGAGAAACTTGAAATTTCCATTCGTGACCTGTAATTTAGTTGAATCTACAGCTGTTATAACTAACGCTTTGAAAACGTGTACCAATCAATTAGTTGAGCAAAAGTTTGTTTATTTGAAAAACTCGACAATTTGGATATTTTGCATCTTAAACGGAAAAGGGAAAATGGTACAGTTTTGTAGATCAAATAGTGACAATCATTGGAACAGGTACACAATCGCGTGTAATAAACATTAACAATCGATAAAAACACACACAAACGACTAGAACTGATCAGCATCAAAACAACAGAAAAGAGTTATGGAAAATTTGAAATCTTAATTGCTGCCTAGAAATTGCAAACCGCGGTCAATAACTTTTAATAGCACATTAGAACAATCAGAACAAGTAATTGCATCTAAATTTAATGATTATTTTGTCAACAGTGTTTCATTGATTAATCTATACATTGAATTGGTCGATGAACCTCACGAAATAAAACAGCCGGGTTATAATATTTAGTTGTAGATTTGAAGATTTTCACCTAATTACATTAGATGAACTTAAAGTTATTTGCTTTTTATTAGGAAAATCGGATGGAGTAGGTAATGTTAATGCTGAAGATATTCAAGATTATTTTCATGTAACTGGCCACATTTTGCTGGACATTATAAATGAACCATTGCAGACTGGACATGTACCAAAAATTTGGAAGGAATCCTTTGTTCCTATTCAAAAAGTTGCTGAAACGATTAAAGCCGAAGTCGAACATGTTGCACACATTAGAGAAAATTTTAGAACTTGTTGTGTAAACGCAGCTGCTGGAGTATTTAAATAGTAATAGTTTATTGATACCAGAACAACCGGGATATTGGAAATGGAATTTTTGAGAAACCGCGTTGAATTTGGTATTGGCGAAGTGGAAAGATACAATTGTTGCTGTTTTTTGGATCTAAAACGTGCGTTGTACAGTGCTGCAAAATCTCGACAATACACGGCGATATTCAAAATTCTGCTTTGGTCACTCATTCGAGCTAACAGTCATCGTCATGGCGAACGATGTCAATTGTTTGTGACAATGCTTGTCAGTGGCGAGCATGTGCTGATTTTTGTATTTATGTTTTAATTACTAAATTTGTAACGAAATTAAATGACTTGCGCAAAGCAATTACATGGAGCCGTTAAAGCGAATAAGCATCTTCGTCTTGAACTGCTTGGATAACAATAATGTGACACAAATTGTACGAGATTACTCTGTTTTTACCAAGTGAATCTTTGTCATTGACGAAAAAATTAATGAGATTTTGACAAAGGTTTTTTTTTTGAGGATCAAGTCTATCATTGGCTATTTGTCAATACCGCGCGAAAGTCTGTCAATGACAATAAAAAACGCAGCACTGGCGTTGTAAACCATCTAGGCCCTTATTGTTACGATCAATCAAGCGCTTTGAAGTTACGAGTAAATATTTTAAAAGCTATTTGTGTAACATATGTTTTTAATGATTGTGTTTCCAGTCCCGTGGAGAAAAACCTTGGAGTGCCCCAGGGAAGTGTATTAGAACCCCTTTTTATTTATTCTGTATATTAATGATTTGCAACGTGTTTGCCAATTTTGTCACATTCATCTTTTTGCAGATGATACTGTGTTATTCATTGCTGCTAAGGATTTCAATTTTTTTCCTTGATTTGTTTTCCGTCGATCTTGTTTTCCGTGCACCAATGCTACCGACGCCAGGGAGGCAGCTCCCACACCTGGACCCTACCTATCGACCCATCAACTCATGAACCGGGGACCAACGGCTTTACTTCCCTAGGATTGAACCCAGGCCTCTCTTAGTAGATGGTTGAGATTGAATATAAGTATTGATCGCGTATCTTGGCATGATTATTAATGACAAACTTAAGGTCAACTCTCACATTGACAATGTCATCACGAATTTAGTATGGAATTCTATGACGATTGAAAAACGGTTTAACTATTACCAGTAAAATACAGTTATACAAATCTATCATAGCTCCTCTTCTAGACTTCTGTCCTCCCATTTTATGTTTGGCCAATGCAACACTAATACCGAGATTACAGCGCTTGCCGAGAAAAACGTCGTTGAAATTTATTCCTCCGTAGACTCTTGGGGACAACCAGAAGGAGCTTCTTAAGAAGATTCTGAAAGAAGCTTATTTTGGAAGCTAGTTCCAGATGCTTACCCATCGCTCCACTCCTCTAACTAAAAAAACACGAGCATGACAGTACATCTATAGCTACAGTCTACAATCGTTTTTAATGGACAACGGCTTTCTGATAAAAACCTCCACATGGGACTGTTATGCTTTTATGTGCAGTATACTAATAACAAGTGTTTATTTTTTTGAAAAACGGATGCTTAGCATAAAGGCGTTACATGAGTATTATTACAAGACACTGAAGAAGTCTGCACATTGTAGACGAAATACGCGTATCTGTCAAGGATAAGCAAATAAGGTAATGAAATTAAATGTAAATTACTAAGCCTTCTCTCTCTCTCTCTCTATATATCTCTCTCTCTCTCTCTTTATACAGGTATTCCACTTAGACGCCCACAGGATTGATATTTTTATTAATTATCTTATAATCAACACCAATAATCAATTAAATCTGCCTCATTATGTTTTACTCTTAAAAAACAAATCAATTTTAAGAACATTAAAAATACCAAAGCCCAGAATCTTCTAATATGTTTGAAATGCAGTTTCTTGTTTTTTTTTTAACAAATATAACTACAAGTCTCATTGACGGGAGAATTTTTTCAAGCCTGTATACAATCTAAGTCTTGGAATCTTTAAAATTTCAATAAGTCCCAGAATCTTCAAGATCTTGTCTGCAATAATAAAAAAATGTTGTTTCCGCGATCTCGAAATGCTTTCAAGAAATTCAGTTTGTTAAATTGAAGGATTAAAAAAAAATAGTCAATTCTTCACTATTCTTCTCCTTTAGCATTATTACGTATCTACTGGGACTTTACACAGGTTCTCAATTGAGCGTTATTTTTATTGTTAATTGAGAACTTTCAAAGTCAGTACCATTTTTGCATTAGTATAATTGTGTGGCAGCAAGTACAGTCATACATATGCCCAGGAATGTTGAGAAATTTTTCATCACGAAAAATGTTTAGACCGGACTTGGAATCGAACCAAGCCGCCTCTTGCTTTATAGCTGCGCCTTTACCGATTGAGCTAAAGGAGGCCCCAATCTTCACTTTGCAATATAACATCGTATTTATGCGACTTTAGTCAATTTGAATAAAAAAATTGCACAGTGGCACAAATAACCCTGGCAACCATGCTTGGCATGCACAGTAGTACACACCAACTGCTCATTTGTTAATAACTTTTCATTCAGTTGTTGAAATTTGTTTTTCTTTAAAGTAATTGATAGATTAGGATCATAGCTTACTATAGATATGCAAAGAGTAGGTAAATTTTAACATTTGAATCAACACTAATCAATTTAACACTTAAATTCCGAGATGAGTAGTGAGCATTTCTCACCTCATTTGTACAACTTAAAAACAAATACAGTTCACTACTAGCACTAAAATCTACTTTTTTTTACATATCTATAACAAGCTTACACTCTATTCTATCTACTGCTTCAAAAAGAACTATGTTCCGTCAACTGTGTGCACAGTTATTAGCAAATGAGCAGTTCGTGACCAAAGCTGTGTATGCCAAGCATGCTGGCAACACCTATGATGAGCCTAATGTCCATGATGATGTAAAAAGAAAACCAATGAAGAGAAACGATCAATGGATTTTTACTATGTATATACAAAATGGAATCTGTTGGAAACAATATCTAATCAATAATTAAGCGAATAATTGAGATATGATGCACAAACAATGCGGTTGAGTTTCAGAATTATTCCAAATCTAATCTTCAGTTTGTTTAAAGGAAAAACAACTGTCCTCGATTTTTATTTCTTTAATTTTCAAACTGGTCGAGCATCGTGGAGTAAGAATCAAAAGGTGTTTTAATAGAATCAACCGAGCGATCGTGATTGTGATGGACAATAAATTCAAGCAGAACATGATATGAGCCTTATGGTTAGTTTATTTTCAATAAAACGCGTTGTAAATTGTAGAGGATAGCATCCTTGCCTCTCACGCAAACGTGCACGTGTTCAAATCTCATCCCCGGACATGTCATGAATGACCTAACATGTTTTAGAGCGACTTTAATACACCAAATTTGAAGTATAAATCTTCCGCAACCAAGTCCTTTAGAGCTGCAGGTGGCAAAATATTGATGCAATCCGAGTGGATTGGAAATTTCCCAGATTACCAGTATTGCCTAAAACGCATGCTTCTAATCGTGTCATAAATTTCATCTACCTAACAAAAACCTGTTCCATGGTTATCTTGTGAACTTGACACGCTGTATTATGAACTTCGCTATTTACACACACCCGCCTGTTGAAGCATTTCTTTTCCCCCATAAATCAACCATCCAAATCGAACCGGTCTTCGTGACTCGATGCAACAAGGAAAAATTGACTTCACTCTCACTGACACACAAAAAGCACGCCTTCCTCGAGTTTTCCTGGCAGTTATCTAATCGGAAGTGTGCATATCGTTCACACGCATTACTCAAATGTGCACGAACGATCAGACCGACTCAAAATAAAGTCGAGTTGACTAAATTTCGTCAAAAGTGAGATTAATTTTCCGGGCTTTTCCAGGAAAAACTTCTCGAATATGAGGAAAATCGATAGAGGTTTCACTCAGTCATTAGTATATTTTTAGGCTGAGTGAAACCTCTTTCGATTTTCCACATATTCGAGAAGTTTTCCTGGAAAAGTCCGGAAAATTCAACTCATTTTTGAGTAAATCCACCCTTGACGAAATTGAGTCGACTCGACTCAATTTTGAGTAGGTCTGATCGTCCGTGTGTATACGCATATGAGTTTCCATGCTTTGGCTTCTTTTTGGGTTTGCAACGTGCCGGTCGCTGCATTTCGATTTGACCGATAATCGGACACACAGAAAACTCTTTCTTTCTTGAGTGTGGCCATCGGAGCGTTCCGCCGTATGCCAAATGTTCACGCAAGACATGCCTACATGAAAAATGGGTGATGGCTGGCACGATGGACGAAAACCCGTAACTGAATGTGTAATATATCAGTAAAATACACGTGTGTGATAAGCAAGCAACTAGTGAGCTAAACGAGAACATTCCACTTTACGGACTGCCTAGGAAATATGATTGCAATTGGCGGGCTAAAAATGGGGAAGGGCCTAATGCGTATTATGTGTGGAATTTCCTGGTCATAATTGATACGATTAGGAATTCAAGTGGTTACCAGGTCTATGTGTGAAAGCACAAATACATTTTTAGTTTTTTTGTAGAGTATATCGAAGTTTAATTCATATAATACACTAAATAAAATGTGAATAATATCTGTGCGAATAATAGAGGTATGAAATGATGATGTTTGTTACTGGACAGGAGGCCCGAAAAAATCACATACGAAATATTTGAATATTTAAACCTTTATGAGCGCGAGAAATTTATTACATTTTTCTACACTGTGTTATTGAAAGGGGAGCTGGGTACCCCGTCGTGCATGTAACGGATAACGATTAATATAACTAAGGGAATATGCATAAATGACGTAGCAAGTAGGGGTTCAAATGTTGTGGCCGGCCAATGTGTTCCGTATATAAAACGAGGCGAGAAGGGGGATGCGAGTATGAAATCGGTCAAAACATGCAACGTCATTTATCGATGATCCTTTAACAGATCACGAGGCTCATCGAGCCGTTGATGCACAGACGAAGGGCTGAAAATTCGGAGTGGAATGGTAGAAAACCATATTTTTAACGCTGAATAGGCAATGATATAGGGGAAGTAGGGGCATACTGAATAGGTAAAGGAATAGTGAACATTTCGCACTTTGATTCTGGATCTCCAGCTTCATGAAACAAATCAACTGGTAGTAGGTTCAATATCGTTATGATATTGATCCTACCACCAATCAATTTGTTCCGAACGGCAGGAAGACTAAGCTGGGGCATGGGATGCTCACTATGCCCCTCTTACCCCTACCACCTATTTGGTAAAAAATAACAAAATAACTGGTTGTTGAAAATTGATTTGCGTCACTCCACCTTGAAGGATATTTTTGATTTCTTGGAAAATCATATCTGACAAATTTCACATACAGTGAAATCTCGTTTTTAATTAATTTGTTTATTTATTTATTCATTTGTCGTCAATCAAGAGAAGACCGTTTTGTTACAATTATAATTAAATTTTATGTCTAACTTTTAAAATATATACTATAAAAAAGGCAAGACTAAACAGTATCTTGTTTACATTGTATTACTTTTGCGTGTTCGTAATTAACTAATAGAATTGAAGCATTACTTAAATTTGATTTTTGCAATTATAAAGACCTGATTTAAAAGTCCAAATTTGGCATAATTTGTACGATGGTGGCTTGAAATAATTATGTTTCGATTCAATAGTTGCTGAGTTTTGAAAAGGGGGTTTTTTTAAATTATCGTACAGGTTGGGGTGAAGGTTCTGGCTACTATGAAATTTCGCCTACAGGTATAGATTATGATCATATGAACCAAACATAAATTCGAAATATTTGGCCTCATAATAAGAACCAGTACTCCTAAACTGTATCTTATTGAAAAAATGTTGAAAAAAAATGCCATTTTAAAATATTTACAGTTCAATAAAAAAAAATTCGAATAAAAGTTCAAAATCGTCAAAATCGAGATGTTTTCAACTTGTGCTATAATAATTTAATACCATTTATAAATATTCCCAAGCGTGTAAATTCATCAAATGGAGCATAATTTTTGAAAAACAAAATAATTTTAGAATTCATTCTGTAAAATTAAATTTGTATGTTGCCAAAAACGAATACTTTACACTTGCAAATTATTACCGACTTCGGTAATTTTTTTGAGAACTTTCAACTGCTGTACGTTTGGTAAAACTTTGACCCTCATTCCAAAAACTGTTCCACTTAATTTTAATTTCAGAACACTGTCAGCCTTGTTTTAAATAATCAAGTCTTGCCATTGTGGTGAAGTTTTCCTAATTTTGAAACTTTAAAACTAACGAATTAATATGCCTGACTTTTACCAAACAGTGCAGCTATTGAAAGTTCGGTAAAAATTACCGAAGTCGGTAATCATTTCTAAGTGTTTAGGGAAAATGTCTCTAATGTTGACCTAAATATTGGGCCCATGGATAGATTCTGTTTTGCAATTTTTCCTAGAATTAATTAATTAATTTATCTATATTAGGGAGGCTTTCAGCTGGTTCGCCTCCATTTTTTCCTAGAACAATACGTCACAATGGACAACATAAATGGATATTTTGCTGCTAGTGAAATAGGTCAAAAAATACTTTCCTTCGAAATTTATGTATGGGGATCTTAGACCGACATTAGGGATACTAATCCTATATCCGAAACAAATATTATGTTCTGAAATTCGATTAAAGGTTGCGATTTAATTATTTTCAAATAAATAATGTTTTATTTAATATGCAATTAATTGCTAATATTAGTAATACTTGCTTTATATTGTTGACTGTCTGCAGTACCGTACTCAGAAGGTGGCGAATGTGGCACCAAAATAATCCCAAGGGTGGAATAGCTAGGATTTTACAAAACTAAATAGAGATATTTTTTATTTAAAGGCGAGATCTAAAATAAATGGCAACCATGACAAATTTCTATTCCACAACCTTTAGATCAATAATGTCGATAATACAGGGATATTCGAGATTGATTTTCAAACTGTCGCTAAGAAGCTGAAAAACTACCGACGAACCGACATGCTACTGGAGCACATGCTCAATGAAACTCTTCAAAGTCACATGTTTCTAAGGAAGCTTTCAGGAAAGTTCTGATACTTTCGAGGAAGTTCTGTGAACAATAGATAAGTTTAGCGAACTTCATTGGAACTGCAATGAACTTTTGGAAAGTTCTGAAATTCTAAAAACGTTCTGCGAACTTCAGTTCAGAAAAATATTACATTCTGGAAAATTTTGCGAAATTCAATAAGAACTTTAGTGAAGATTTTCGACCTTTAGAAAAGTACTGCGAACTTCAAGAAAACTCTATAAGCAATACACCCAAAATCAAATGTATGGATAGATTTCTTACATCATCTGCACTCTTTCATACAACACATGAAATAACAATTCAAACAATGGACGGTAGCGTTCGAGCATCTTCACGAGATGATTTTCTAGCTGCAGTGCATTTGGAAAAAAAAACATTGTAGATTTACTATAATTTAGCTTGCATAAAAATTACAAATCAGTACAGTACAAACCAATTATTAGCAGTTTTTCCATTACATATTTTTTTAAGACACTAAAACGTCAATGATATCTGATGGAATCAATAGTTAAAAATAAAGATAAATAAATAATGTAAATTAATTGGCCGAATATAGCACCAATTGAAAAGATTTTGTGGAGTAGTCAATAGATGAATATTGTACCACTTTTACAAAATTGTATATTTAGAGCGGTATAACATTAATTTATTTATTGACGTCAATCAGATATAGACCGATTAGTTACACTTTCTCACAGTTTTTGTCTTATTAATAATATGAAGTACTTTTTTATCATTACATAAGTTTGTCGAACAGTAAAATCTAACGGAGTCGTGATCAACTCCACTTCAATGATCAACTTCAGCCCGTTTTACAATACATTTCTATAACAGGTACACCTAATAGATTTCAATTGACGTCTTTACGAAGCACAATTACTACAGCAGAACGGGGAATATATTTTATTTATCGCATGAACTACATTCAAGCGTCAACAATAGATGACATTGCACTTCTTAAGCTGCATTAAAACAAACAATGATTTTTTCCTAACATGTCATTGTATTTGCTTTTCTAGTGACATTATGATTAAATTCCTCATATACCATTTCATAATGTCTGTCTCCATCGCATTAACACACACGAACCGTGAATTGTTTTAACTGAAATGCCGTATATCTTTCCAACCTGAAGAAGCCGGTTGATTATTTTAATGAGATGTACAAAAGTTGCGTGGTTTTCATGAGCTACGCTTCTGGTGTGGTATACGATACAACATGAAGTTCATTCGACTAGCGAACAGCTGCCCTCCACCTTCAATGGGTTAATAAATCAGGCGGTCGATCTGAGAAGCGATGCGGTGCAATATTCATAGCTATCATAAATAATTATATAATTGAAACAAAACATCGATGGACCAGTCATAATGAAAGAAAAACACTACAACTGAATGTATATCGAATATACAACTAAAAACTGAATAGCTTGCTGATCAATATTATTAGTAGTGGAATGCAGTCGACGAATAAAAGGCGTTTATTTTCAAGCACTTTTTACATACATAACTATGTTTATTGATAACAATCCCTCTGAACAAAGTATTAACAATAAAAGCGCTTGAAAAGAATTATTTGACAATCGTATAAAGATTCATCGTTCTATTTTCAAATTTCCCGCTACTTTTAACACTCAGTGAACAAAAAAAGATCAATCATCTGGCACAAAGCACGTGGTTGATTAATGCGTTAGATTATCTTGAGTTAAGCAGTCAGTTTTTTTATATTTCAATTTAAACCACCTGAACGGCTGCTTCTAGACCAATTGACATTGAATTTTGTACGATTTCCCTTTTACCATGGCTGCACAAATCAAACCACCACAATGCCGTTTTGTTCCGTTATTTGGACAAGTACGTAAAAGCAAAGGAATTCTCCAGCTACAAGTTGTATGGACTCACTTTGGGAGTCAGTAATTTGCTTCATTATGAATTTACCAAGATACAGTAAATTATGTTTTTGTTTTCCTTTCTCTTATTACGAAGAAACGGCATACTGTTGCTCAATATTGTGCGATAATAGAACTTTCGACTCAAGGTACCGGGCGCAAAACAACGTAATTGTACGATGAAAATCCAAAATGCAAAACAGATTAAAGGTACAGAAACAGTTTCTGATGACTGAGTAATTAATTTGCGAAGTAAAAAAGAACACACAACAACAGCACGGTTCCTATGCATGTCTGTTCGGATTTTAAGTTGGAATCATTGAATGAAAACGGCGTTTTAAGATTACTGATTTAGAAAAAAAGCAAGGTCTCAGGTTAAACAAAACATTTTAGAATCCGACCTAAGAAAGGAAATCCGATCGGAAATTTTGAGATTCGGGCAATAGCATATAATTTAATATCTTGGACTTAGACTAATCTTAAAGAACAATAGATAAAATAATCGTGGTCCTTATAATTAAACAAATAATATTAGAGCCAAAAACATTTTTTTTCTGATTCTGTACTGAATTACCAATCCCGGTTTGAGAATTTGTTTTCACCTTTCTACAATAAAAAAAAACTGGGATTTCAAACTTAGATAAAAATGGCTTGAAAACCTTTCATCCTTATTTTAGAGAAATTCACACTCTACCGGTTATTTTTTCCTTGATTTGTTTTCCGTCAATCTCCGACACAGTAATCGTCCACCCACCGGTGTTTCTCAGCTGTCGTTCGACCAATTACACTTTTGTATGTGATTAGATTAGCAACCATAAACTAATTATCTACAGAACATCAGTTCAATTGCTTGAAGGACGGTGATGATACATTACGGTGCATGGACGGTATCACCCACCGCATGTATGGAGGGATTACTGTATTCAATTTTGACACCATTTGAGAAATTATTAATACGTGTTTCGTTCTGGCACACAAATTCAAGCTAAAACTATTTGTAACGATGTTGTTGCGTAAAAGTCAAAAGAATTAAATAATGTTTACATTAAAAAATCTTATTTTTAAGCGATCCTGCTACCTAGTGAAGATCGAAACTGTCATTTCAAACTGACATGTGTTTACTGTTTACAGTTTGTTGGTTTGTTTGTCAAACGATTCTCTGGGATGTGGTATTTTGTCACAAGGGTCCCAGTTTATACATAAGTACCATACGGTCTATTATGCTAATTAGTTAACTGTCTTTAGATAGCGTCTATCGATAACTGTAGTATCCAATGTTTATGTCCCTAAATGCGTCCCATTGGAAATTTGTGTTAATTCCTTTCACTATAATTTATTAACACCCTTTCGCCCTTAGTTCAATATACAGTAAATTCTATTTTTACGCAATTTTCATTGTTTTCTATTTTGCCCTCATTCAGGATGAGTAGAGAAATTCAATACCACCTTATTTTCTTTGATCTTTTATGATGTTTTGGCACAAGTTGCACTACTTTTGTTACAATTTGTGATCACGCGATAAAAAAAAAAACGAGTCAAATAAAAATTTCCAGAGAACTTGAGTGTAATTATTATTTGAAGTTGATCTTTATTAAAATTTTCATGGAACATCTTAAGAGTTCAGGTTTTTAAAGCGAATCAGATCGATCCGTAGGTGGATTTAGTCAGTATTTTCAATTTCCTTTGCCACTCAATTTCTTCCATGTTTTTATTCAACATTACAGAATATCAATAATTTCACCATTCATCAATCGCTGCTCCAAATCATCAACGTTATTGCAGCCCATTACGACATAACCATTGAACAATTCACCATCACAAATATTAACCTAATCAAGGTGCGAACCGGCAATATTTAATCTACCCACCACACACCCACAAGGTTACACCTTGCAGCATTGCTCCATCTTTCAGATGCTCGTAAAGCGATCGTTTAATTTTGTTTGTTGAAGCGTAACGATACGGTCGGCACTTGCTTCGACACTGACTGCAAACAGCCAGTACTGTCCATGTTCGCAATCGGATTAAAATCAGCCATACTTCTACTGTTCATTGAGCGTCGTAGTGGTGACCAGCCATTGCCTTTGGAGGAGGTTGATTCGACACCAACCTACTGCTTCACCCCATTTAGGAATTGATGAATGATGATAAAATCCTTGAAAATTTCACAAACGATATGACACATGGACATGACTGTATTCGATTGAGAGAATTTAGTTTTCCGAGTATCATGCACCGGAAATCCATTTAGCTCATGGATTGATTATTAGTTGGTTCAGGTTTTTTTTCCTTGATTTTTTCCGTCGATCTTGTTTTCCGTACTGAGTACCAATGCTACCGACGCCAGGAAGGCAGCTAGCACACAGACCCATCATCAGCTCATGGACCGGGGACAACGGCTGTACTTTCCTTCCGAAGGAAGACGTGATCAGAGATTTTATGCCTCATAAAATCCCGACGGCGCCGACTGGGATTGAACCAAGACCTTTTGGAGTGAGGGACAATCACGTTTACCACTACACCACCAGCGCCGCTTGAACGTGACTAGGGTTGAATATCGTTAAAACCAGTAAAAAAAGGTATGACAAAAATCGTAAATGGGAAACGCTTCTCATAATCAGACAATATATGTACAATATTCTTTCTATATCATATCCCAAGTCACTAAGGGGCTGTTCATAAACTACGTAGACAGTTTAGGAGGGGAGGGGGGTTGAGAATTATCCACGGCCCATACAAATTTTAAAATGTTGGTATGTACAATTGTCTACGCAGGGGGAGGAGGGGGGTTAAGAATCCCAAAAAAACTGTCTACGTAGTTTATTAATAGACCCTAACAAGACCGCTAATTACCCTTTTGCGGTATTTTTTGGTTGTTCTATGAATAATATAAAGTTTGGAAGTCCTATAATATTCTTATTGTCCATAAAGGACAATTAGTCAATTGGTCCTAGGTATAATAATTATAAGCTTTCCAAGAGACACATCTCCTATAGTAAGAGGTATCTTTGAGGAGAAAATTGCTGCTCTGTTCCTTTTCAGAGATAATTTCTTATTCAAATAAGAGGTATTAAATAGCTATGAAGTCGAATTATGCAACGAAATTCTGGTTCTAAAGCTAAAATTTGATGTACAAATAGAGATACGTTTTTGAACCAAAATTTCTTTATCGCAGGTAATACGAGTATCGCAAGAGCGGCTGAGTAAGTTGTAGCCACTCCTGAATCGAAGTCTCGCTTCCCGTCACCATCCCTCGCCAACTGGGGAGTTTGGTAAAGATAGATGATCAACCCGATTCGTACCTTCCTCAAAGTTGTCCTTGCTCGCTTTCTACTCTCTATATACAATTTTCACACTGCCGTACTCTAACGGAACTATCAACTCTGTACTTTCATCTCCTCCATCTATCGTATAAAATTACCACTTTAATGGCGGTAAGCTCCAACTCAGATTAACTTATAATACCGTCCCTGTCTTGATGATCTGCTAAATGTTTGCTTGCCCCATAACGTGGGTAGATTACCTTTTCGTGGTACGTTACGGGATGTAAGATCTACCACCGATTCCTAGTCCTGACTACTTCAAACTAGGGGAACAGGATTTTCAGTAATCCAAGGAACACATCTTAGTCCTTGTTACTTTTTATGCCTTGTTGATAGTGACAATACTCGGCTTTGCCTACCGAGGATGATCTTGAAACAAGGAAAAAAAAATGAGTTAGTTGTCTTCATCTATGTGATTCCTAATCTTCTATTCGTTGTTCCCTAGTTTGAAGTGGTTAAGACTAAAGGGTGATACGGTCAAAATTTGGTCAAGGGAAAACGCGTGTAAATCGGTGAAATCGTTTTTTTTTTTAAAAATAAAATTAAATTTCTTTTTCAAGTTCAATTAGTATAAAATTCAGGAAAAATATTCAGTTAGGCTTCCGCTTTTCCAAATCCGAATTGCCGGGCCTTACGCTTGACCCCTGCCATCAGATTTTGTACAGCCACCTTGTCCACCTTCTTCGCCGCAGAAAGCCAGTTTGCCTTGAACTGCTGCCCGCCCTTAGCAGTTTTTTTGGTCTTCTTTAGGTTCCGCTTGACAATAGCCCAGTATTTCTCAATTGGGCGGAGCTCTGGCGTGTTGGGAGGGTTCTTGTCCTTGGGAACCACCTGCACGTTGTTGGCGGCGTACCACTCCATGGCCTTTTTACCGTAATGGCAAGATGCCAAATCCGGCCAAAACAGTACGGAACAACCGTGTTTCTTCAGGAAAGGCAGCAGACGTTTATTCAAACACTCTTTCACGTAAATTTCTTGGTTGACAGTCCCGGAAGCTATGAAAATGCTGCTTTTCAAGCCACAGGTACAGATGGCTTGCCAAACCAGATATTTCTTTGCGAACTTTGACAGTTTCATGTGCTTGAAAACATCTGCTACCTTTCCCCTTCCTTTTGCCGTATAAAACTCCTGTCCCGGAAGCTGCTTGTAGTCGGCTTTGACGTAGGTTTCGTCGTCCATTACCACGCAGTCAAACTTCGTCAGCATCGTCGTGTACAGCCTCCGGGATCGCGCTTTGGCCGTCGTATTTTGTTTATCATCGCGATTTGGAGTCACTACCTTCTTGTAAGTCGATAGTCCGGCTCGTTTTTTGGCTCCATGCACGGTAGACGATACACCCAGCTTATTTGCGGCATCTCGGAGAGAGAGGTTAGGGTTTCGCTTGAAACTACCGGCAACTCTCTTTGTCGTCTCAGCGGCTTCCGGTTTTCGATTTCCCCCCGATCCAGACTTCCTGGCTGTCGACAAACGTTCCCCAAACACTTTAATTACATTTGTAACGGTTGATTTGGCAACTTTTAGCGATTTTGCCAACTTTGCGTGCGAGTAGCTCGGATTTTCGCGATGCGCGAGCAAAATTTTGATACGCTGCTCTTCTTGCTTGGACGGCATTTTGAAAACTGAAGAGTGAATTCCAAAATCAAAATAGGAGCAACATTCTACACACATACACCTTCAAACTGAGGGGTGTTCAGGTTTTTTAAATGCAAAATTGAAAGAAATACGTCAAGTTGATATTGACCAAATTTTGACCGTATCACCCTTTAGGGTTCTGATGCATGGTCATTATCAGTGTCATACCTTAATTATGTTGCTAAGGAATCCAATTTTGACTGACAAAGGGGCGAGCCTTTTGAGGGTGTTTCAACACTCAGAAGGGTATAAATAGCGGGACCTTTCAATAAGAGTCAGATCCTTGCGATAAATGCAAGAGTGGCAGCTGTAAAAAATCGAATACTTCATCATTTCTCAATAGTGATGGAGTAATACGACATGCACTAAACTAAGGACACGGGATATACTACAATAGATAAATTTACTGGTCGCAGTAGTGTTAGGTCCCGAACGGCGCCGATGGTGTAGTGGTAAGCGTGATTACCTCTCACCCCAGCAGGCCTGGGTTCAATACCAGTCGGCGCCGCCGGGATGTTCTGAGGCATAACATCTCTGATCACGCCTTCCTTCGGATGGGAAGTAAAGCCGTTGGTCCCCGGTTCATGAGTTGAAGGGTCGATAAGTAGGGTCCAAGTGTATGAGCTGCCTTCCTGGCACGTCGGTAGCATTGGTGCTCAGCACGGAAAACAAGATCGACGGAAAAAAACAAACCAAAAGGAAAAAAAAGAAAAAGTGTTAGGTCCCGAACAGAGCAAAAAATGTTTGCTTAGAGTCGTGTTGATTAAAGGGCGAACACGAAATTATTGCGACACCGAAAATGTCATGCCAATTTTCTTATAATGTTTAGAATCAAACCAAAATTTTAGGGTAGTTTTATACATATATTTACTTCAAAAATCAAAAGAAAAGTTAATCGATGGAGCCTTGAGTGTAAAATTGAACGCATTTTCGCTTGATGCCCTCCATCAAAGTCTTTACAGTGTCATCCGGTACCAGTTTCTCAGTTTTTTTTTTCCATTTTCTTAACATGTCCTTCTCGTCTTTGACTGTCTTCTTGCTCTTCCGAAGTTCCCGCTTCATTATTGCCCAGTACTACTCCACCGGGCGCAGCTCCGGACAGTTTGGCGGATTCATGTCCTGGAACAAAATGGACAGAATTGGCCTCATACCACTCCAGGACACTTTTAGAATAGTGGCATGATGCCAAATCTGGCCAAAATACGGAGCTTCGTCGTGCTGCTGGAAGAACGGCAAAAGGCGCTCAGATTTGTAGATCTCGCCATTTACTGTGCCCTTTGTCACGAAAGGCTCACTCCTCAGTCCGCAAGAGCAGATGGTCTGCCAAATGAGATATTTGAAGGCGAACTTCGACATTTTCTTCTTCTTAAATTTGTCGTCCACATCGAACTTGCTCTTGCCGGTGAAAAACTCCAACCCCGGCATTTGCTTAAAATCGGCTTTTATATACGTTTCGTCGTCCATCACACAGCAGCCATATTTTGTCAGCATCTTCTCGTAGAGCTTCCGTGCCCGAGTTTTAGCCGTCGATTGTTGCCGCTCATCGCGGTTTGGGAAGTTCTGTACCTTGTATGTATGTAGTCCAGCTCTCTTCTTTGCATTCTGGACGTATCTCTGCGACATGCCGATCTTTTTAGCCAAATCACGGCTTGAGACGTTGGGATTTTCTTTAATCATCCACTTCACCTTTCCCTCCGTCTTTTTGTTCTCCGGTCCCGGTTTTCTTCCAGCTCCTTTGCCGTGGTCCAACATCAACCGCTCCTGGAACCGCTTCAACATTCACCACAACACGGTTGAATGGTGAATGTTCAACATTTTTCCCAACTGCAGGTGCGACAGCTCAGGAAATTCCAGGTGTTTGGAAAGAATTTGTTCTCTCAACTCGCGTTGGTTCACCTCCATTTTCGTTGAATCGAAAAACACGACTTCGAGTTTGACAGCATGTACACAATACACATCAATGAGAAAGTGTGCAAAATTTGGTTGATTTTTACCCAATGGTAAAAAAGTTATGCCCTGTTGAATGTGTCGCAATAATTTCGTGTTCGCCCTTTAACTCTGATGTCGACATCAAAACAGCCGGACTTTCTTGATCGGGATTTAATCCAAGGATAATACCGGTTGGAGCTTACCACCATAAGTCTGTTATTTGACACTTAGCATCTTCAACTATGTAAATCTTTAACTTCACGCAGAAGTAATACAAACAAAATAGTTAAAGAACTAAATGATGGTTAAAAAAACTAAAGATGGTTAAAAATAAGATGCAAACATGTAGCAGTAAAGCTCTAGAATAAGAGAGGAGTGGGTTTAAAAAAGGCAGTTTCTGGCACCACTATCATTGAAAACAAGATTAGTGATACTCGACTGGCTTTGGTAGTGATGAACTAAACTGAACTAAAAATCATTCTGATAAAGTTTAAAACACAAAAAAAATGGCTTTAATTTTAACAGTTGACTTAAAATCAGTCAGACTCTTTTGAAGTGCAATAACTACCAAGTGTTAAAGATACGTATGTTCTAAACACTATCTGGACAAAGGCTGTGAAGGATTTATTAGATTTACAACAAGCATTAATGTTAATTTAAGCTAAACATGCATCCACCTAATCTTACCAAATATTTATTGCTAGAATTTGAGCAGTCCAAATAGAGCTCAGTTACTAGGCCAAGATATTTAATATAAAAAAATATGACCGTTAGATAATGTCATAGTTTTGAATCACAAAAACAAAATCATTTTTATAAAATATCTACTTTGCTCAAATCTGAAATATTCTAAGAAATTCAAGGTACAAGTAGTTTTTAGTTCAAAATAGTGTTTTAAAAGCTATTTTTAGATATATTTTTTATAAAGACATCCGAATAACCTTTGGAGAATCTTAATATTACTTAAGATTTTTTGAGTGATTTATTTTACATTTATCAGTCTTCTTTCAGCTGTGAACAAAGCAGCACTTATTCCTCGGTGTCGATCGCGGTATCGACAGTTGTACACTCGGTCACAATATTTTTTGTGCGCTTTATTCTTTACTTGCAGCCGGTCAGGCATGCTTGGCATACACAGTTGTACACACCAACTGCTCATTTGTTAATAACTTTTCACTCAGTTGTTGCAATTTGTTTATCTTTAAAGTAATTGATAGATTAGGATCATAGTTTACTATAGATATGCAAAGAGTATGTAATTCTCAACATTTGAATCAACGCCAATGATTTTTTACACTTAAAGTACGAGATGTGGAGCGAGCATTTCTCACTTCATTTTTAAAACGCAAAAACAAATACAATTTATTACTAGAATTAAAATCTACTTATTTTTACGTATCTATAAAAGCTTAAACGCTATTCTATCTACTGCTTCAAAAAGAACTATGTTACGTCAACTGTGTGCGAAGTCATTAGCAAATGAGCAGTTGGTGAGTACAACTGTGTATGCCAAGCATGCGGTCAGGGCTCTTTGCTGTCGCCGGCGCCGTACGTTGGTTGCAAGCAAAAATTTCGATATGTGCGAAATAAATACACTTTGTGTTTTACCTATCCTAATCGCTCAGCGAGCTCTATAATAGACAAGATTGCAATTTTCGTGAAATCATTAGACACAAATCCTGCTGAAATGATCGCCAAATATTGCATGGGAAAGAAAAAGGTGATCTTCATCAAATTTGTATATGAAGCAAGTATGCGCTATGCCTTGACCCATAACCCGGAGCAATTATCGTTCCATGGCAGTGGAAGTACGAATGTCGCTTGCGGGGGTAACGTTCAATACGTTCGTGTATACGATTTGCACCGGAGCTGTCTGATAAGGATCTTACGTTGGTGCTGGAAAAATACGGGAACATGGATGTGGCGACCCCAGAGACTGGAGTCCAACAGTCGAAACCCAACTGACGGCAGCAAATTGGGCGAATCTTGCGAACACGAAGCGATGGACAAGTAAAGGAGAAGAAAATAGAAAAAAATCAAGATGTGAATAATTGTATTAAAAAGAAAATATTAGTCCGTCGGCTCCGTTTAGCTCCAAGGAACAATGAGCCTACCAAATAAATATTATGGAAAAAAAAATATATTTTTAGATAATAAGAGTGTATGGAAATTAACATAATTCGAAATCCCCATATTTCCAACCCTCGAAATTAACATAATTAACAACATCTTTACAATTGCTCTATTTGAACTAAAGATTGTTCTCGAAAAAAATGCAACACTTTTTTTTGTGTATGCATTTTAGTGCATGGGTAAAAATTTATGAAATTTTGAGTAAAACTAGTTTAGAGTGTAATGTTTACATGTGCAAAATCTCGTCACATTCTGTCAAGACTAACCGTCCCACAGGTCGATCGCGAAACAGTTTGGAATCGACATTTCGACCGTGTCCCGTGTGGTAAAATCGTTCAAGGAGACCCATACGGTGAGCTGGCAGCGGAATAAAAGCGAAGACGACCGACCCCGTGAACGTAAGGAAGGTGACTTCAATGCTATTATGTAGTCTACGATTTGATTGATTGACGAATAAATAAATAAAATAAAATAAAAATTACTTCAAGCGCAATCCGAACCTTTCGATTCGGGGCGTGGCCAAGAAGGTGAATTCTTGCGCTTTGTTCGTCCTGCAGACAATGAAGCGGGCCGGACTTCATGTCTTCAAGGTAAGGAAGGCGTCTATTCGAACCGATAAACACAATACGTTAGCCAAATCCCGCGCCAAAAGCTGTACCACGAGTGGTTGGTGCAGACGAAATGCATTGTAATGGACGATGAGATATTCAAGTGGACACCAAGCAGATCCCCGGCCTAGAGATTTTCGTCGGCAAGTCCCACCTGGATTTTCCGGAGAAGTTCCGGAAGAAGAAGATCAACAAATTTGCTAAGAAGTACTTAGTGTGGCAGGCGATCTGTGGGTGCGGTAAATTCAGCAAGCCGTACATAGCAACCGGCACCATCAACAGCCACATATACACCCAACCGAGGAATGTAAAATTCGCTTACAATTATGTGGGATTCATCATCAGAGGATGTTAGTGGAGACCGCATGAACCGAGGATGCGATATACCTAGCTGCGGTCCAATGCAAGAAAATTGGAGACCGAAAAATGTAGAGTGTATTAGTGAGTGAAATTAATTATGTCGAAAAAAAAAAATAGGAAACAGGTTGCCGACTGGACTCGAACCACGAACGTTGCGATTATCAGACCTGTGCTTTCTCCACTGCTCTCTCCATGCTTCTGAATATGGTTAGCCTAAAAGCAAACATGAAGCGCTCATTTTCTCGCATACTCGACTTCGTATGCTTTTTCTGCTGGAGAGATTCGAGGCAAGTGTGTGCGTCGTTCTACAATGTTCTACAATGTGCGTCGTTCTACAAACTTACTGGTATAGTCGAAAGCGTAGATAGAGCATGAAATAAAAAAGACAAAAAACTATAAGGGACAGCCCTATGGGATTGTACGCAATGGGGACGTAGGACTACGTGGTCTTATATAGTAAATGTTATTTGTTAACTGCAGCAGGAGCTTGTGTTTTGTGTAGGAATAGGAATGTGAGCGGGGTTCTCTCTGTTTATACTTTTTAGTATGACGCACTTGGCATAGATGACCCACAGCGACTCACGAAGAGCTACTGATTCCAATCAATAGCGGTGCGGCTTCTTCCTCCTTCGGTGGATACTCATGTGGGATGCAGCTCGCTGCTTGCAGGCTGCTTTTCGTTGTGTAGTAGAGAACAATGTTCAACGTCACGTACCGAAAGCACTGCTGCTGCTGATGCCGACGACAGGAGATCACCTCACACGATAATTGGAACTAAATCCGATCAGCGGTTGAGGTCAGCCTTGATCGCTAGCTGCTTGCGGGGAGCCTTTCATTGTGTACCGGAGAACACCACCACTCACCACGCGGTGATTGAATAAACACCGTTTGGTGAGACCGGATGCAATTCAACTTTGAAATCTGTGTTAGCGAAATCGCTTTTCGCAGGCAATCGGTGATAATTTTAATTATCATGGCATTTAATTACGTAAAAAGCAAATTAAAATCTGACAATTTTCCTTCAATAATGCAACTCGACGAAAGTGTCGGTGATACCTCGGAAAAAAAACTGCAATCTATTTGCAAAATTTTTTCAAGAAATCTATACGACATTTTCTAAAGAATATCGCGATCGCGATTATTTTGCATTTTTTTTCCAGAATGTTCAAGGGACATTGGCCTCAATCAATATATATATTTTGCAGGCTTTAAAAATTTAGGTCCTGGACCTGACGGAATTCCTCCAGTATTTATTAAATGTCTAGCAATGGAACTCACTGCTCCATTGTTCTGGATTTTTAATATGTCCCTGGAATCTGGAACCTTCCCAAAAACTTGGAAAAGCTCATTCCTAGTGCCTATCTTTAAATCTGGCCGAAAATCTGACGTACGTAATTATCGTGGTATAGCCATTATCTCTTGCATTCCTAAACTTTTCGAGGCAATTGTCAACGAAAAATTATTTCTCCAAATCAAAAATAGAATTACTGACATGCAACACGGCTTTTTCAAGGGTCGCTCGACCTCGACAAATTTACTTGAATTTATAGACCATTCATTGAATGCAATGGATAATGGAAACCACGTAGAAGCTCTCTATACAGACTTTAGCAAGGCATTTGACCGCATAGACATACCAATGCTACTTTTTAAATTGCAAAAAATTGGAATTGAGTCAGGGCTCCTAAAATGGCTTGAATCATATTTAACTAACCGCCAACTAATAATTAAATTCAACGGAAAGAAATCTAGCCCAATTCAAGTCACTTCAGGCGTCCCCCAAGGCTCTCATTTGGGACCTCTTCTCTATACGTAAACGATATTTCTTTCATTCTCAAAAAAACTTAAATTGCTTATTTATGCCGACGACATGAAGCTCTTTTTGGATATGAGAAATGAAGAAGACATCAATATATTCCGGAATGAAATACCCATATTCTACATATGGTGCAAAAAAAGTCTACTAGAATTGAATGTAAAAAATGTAAATTAATATCATTTAGCAGGAAAATAACAACTTCAAATATTTCAATTGCACTAGGAAATCAAAATGTAGAAAAATGTGAAAGAGTTAGGGATTTAGGAATTATCTTAGATTCTAAACTAACTTTCATAGACCATTACAACACAATTTTTCACAGGGCAAATAAATAACATGGCTTTATCAAGCGCTTTTGATATAACTTTCAGGACCCATACACAATTAAAACACTATATATTGCCTATGTGAGGTCAATACTGGAATATTGCAGCATTGTATGGTCTCCTTTTTCAATCACGCACGAAGAAAGATTAGAATCCGTACAAAAACAATTTCTATTAAACGCTCTTCGTAAATTAGGTTGGACATCATTTCCTCTTCCATCATATGAAGCACGCTGCATGCTTATAAACATACAAACATTAAAAGAGCGTCGTGAATATGCAATGGTTTCATTTGTAAACGATATCGTTTCGCAACGCATTGACTCCACAGAACTTTTATCAAAATTAAATTTCCATGCACCTACTCGGCAACTCCGAAATCGAAATTTATTTGCCATAAAACATCATCGCACACATTATGCAAAATATGGGCCATTAAACCGCATGATGGCCTCTTACAATCAATACTGCGAAACCATTGACTTTACAATGTCTCGGCATAAACTAAAACAATATTTTTACTCCATAAGGCATTATAACTCATAAAAAATAGGAAAGCTGACACTGCTTAATTTTTATTAAAGAAAAAAAATATACTTTTAACCTTTTGTCCAAAGTTGACGAAATAAATAAATAAATTCAAGAAAACAAAACTGTATTCTAATGTGTACTAGTCTACGTTGGTTGACGAAATAAAAAATAAATAAATAAATAGTTGCACATTCGTACATTTTTCAATAGTGACATTATTAAAACTGATAAAGTCTAAGATTTAACAGATGCGTAGGAATATTTATAGGAGTTATAAACGATCAATTTCTAACATTTGTTGCTATGTTCATGAACAGAGGATGATAGGAAACGGAACTAACATTCACTGTAATAGACTTTTGGTTTGCGTGTATAAATAAGAATGTCTCCAGAAGCATCTGCTGTCCTTCCTCCGGTCCCACGAAGGTGACATTCTGTTTTCGCCGGATCCGGCATCGTGCCATTACGCGAAACCGGTGATGGAGTGGTACGAAGCTAACGATGTTGTTTTTGTGCCGAAGGAGGCAAATCCGCCAAACTCGCCAGAACTTCGCCCAATAGAAAAATTCTGGGTGATTATGAAGGGCAAGCTGCGGAAAACAAAAACGACAAGGATTTGAAGAAAGAGTGGATGAACATGTATAAGAAAGATGGCGCAAGTGTTGCACAGGATTTGATGGGTCTTAACGCTAAGGTACGGGCATTTAGGCTAGGAGAGCCTAATGTGTCTTTATTTATTCAAGGAAAGTTTCCAAAATATCCGACTTAAAATTAATTTTTGGTGATAATTTTTGTCTGTTGCATTTTTTTCGAGTACAGTCTTTATTTATATTGGATATAAAATTACCGAAAACCGGTTATTTCGGTATTGCATAATGTTACGGTATTACCAGTAAAACCGGTTAAACAACCCTAAGCGTGACCCATAAAACCGACGCCCCTGAATTTTGTTTAGAGTTCAAGAGCATTGTGAAGTGTGAAGCGGTCCGATTGTATTGAGGCCGCGAACATAAGTAGATTTGAACTTAGATGACGAACGTATAACCAGAAAGTCATAAACAAATATAAACCTAAACGTTTTGAATGTCACTTCATTCCCATTAGTACTTTTATAGAAAGTCATTCGTCATCTGAGATATGCTGGTCCAGAGTGATTATCACATTTTACGACTATCTTATGTCATTTGCCTAATGCAGAATTACGAGCTCAAAAGCAATATTTGCTTGGGTAATAATATAACGCGAAATGATTCAAACAACAACTTATCTTTGTTGAGCTTGAAATACCACACATCATTTAAAATGCAATGAACGAAGTGTTATCTCCCAAGTATGCCTGTGTGTAGCCAAGCATCAATGGTGTCTTAATGAAGGAATCAAAGGCGCAACCTTCACGACTGAGTCGATTCGAAATTGGTACATGACCTTATTTCTGTATGTCTACCTTTACTCCCGCCCTCCCCGATAGTTTTGAGGCGATAATTTGTGAGTACGGATTTTTGCAACAGATCAGATGCTCGAGGAACCTAACTGTAAAGTGTTTTTAGTTTCTACTTACTGGCTTTTATATTCGTCTTTACCATAAGAGGTGAAAGTAATGCTTCGTCAGTAGAGACAGAGAAAAAGATGCATGAAAAGTGATACCAATAACTAATGTGTAATTATCACAATTTCGGTGTAAGCGAAGAAACATCATTAACGGGAACTGACAAGGGATGAACAAAGTTAAAAAGGGAAAGGTGGATTGAATAATAAAGAAATGAAATAGCTAACTGCACACTGCTCTTAACGTGAATCCATTTAACCCATTTTTGGGATGCATGGTTAACATTGCTCATATTTATAACTTGGGTGCTTCATTTTGAAAAAAGTTATGAATTTCTGATAGGCCATCCCCAAAATATGAGCCTGTGCAAAAAGTGGTAAAAGTCGATGACGGTTTAGAGGTCACGCAAATATTTTAAGTTTGTATGGAGATTTCGGTTAATTAGTATGGGAAATTATTGATTTTCACTTAGATTGCTCTCACTTTCATTGTAGTTGTCATAACGTTGAAAAAATTGGTATGTGGTTGTTATGACAATGATCAACAAGCCTGTTGTTTTTGTGATTAAATTTATTTCGTATTTCTTTTTCGCATTTCTATCTTTTTTAATATGCTGTAAAACTGATCGTAACAGTATCAGTACAACGGGTAAACGCTCCTATAGTTGTGGGTGCTTCTGTAGTTGCGGTACTGGAAATAATGCTGACTTTCTTTACAAACGGTGTTAAATGCATTTTGATCGTTTACTTATTCTCTTATAATTTTATTTAACACGTTTTATTTGTTAAGTTAGTTAAAATTGAAAATAATACCAAGATTTCCTTAACATTTAGTTTCCTTTGAACCTATAGTTGCGGGTTCATTCAGTATTGTGATCAAAGCCTAGCATTTGGCGTAGTTAACACATGTGTTCCCATCTGTCAAGCGCAATTTTGAGTATTGATCCACGATCTGAATAGGGGGCGGCTTGCTATCAAACAATTGGTACCACAATTATACGAATCAGAATAAATTACTGCAACTATAGGTACACGATTCCTAAATATGGATGATAATTTAGTAACAAAATTATATGTTCACTGCTAAATGAACATGTTTCAAGTAAAATTAAGAAGAAAAGCAACAAGTTGGATTCCTGATAAGCTACACACTTACGTTTTTATATTGCCAAGATCTCAACTGCCGATTAGTTCTGCATTCTATTTTGCTGGTACTCAGCAAAAAAAAAAAACTGTCGAGACTCATCTAACAAATAAGAATTTGCTTAAATCTCAGCTAACAAATTGATATTTTGCAGAGATACCAGCAATTGTAACTGCGGAGCTAATCGGCAGTTGGAGATTTTACCGAACTAGATTGAGTTTGTAGGACGAATCCTCATTTCATTTTATATAAATAAATCACTCCACTATTGGAGCACTTACCATTCACACTTCTGTTCCTTCTGTAAACCCATTATTAGTATTAAACTGAAACGAATGGTTTACTTCTGACGATGAGTCCAACGATGAAGACGGAGGAGCATATTTCTTGGAAGATGATGAATTTCAATTAAAAAAGTTCGTGACATTGTAAAACTTTTCGGATGGACTTAAGTTAAACGATATTCTACGCAGGGCCTATTTTAATTACCCTTGGGGCCCCTGTACATTTTTTTTTATTACAGGGACCCCTATAATTTGATATCATTTTTTTTTAAATCCAGCACACATTTAATAAAAATAGATACATGCGACAATTCTTTTGCAATACAATGTATTTTTCTAACGTGCTTTTATATTAACCCTTAAATGCATAGTGTTGCCATTTGGCAACATACCTATGTTGGTCTTTAAACATGGTGAAACAACATTTTAATAGTAAGAGCAATATATACTACAAGAAAAAAAAATCACCACAAAATAAAAAATCATGCATTTAAGGGTTAACACACATTTAAGCTGAATAAACTTAATCTGTTTACGACTCCTCACACTTGCAAATTTGTTAATAAGAGTCAATTTTCATTAATATTTGGCACTCAATATTCATGATCAACAACCAATTAATTCTGGTTTACATAAATCAATTTATTTTTCACTTATATTTAATTTATCTTGAGCAGTTGGAGGTCAACATTGAAATAAATATCCTGAGGATTATTTCCACTGGGGGAAGTAAAGTCGTTCGTCCCCGGTTCATGAGTTGATGGGTCGATATGTAGGGTCGGTAGCATTGGTACTCAGTATAAAAACAAGGTCGGTGAAAAACAAATCTTAGAAAAAAAAGACTCTCAGCTATATACGTAAAAAAATGGTGACAACGCTTTAATGCGTTTTTTGTGTAAGTCTGCTTTTTAAAATCATATGTGTTGGGCAGCAAAGCCCTCTCCATAGGACGCTCTATTTAAGGTGATACTTTAATGAAACCTTAGCGTGAAACTTCATAAGCACAAATATCAGCTTTCACAAAACAAACAATAATGAAATTGCTACTCGCTGTTTGTTGTAACCTAGCAACCAGGGACTAACAATTTCACATTTGTATGATTTGTAGAAGCTTACATTTATGCTCATGAAGTTACACGCTAAGTCTTCCTATCACCTAAATCAGTATCACCTAAAAAAATTAAATTGGGTGCACTCTAGGCGGTGGGAGCAAGAACTTAAAAAAAACTTTAAAAAGTTTGTGGTTTGTAAATCGAACAACTTTGTCAAAGACCGTAAAGCTGTAGAAAATATGCCCACGACTCTACACGCTAACTTGAAACTACCCATTAATAGGTAAAAAATACCCAAGTTGTTTACCCATTAATGAGTATATGCAACCCATTAATGAAGAACTGTTACCCAATTAATAAGCTAATAGCGAAAACTTCATATCCAGAAGACTGGCAACTTTGCCAGAATCCAAACAGATACAGTAGCGCTGCGCTTGAGTGAAGGTGGTAGTAACGCATAGAAAAATGAGCAAATACACAAACCTTTCTTCTGAGGATGTAATCTTTGCTATCAAATTCGTTCGAAGCATGAACCTTTGAGCCGCAGATGACGCGATTGTACCTGTCGCGCTGTCGCATAGCGTTCGTATGAGAAAATTGAGTGCCCTGGCATAAGCCCACCAGTGCCCTACACAGCAAAAAAATAATTTTGATATCACGTCAAAGTGGATGCACTACAATCATGTCGAAAATATGGTGTAATATTACTTGCTAAAAAGGACAAAATTACCATTAATACAATGCATGAACTGACATTACGCTGCTTCTACTGCATTTGTTTATTTATGTGGTCATAAAAATTACATGAAATTTTCGACATGATTGTAGTGCATCCGCTTTGATGTGATATCAAAATTATTTTTTTACTGTGTACCGTTAAAACGGCATGGATTCTGCAACTACACATTAAGTTGAGCTTAGAAAAGAAATTCAACTATCATGGACGAGGGGCCCCGTAAGCTTAGTCGGTAAAGGCGCAGCTACAAAGCAAGACCATGCTAGAGGTGGCTGGGTTTTATTCCCGGTCCAGTCTAGGAATTTTTCGTGTTGAAAAATTTCTAGACTTCCCTGGGCATAAGAGTATGATTGTACTTGCCACACAATTATACTAATGCAAAAATGGTACAGGCATCGAAAGCTCTCAATTAATAACTGTGGAAATGCATCTAGAACACTAAGTTGAGAGCACGCAATAAGCTAATATGCGATAAGCCATAAGCTTGAAATTAGAAGAAGAAAAAGAAGAAGAAGAAGGACTTAAGGACGAGGTGGAATTAATTGATATCGATAATCAAGCAATTCCATGACCTGAGTAGGGCTGTTCAAAAGGTGCTTTTAGATATGGGTGACAAATTTACCCTGGAATAAACTGACATACGGCATATTATAAACTTTGTTGATGTGATGGAGCTTGTACACGCTACTTTTCAGCATATTTGCCGTAAGGATAACAATATCTATGAAGCAAATATTGCCCTTCTGTTATGTTGGAGCATTTGAACAAGCAGAACACATCAATTTCAGTTCTAATTTTAAACGCACCTGGCTTCTGAATCTCAGGATTCTGTCCAACCCGAAAAATTGTTAGACTGGACCGGGAATCGAACCCAGCCACCAGTATGGCCTTGCTTTGTAGCTGCGTCTTTACCGACTGAAGGAAAAATATTAGACTTTGGGAAACAAATACTGAAACTCCGATCATTTTATTTATTTATTTATTTTATTACAATTATTGACCATTAAAAAAATATAATAAAGTTCCTGGAACATCGAAAAAATTAAAATAAATTTTAAAATGTTTCTAGACTGAATCACTGAGTTATTGCAATTTTTTAGATTTTAAGCATTGAAATTAGTAAGCTATCCCAGACATGTACAAACTTTGAAATACCAGAAGTTTTCAGAATTTTAAGAAAATTCAGGACACCGAAGTTAAAAAATATTAAAGTTCCGTTATCTTGATATGTTTTTTAAAGCAGATTTATCATTCATTTATATATAAAATATTGTTATATTGTAGTAATTATTCTGGGCATCATGGATTTTTAAAGCACTAAACTTACTTGACTATAATGACTGTTAATTGATTGCAATGGATAATCGAAACCTCGTTGCTGTTCATACAGACTGCAGCAAGGCATTTTATCGTATTGAAATATCATGCTACTTCTCGAATTGCAAAAATAAAAATGAATTGAGCCAGGACTACTACTTTGGCTTGAATCATATTTAATTAAGCGCCAAAAAAACAAAAATGACCAATTAATACTGAATGAAACATATTTGATTTGGATTTATAGAACAAATAGAAAAATACTATCACCCTACCTTACCCTAAACCAATTAAAGGACTTCTCCTACTGAGAGCATGGAAAAGTGAGGTAATAATCCCCACGGGGTAATATGACCAACAGCGTTTGTTTTTGTGTTTTCAAAACTAATTCTTTAAGCGGCGCCGGTGGTAAGCGTGATTACCTCTCACCCCAGCAGACTACCTATGAGTCGATAGGTAGGGTCTAGGTGTGGGAGCTGTCTCCCTGACGTCGGTAGCATTGCTGCTCAGCAGGGAAAACAAAATCGACGGAAAACAAATCAAAGGAAAAAAAAAACTATTCTAAAGATTATAATTTTACAAACGTCTTCAAAATGCTCAATGTTGAACCCACCGGAATTATTTTAAAATGTGAATCACCAAAAATGACCTCACATTCGCGAAACTAGTTTGATGTACTAATTACTCTAAAATGCCAAAAATAAACCCAAAATGTCAAAATGGTCGACACTTTTCAAACTGGCCTCAAACTGCCAAAATGGCGTTGAAATCGTCAAAATGGCCTGAAAACGCCAATTAGTCCTGAAAATAAATAATACAACAGCAACAATGACATGATGAAATCGCCAAATCATCTTGAAAATGGCACAAAATACCTATGAAGTTCCTAAATGATTTTGTAACTCCAAAAGCTTGATTCCTTTAAGTTCAAAGGTGTAAATTAGAATATGAAAATGTCAATGCTTCTATCAACTTGGTTGAAAGTTTGTTTTAATATTAATGCAAATTAATAAGCCGATTCAACCAGCAAAAAAAATAAATCCAATATTCAGATAAGTTTTGCACCGACCTGAGGGCAGCCGGCTATTTGCAAAAACTGCTAGGAATCGTCTCTTTCCATTAAAAAAAAAGCATTTCGTTAATGCGCGTATACTCTGGTTCAATATCCTGACTGTGTTTTTAGTTATAAAAACGTAGCGATAGGTATGTAACATAAGTCTAAAACTTGCCAGGAAAAAAATATCTAAAGAGAGCTGCTAAGCTCCTTTAAGATGCTTCATTAAAAGATACTTCTACAAAAATTGTCTTAAAACAATAGCAGCTTTAATTGTTTGCGGTACCTTGAAGTTACACTCATCAAACTAAAACAAACACGGGCAGAGTAGTAATCTTGAGTAACAGATATAGGACTATCACGGGATAACATGGTAGTCGCGGTTAAGTAGTTCGACTAATATAGCGATTTTAAATGATTTTTGGGGACAATTCTGCATTACTATTTTTCTCATAATTAGACCACATCAGACAGGTAGCTACAAACAACCAAACCAAATGCACAATTGTCCGGGTGTGTTCATATAAATCTACCACTCTTCAACTGGTTTATTTGGAAGCCATACCAATCCAATATAATGCTCAATAAATAGCAATCTTTGTCACTTTGCCTCTGGGTGTGCCGAACACGTATTCGGTGTTGAAAACAGATTATGGCGCACTGCTCGATACGTTTCAGCGTGAACTTCAAGATAAGTTATAAAACTTGTTGTTGACAGAGGTGCACATGACTGGTCATCTAGGAAATGTCCAGCCGAAACCCCCCGGTTGATTAGTTTATATTTAAACTGTTTGCTAAATCCATCTCGTTTCAAGGACTCCAATTTTGCTTAGTCACAACGAAAATTCACTTTTGTTTCCATTCAACCTACATTCGTTACAGGTAAGGTCTCACAATGAGGTTTTGACACATGGAGAATAACGAATGATTTAGAAAAACGGCTATGCGGGTATGCTTAAACGATGCTCACCGCTTGCATTTCATGTTTACGTTGAACAGGTTGAAGTCAGGCAATTAACAAGCTGTACGCATGTTTTCACTTACTGTGAGAAAAAATCTTCAGGTAGGGCGCATCATTGCATTCAGTTAACGAATAAACTCCAATTTGCTGCATGAACAATGCCACCCTTTATTTGTATTCGTCTGTTTATTGATATCATTATAGAAATAACGATAATTAGCAAACATCATATAGGTAGCATCAATTAACCTTTTTTTTTGTTGTTCACATTCACTTCGCAGAACCCAACCACAAAAAACCGCATGCCAAGCAATGAAGGACAACCGATGCTGTTGGACTCGTGGAAAAGTTTTAGGTGGCTCGTCGGTCCTCAACACTATGTTGTATGTGCGGGGAAACAAACGTGACTTTGATCTGTGGCACGCGCTGGGTAACCCTGGCTGGAGCTACGAGGAAGTTTTGCCCTACTTTAGAAAATCTGAAGATCAACGCAATCCCTACCTGGCCCGCAACAAGAGACAACATGCTACAGGTTAGTGCATACATTACTTCAATGTGATCTCTTCAATTGACAATATTTGATTTTTAATTTTTAGGTGGTCTCATGCAAGTACAGGATCCACCATATTTAACTCCATTGGGTGTATCGTTTCTTCAGGCTGGCGAAGAAATGGGTTACGACATTGTGGACGTGAATGGTGAGCAGCAAACCGGCTTTGCGTTCTTCCAGTTTACAATGAGACGAGGGACAAGATGTAGCATGTCCAAAGCCTTTTTGAGACCGATTAGGAATCGTAAAAATTTGCATGTCGGTTTGTTTTGTCATGTTACCAAGGTTATCATGGATTCGGATAACAAGCGCGCTTTGGGAGTGGAATTCGTACGCGATGGAAAGAAGTACGAGGTTTATGCAACGAGAGAGGTGATTTTGTCAGCTGGAGCTATCGGCACGCCACATCTTATGATGCTTTCGGGCATTGGACCGAGAGAAAATTTGCAACATGTTGGAATCTCAGTGATACACGAGCTACCAGGGGTTGGACAGAATCTACAAGATCACATAGCAGTGGGAGGTCTAGTGTTCCGTGTTGATCAGCCAATCTCCGTCATTATGAATCGTTTGGTAAATCTTAATTCCGCAATTCGGTACGCTGTCACGGAAGATGGACCTTTAACCAGCAGTATTGGTCTGGAAGCGGTTGGTTTTATCAATACTAAATACGCTAATCAAACTGATGACTGGCCAGATATAGAGTTCATGTTGACCAGTGCTTCAACGCCTTCTGATGGAGGAGATCAGATCAAGAAAGCTCACGGCCTGAAGGATGAATTCTACGAGTACATGTTCAGCGAAATCAACAATCAAGACGTATTTGGCGTTTTCCCGATGATGTTGCGACCTAAAAGTAGAGGTTTCATTCGACTACAATCCAAAAATCCGCTTCGTTACCCACTGCTTTACCACAACTATTTGACGCATCCCGATGATGTGGGTGTTCTTCGTGAAGGAGTGAAAGCTGCTATCGCATTCGGGGAAACTCAAGCCATGAAACGTTTCGGAGCTAGATTTCACAGCAAACAAGTGCCAAACTGCAAGCACCTACCGGAGTTCACGGATGAATATTGGGACTGTGCTATACGGCAGTATACCATGACGATCTACCATATGTCAGGCACAGCCAAAATGGGTCCTCGAGAGGATGACTATGCTGTAGTAGATAACAAGCTACGCGTTCATGGAATTAAAGGATTGCGTATTATTGATGCAAGTATAATGCCACGAATCACTAGTGGAAACATCAATGCGCCGGTCGTCATGATCGGTGAAAAGGGTGCCGATTTAATCAAGGAACTCTGGATGCAAAGACCTTACTACAATCGACGGGGGAAACGGGAACGTGATTCGCTATCTAATGTTACCACTACAACCGAACCGAATGCAACCACAACCGAATCGAATGCAACTACAACCGACTCGTACGCAAACGAAACAACAGTTAGCTAGGACTAAATTAATGCGGAAAAGTAACTTAGTTCAAAATCATAAAACTCATTTTTTAAATAGCATCACGCCAAAATTCAACGCGAATTGTTTGTACTATTTCATTCATTCCCTAACTAGAAACTAAAAAAAATCATCTCGTGTTACACGAAATTCGTTACCAGTAAGCGCTCTACAAACGCTATGATGTAAATAATCTCTATTAGATATCAATGAAAGCCGTGTTCATGATCTGCTTGGAAGATGTGCGTACAATAGTTGAATGTTGTAGACAAGTATCAAATTGCAATGACTGACTAATTAAGTTAGTAGTTCTATGTAAAATTTAATTTGTCTTAGGTAGGATTGGAGGTGAAAAGTAAAATTTCAATTAAAAAAACTACAACTGAGAAGTTATACTTAATGTTGATGACAAACCGACGAAAGGTTGACAGTGATGAATGTATACGAGCATTTAGAAACATCAGATTTTGTGATAAGAATGAAACAGAGTTTGTAATATTAAACAATATGCAAGTTTAAAAAACTTTTCAGAACGACATCATCGTATGTATTCTATACGTTTATTCGTGTAAAACAAACATAGCTTCAAAACTGCAATAAGTGTAACACTTACCCTGGATCTCCGACGAGTTTTGTAATCCAGCCTGCCTCAAAGCTCTATAGAGGACGTTGAACGTAAGCATTTAGGAGAGAGAGTCTTTCAAATTTGCTTATATGTTCTTACATGGGAGGGAAGGGGTCAATTCAATAAAAATGATAAATTAACAATAAATTAACCAATTCAGAATTTCCCAGAGCTGGAATGTTAAGACTCATTAAGCCATGATTCACCAAATCTGGAGATATGTAGGGAAATTGACGTATTCTCGTCAATCTATGCAGCATCCATGCTTCTGTTAGTATTTTTTCAGCGTCACGGAATATGTCGCGTTTGTTTGTTTACATTTATCTACTGCTTCTTGCTCTATCCCTTTCAACCGACAGAATTGTCCAAAACCGTTTGAAAGCGTTTTTCAATGCTCCAAACTTCTCAGGTGAGTGTGACTATTGTTGGCAGCCTCGTTTTCCTCCATTTCAACTGCGGCAACTCGAAATCATCCGAAATTTTTGATGCGCATATTTCATTTAAAGGAAAATCTAACATAACATTGAAGCTCAATGACTTAGGAATCTTGTGAATAGAAAAACTGGAAAAGTGTTTTGATGGGAATATACAGTAAAATTGACGTTTAAATTTTGCTTGCCAAAAACAGTCAATGGGTGCCCAAGTCGAATTTTACGCTACTTCCATCATTTTGCTAGTGGATCATCTGATTTCAAATATGAAAATGTAAAAATAGCTTTTCCACAAGCTCCGAAAGAAATAAAACTAATTGACGAAAAAATCCAGACACCATAAAAGATAATTCAATGAAGAACCACATTTTGACGAAATTAATGATTTAAAAACAATGAATGCTGAAATAATTAAAATATTGAACATTGGACAAAAAAGTATTAATTTTCCCTTTGGAAAATGGTAATAATAATAATATTGATATGAATTTAAATTTTGTCGATTTTTACTTTATAAAATATATAAATTACACTAATATACGTTTTTTTTTTTACGCGGTTTTTTTACACGGTTTTTCGCGATTCACACGGTACGTTTTTAACGATTTCTCGACAACGATACAACCTATCGACTTGATTCCAATCACATTATCCGTTTCAAGCTATAGGTAACCGAATGGCATACCTGAGTGTACAAATTTGGAGGGGGGAGGGTGTTGAAAACTCTATAGTTCTTCCTCGTCCGTCGGCTTCACTTCGTAAATCAGAACTTCTCCAAGTCATTTTTACTATAAATTAACGCGAGACAGAACATTATTTGAAAAACAATCCAAGGGCTCTCGTATCCTCAAATAAAAAAAAAAAACTAAAGTCAGGAACAATTTAATTTTAAACCAAATAAAGAGTTTCAATGAAAAAGTGGAAAAAATATTAAAAGGGGTTAAAATAAATAAATAAATAAATAAAATTAAAATAAGTAAACAAATAAGTACATGTGAATTAATAAAATAATAATATTAATTAAATGTATGTGGGAAAGAAAAAGACTAAATACGTATGATATATTTAGAAAAAATAGTAAAGCCGTTGGTCCCCGGTCCATGAGTTGATGGGTCGATAGGTAGGGTCCAGGTGTGGGAGGTCCCTGGCATCAGAAGCATTGGTACTCAGTACGGAAAACAAGATCGACGGAAAACAAATCAATGGAAAGAAATATATGTATTTAGAAAAAAGAAATAAAAATCAAAAGCATAAACTTTCATTGAGGTCATTAGAAACCTGGTGGCCTGGTGACCAGACCCCTCCTAAAATCTATTTCCTCCATTTGATGTTTCTCATTTTATTTTAAGATACCACCAGGCAAGAGTATATGCAACGCACTTAGTTTAACCGCTACGTCGATGGTGTACCCAACTCGCATTTCAGTAACCCGGTGTAGGAAAAACTTACACACACAGTTACACACGTAGCTGCATCATCAGGATGCAGGACTAAAAGTATTTAACGGTCATGATTGAAGACCGACGCGCTTAGTAACGTGAGGTAGTTTAATTACACCCACAGCTGCGTCATCTTCATGCACTTAGGGGCTGTTCATAATCTACGTAGACCGTTTTAAAGAGGTTTTAGATCCCCCTTACTCTCCCTGTGTATTACAATCATCTAAACATATTTTTGAAAACATTTATGGAACGTGGACAATTGCCAAACACCCCCACCCCCTTCCGCTAGTGTCGAAGATGGCCCAGCCTACGGCTGAAAATCACCTAAATAATATAAATCAATCAAAGTATCTACGTGGTTTATGAACAGCCCTTTAGAACTTAAAGCAAATATCGGTCATGATTGATGACCAATGACCTTAGTAGTGTAGGATAGATTAGGGAGGAAAATAGAAAAGGGACAAAATATAATTTGTTATAAATGTAGGTGGAACAGCGTTTCAATTATTAGTCAAAACCTTGAGTTCTATTTCGAGTCATCCGAAATCATTGGACGAAAGTCACCGCCAGAAAGAAAATGCTATACCAGGTAGCGTTTGCAGCAAAAGTGCAACTAGGTGAAATCGATTCTCCTGGGATTTTGGCGGAATTACTCCTGAGCGAGTTCTTCGATCGAAAAGTTTCCTGCATCTTGGATCCCGTGTTCTTCCACGAATTCTAAGCATTTTTTTTTACTTCAATTACACAACTGAAGCTTTTCATCATCGGATGGGCCTGTGGATAGGCGATAAACTGTCTGAACCTATCGACGCAGATCGTCAAAGCGCAGCGATAAATTTCAGAGAATTTTGCAAAACAATTAATTGAGGAAATTTTCCAAAATTTCAGTAAATTTTGTAGATGTTTAGGAAACATTGTTTAAGGTATAGGAAATTCGTTCAAGTATAGCAAACTTGGTATAAATTCACTGGAATTCCTAAAGAATTAGGAGACTTTGTATAAACCAGGGATAAATAGTAGAAGTTCATTAAGCTTAGTAGAAGTTAACAAAACTTACCAGAAATTCGAGAAGCTTGATGAATCGGGAAACTTTATAGAAGCTAACGAAATTTCGGATAGGATTGAAGTTTATGTTCATAAATTCATGAAACTTTGTAGAAGTAAAGGAACCTTGTTTTAATTTAACGAAATTTGATATTCACGGATTCTCAGGTAAATAGTAGTAGTAGTAATTTCAAGGCGGTTAAATTCCAAGGCTACAGGTAGATCAATTGTCCGAAAATTCATATGTCGTATCTCAGATTTCCTTCCTAGACGACAAGTTAATCAGGAAGTATTCAAAAGATCTTCAGCTGATCTAAGGTTTCAGTAATGTTCGCTGGACATTTTTAAACACTTCAGGTTGATGAAGTAGGGTAAGTGTGCCAGTTTTAGCACAAGTACTCAAACTGTTGGTGCTATGGCCTGAATAAAATATGAAATGTATTTTTATGTGTAGATCAAGGAATCAAAAATATCTCAAAATGTCAAAATGACAAGCGATCAACGAGCGAAATGATAACGCTTTGTCAGCAATGGCTAGCAATGATGATATAATCTTCTTCCCTTTTTTAAATGACGAACTGCCTTTGTAATTTAGCTCACTTGGGCCGTTAGTTGAAAAAGACCTAATTGTTGGAAAGCTGCTTCACGAAGTAGCGCCGAATACACGTGTGTTGATGACATTTTTTTATTGTTATGTTTTTTCTCGTTTCCGATCAAACTATGTCCTTAGCTGTGTATATTGCAACAAAACAGGCAAGCAATATATCATCATAGTTCTACAACTAGGAGCTATATTACAGAGTGAAATTACCGTTTTATGGCCACCCGGTAGCATAATAGATATAGTGATTGCATATTTCCGTCAAATAAACAATTTTTTTTTAATGAACTGCTAATTAAAAAAAATTAATACATAAATTTTAATTTAGGATAACAAAGCAACAAACAGAGAACTGCAATGTTAGCTAAAAAATAAAGAGATAAAATATGCAAAAAAACGATTAAATTTGTTTTTTAGATAAATACTTTTTCCAGCATAAATCATTGGCTAAAAAACGCCTGACAGTGCTCCTCCTTGTACCATTAAATGCACGCATACACATATTTATTGATTACATCGTAGTTCTTTTCACCACTACTTCGTTGAATAGCTTTCGAAGCGAAATGAAAAGCAAAAGCCTAAAAGCTTAGCATGGCATAGCAGCGCTATCTGTGTAAGAATAATTGGACAGCTAAAGCACGGATTCCAAGGCCGTTGAATTCAACTCAGTTACTGAGTGTATTGCTAAAATATGAAAAAAAGGTGAAAAGTGGGGTTACTCAAAGTAATCTCGGTTTATACAAATATACCATATAACTGAGTAAAAGAGATTTATTCGCTGAGTTAGTTTCAGCGGCCGTGTGCATGTCACATGATTGAGCATATCTTTTAGTTAGGTATTTTTAATATAATCAGCCCGCTCGACTGGAAAACGATGCAGATCTGCTAGATATATAGATTTATCGGTATTATACAAATTTTTAGAGGCCAATAGGCCTATAAACTTGGCCTATCGTGGCCATGTTGAAAACCATCGTAATGATTTTGAACTGCGAGGTATGGGAATCAAATCTTAAAAGGCGTCTATTTCTTAAACAAAGCTTTCATTAAAATTTTCATTGATTTTATGGGTGATAAAAAGTCAAAATCTATCTACCTTTACCACTTTCAGTGATTTTTTTTTAATATTATAAGCACATACAAACAGACATAACACTCGCATACTTTTCATCGAATAGTAAGCAACGGTCAATTTAATGTTTATTTGGGTGGTAGCATCGCAACCTGTCGCAAACTCATAACACTGTTTACAGCATATTTGAACTTTGTACGCTAATTGTCATTTCCCATGCAAAATTGTGCGCTGAATCCTAAAATATAGTCTGAAAAATCTCAGTAGGATAGACTTTTGGTATCTACAGCTAAGAAATGAAATTTTAGTTAAAAAATTTTTTTTTAACTAAATTACAAATATTTTCGGCTGTAAAGAAGCGATATCCATTATTTTACCGTCAAATTGAAGGTGAGAAAATCTTCAGCTCAATACTATTTGTCAGTGAGATTAGTAGTTTTGTTTTAAATTAATAGTTTGTTGATTTAGTTTTATTTAATACTCTTTGCAAATTTCCAAGAAAAAAAAAAGAATTTCAGTTATGAACATCATGAATACACACAGCATTGAGAAAGTATCAAAAAATCAGAACTCAATCTCACCGTGATCATGTTTGATTTTCGTGGACAAATATCACCAAGAAAACAATTGCTCCAAATATCAAGCTAATCAAACTCACCAGCTATGATTTTCACCAAACTGTGGTGAGTTTGAGTTTCAAGTTTTTTTGTTTTGCACTCAAACGCGACCCGAAACTTCGAATAACTACTGGCAGCAGTAACTTCGTGGATGAAGAGTAACGAGAGATAGCAAACTATTCTAGGGTAGAGTGCTACTTCGTCCTAATCACAATCAAGAAAATCAATGAGTTCACCGTGCACGAATCAATAATACATTTGTTTCGATGCAGTATCTATTAGGCTACAAAACAAAGCCTTTACGAGCGCGTTGTATGAATATTAACACGTCCATTGTTCTCAACACAAAAGAAACGCTCCTAGAAAATCCTTGTTTCTGCCTACATTCGTAGAACAAAGAAAAACCTAGAAAAACCGATGGCGTTTCAATTAAAGCCTTCTAGTTAAAGTATGGACGACTGTCACCACAAAACTGAAAAAAGCTGTTCCAACCGAGCAAAGCGGTGCATTTTGACGGTTCGATTGGAACAAATTTTGACAGACGTCCACTCTTGAAACTCATAGAATGAATTTGGAATCAAGAAGTCGGCATCAACATTTCAAAAGGGCGAAACTAACAATGATGTCAAGCTGTGAAAAACGCTGTCAAAGTATTCGAAGCGAAAAAACGGATTTATTTTAAATCAGTAAGCAGTGCAGCTCTATTATTTACACACTTTAGTTTGAGTTAACCCTTGTTAATCAGTTCATAGAAGTTTAGTTTTTTATTTTGTGTTTTTAATGTCAAAAATCATCAAAATTAGATTTTGCCCTTTATATTCATCAATTTTGATTACGCCCTTTCGTTTTTTACCTTTTGTTTGATAAACTGTCAATTTTGCAGCACCTGGTTTTCCGTTTGCGACGATTGATGAACACATTTCATGATCATTGGACATAGTATTGGATCACTTGCTGTCCATTTCTATAAAAAAAAACTCAGTTTGTTTATATTTGTCAGTTTCGCAGTTTTGAAATGTTGGTACTGAAGTGTTAAATTTAGAAAGGTAAATAAAGTTGGAAGCCATGAATAGTATAATCGCTCAAAGTTTGGGATCATATCCGTTCGAAAAAGACAGGTTATGTGTGTCTTGTGCTTAGTTGAACGGAAATTAGATCAAAATCCCTACCTCTCCTAAGATGAACTAGCCTACGGCTTAAAATCTCATAAATAAAGTAATTAAATAAAACATGTGTCTTCAATACAGGGTCGCTCCTTACTAACGTTGTTGTATTCGATGGAATATTCCGAGTCAAATCACAGAAACCTTGACAAAAGTTGCCAAAGAACAGACAAAAGTTGCCGAGGCTAGGCTGTAGTCAAAGAGAAGGGGAAATGAGGGGAAATATTGCAACATGAATTTGATGCAATTGATTTTGCGTGATATCTTCATTAATATTTTGTTCGACTATATTTGCATCAATATGATTGTCAGCACTATTGAGTATTGACAATGTTTTTTTTTCCCGTGTGGTGCTTGCTTTAGCTGCAATTTCACATGTGATTAACACCCCCGTAGTATGAATGCAGCTTGCAAAATCAATATAAAGCGTGATATTGAGAGCGTATGAGAACAAAAAAAAATTGCAAATTACTATGCCATCACTGAAAACAAATATAAAAATGTATAGTTTAGACTTGTATGAAAAAATTAAAAAAATTATCCTATCACTATTAATTTCATAACGATAAAAATATGAGTATAGTTTTAAATCTGTGCCATTTTTTCAATTTTAAATGCGTTAAGAGAAAAGAGAAGGAAGGTATGCAGAAATAAAATACAGTTTATGGAATGAAAACTTAAGTCGTTATCAACACGGAAATTATCATGGTAAACATGTTCATTAAACATGCGGGTGCACTTTGGTCATGACTGGATTAGTGAATGTTAATTTTAAACCTTACCATCCTATTGCATCATCCGCAAATTAAAACAAGTTTCAACCACTTTCAATGTTAGGGTAAATGGCCTTCCTTTAAATTCTGTAAACCATAAATGGCTGAACCTACAAAAATCAATTCATGACGGTTTCTCATCCGGGTTAGTTGATGCCCTCCATCAAAGGTCGATAGCTCACCTGCAAAATAGAAGAAATAAATTCGAAATTAGTTGGATGCTGAAAAATATGTTAATTTTTATATCTACCTGAAAGATCCAACACGTTCGAATTTGAACTAAGGCATTGACAAAACTAGTTTTAAAGCCAGAGAGTTTGGTTTTTTTCAAGGGCGATTTCACATTACGTAACATACGTAAGGCCCCATCTGTAGATTCTACATTTTGTGAATTGATTTTTCTCAACGGTAGACTCACATTTGACTCATTGTGGTTGACAAGCATATTTAATGACTTCACCAAACTTGCATTTATGTCTTCACATTATGACTGATTGGCTATTTCGTTTGGAACATTGCCACGTTACAAGATGAAAATGGCTGAATGATGATACTGAGTGAATAAATATTGTATATTTTTACAGAAATCTTTTTTCCTTGGATTTGTTTTCCGTCGATCTTGTTTTCCCTGCTGAGCAGCAATGCTACCGACGCCAGGAAGGCGGCTCCCACACCTGGACCTTACCTATCGACCCATCAACTCGTAAACCGGGGACCAACGGCTTTACTTCCCCGAAGGAAGGCGTGATCAGAGATGTTATGCCTCAGAACACCAGGCGGCGCCAACTGGGATTGAACCCAGGCCTGCTGGGGTGAGAAGTAATCACGCTTACCACTACACCACCGGCGCCCCTTTTACAGAAATCTAAACTTTTTTTTTACGTAGGACTACGTCTGTGATTTCTATATGGGGGTGCACTTTGTGAAAACCGAAAATGAAACATGAAACAAATTATGAAAGATTTTGAACGTTAATAACTCAACTGCCCCTGGTACAATTGCAATAATTTTATCATCAATCGATCAGAAATATGACTACGCATCGATAACAATGCTTCCGAATGTTGATTTTCAACAAGAAACTATTGAAAAACTGGTAAATGTCTAGCATTGTCCAAAAGTGTCGAATTAACTAACAAATCCACCAATTACCTACATGCATATGCTGCTTCCCCAGCACAGTCGTCAGAGAGTAGTAAGTAGATGAAACAAGTCGAAGTGGCATTCGCCTCCTCCGATCCTCGGGCGCGTGCGAATAGGGAGGATGGAATTGCGTAATATTTTGCACACTCATCGCCATATTCAGAACCACACGCTTCCAACGACCACACAAAATTCTCTCCAGAGTTGTAATCTTGTAACCAAACTTGGAAACAGGGGATACACTCAAAAAATATATCACATATGTAATAAATGAATTTCACATAGCTTTCACAAAAAAAAGTTGACGACAACCTAAAGAAATCGTTTATGGACTTGGTCGTTCAGTTTTTTCCTGGAAATTTTTGTTAAATAAGCTAGAATTAAATAAAAAAGGTTTTTTTCCCATACATTTTTTAACTTTACTACCAATCCTCTGAGAAAAAAAAATCAAATTTGAAAGAGAAAATTCACTCTCACGATCTCAATATCTCAACATTCCATGTATTTTGATGACTTTCTGTAACAGTTGGTGGGCGAGGGAGGATTAACATTTGAAGTCCCTCCCATTTTGCATATTCTGCATAAAAAATACATAAAAATTCCCTCCCTTTTAACATATTCTGCAAGAAAATACTATTTATCAAAAATTTCTAGGAAAAAACTGAACGATAATGAATGATTTATTTTGACTTATTTTGACCATAATATGCATCCAAAGCGTTCCAACCACTTTTCCAAATTTCGAACTTACTATCAATGGAACAGCGCCATCAATGAGAAAAAATAGATTTAACTTAATAGTGAAAACTATTTTTGTAGTTCTTTAAAAATTCTACTCTAACTCTTTTCTTAAATGAACGTGGTGGCCCTGAAAAGGGCCGTTTTGTTACTTGGTTGTTGGTGATAATGATGCGTAGACGACATCCATGGCCGGGACTGTCTGCTCTGCGTGTTCAGTGACGGCATCACGGATCACATTTTCTCGGCACATCTCGGGTTTCCTCGTACATGCCGACTCCTTTAACAAATCCTTTGCCACCCTTGCCACGACCAGTCATGCCTCCTGGTTGTTTACCGTTGAACGGACGTTGCGAACGTTGTTGTTGTTTATTTATTTTTGAGGGATTTTAACCTTTAAGGTCATTCATCCCTCTAATGCGAACGCGCAGTTAGCTACCTGTTATATAGACAACCAGCTCTGCCGGTACCATATTTTCTCACTTCTCTTTGGTTACTGTGTATAGCCAATAGTTGCGATTCACCCGTTCAACGGTAAACAACCAGGAGGGATGACTGGTCGTGGCAAAGGATTTGGTAAAGGAGTCGCCAAGTGTCATCGTGTGATAACATCCAGGGCCTGCCATTCGTCGTCTGGCTCGACGTGGTGGTGTCAAGCTTATCTCCGGTCTGATGTACGAGGAAACCCGAGGTGTGCCGAGAAAATGTGATCCGTGCTGCCGTCACTGAATACGCAGCTGCCTACACGTCATCATCATCTTCCAAAGTCTGTACTACCATCGGCCTTTTTCAGGGCCAGCAACATTTTCAAAAGAGTTAATTTTCTGAACATGTCCCAACTAAAATTCATATCAAAAGGTTCTTTTCAGGGCAACCATAGTCATACTAAAGAGTACAAACAGAGAGAACCCCGCTAAAATTCCTATTCCTACCTAAAACACAAGCTCCTGCTGCAGTTAACAAAAATATTTATTATATCATACCACGTAGTCCCAAGTCATCATTGCGTACAACCCGATTGGGCTGTCCCTTGTTGTTTTTTTTTAATCAAAAGAGTCCTGTCAAATGGAATATTTTAAATAGCATGAGAATGAGCATTTCCTGAAATTATAAATTATTTTGTTGGACACTTGTTCTAAAGCCTCAACATTCAAAATTCTGTTTACGTCGATAAACTGTCAAAATCAACTTCGGAACTTTGATCTGAATTTTTTGAAATGCTTTTTTTCCTGGTATTTAGTGCGACATATATAGATCATATCGGTATAGCGTTAAACATATCCGGTTTAAACTTGTATAAATATTAGAAGCTTATTCTTCAGGCAGAGTTTAGATTTCCGGTTTATAAAAGGATTCAAACATGTTATATAGGGGAAATGGCTCTAATGTTGGCCTATGGATCTAAGATAGGGGAAATGGATCTAATGTCGGCCTAAATGGCCCTAAACTGGGCCAATACATAAATTCAGCAATTGACTAAATTTTCAAAAGCGATCAAAAATATCCATTAGTACCGTCCTAATGACGAGATCATCTAGATACAATTGATAAATAGCAGATTTTTACTGTGTGCCCAATCTAAGATCCATAGGCCAACATTAGAGCCATTTCCCCAAGAATGGAAAATCAAACTTTTTTTCAATTTGGTAATCTAACCATCACGCAAAACACTGTCGAATGTGTCCACAGTTAAATTGCATCACTTTAAAAAAGCTGCACCATTATTCTCTTTGCGTTAATTTTAATGAAATTTTGGGTGAGATATCCTTATCGTGTATTGTTTACCCTGCGTGAGTTTCATTGTAAAATTTCTAGTAGTTTTGAAAATGGAGTCGAAGCAACAAAGCGTGTGCGAAAAAATTTTACACACTCACCTCAACAACCCACATCTTTCGCACCGAGCCATCGGAAAGATGTTGGGAATCAAACAATCTACTGTTTCTCGTGTCATAAAACGTTTCGGAGAACGTTTAACTGTCGATCGGAAGCAAGTGAAAAAGTGTTCCGTACTGCGTAGAAGAACACAAGCAAGTGGTTACTGCCTTCAAACGCAAACCCAACTATTCCGTTCGGGATGTCGCGAAAAAACTGCACCTGACAACAAGTTTCGTGCATAACGACAGGCTTGATGGAGCCTCACTCGCGAGTTTGAAATGAGCCGAGCGTAGCATTTTTCTGAGGAGTAGAATGCCTACTGGCAAATCATTCCACTGAGCTTCAGAGCTTGTGACCGAAGGGGGATAAAATAAAAGTGACGTTTGCTGCCATTCATGTTCATGTTTTCTATCACACGCTCTTATAGTACGTTCAGACTACAGAGTTATAACATGTTATAGCGCTATTTTGATGGTGGTTTCTGTGTTGCAATTATTTGACAACCGTTATAACATGTTATAACTCTCCAGTCTGGACAGCGTTTTACTCTCACTCTGGGTGAACTCTGAGCTTCTTGCGTCGAACAAAAAAGTCATCCGGAGTCTCGAAAAGCATACCTCACGTCAAATCATCCTCTCGCTGAAGTTCACTCTCCCTCTCTCTCGAGGAGTTTTTGTTTACTTCTCCCATATTCCTGCCGCAACTCACTCGAGGTGATGGCTGGCTAAATTCGCAGGACAAGAGTGTTTTAAAACCTCCAGTGAGTTTGAAGTCTGCCTGCATAACGAGGGGGGCGATTCTATCTAAGATGCAGCAAACATTTTGTTTTGGTGTTGTTAGCTGCGCGCACGCTGAGTAGATAGAAAGAAGATTGATGACAATTCTTGAGATTTCCAGTAAAAAGATGACGCACGATGCAAGCAGATGCGAGAAATGAAAGAAGATTTTTCGTAGATTGATTTGCTAGTGATCAAGAGCTGAAAATCGTCGTCTTTTTTAATTTAATAGAATTTAACGATGCATTTTGGTACTGAGACATTCCTAGCTGTTTCTCGACTGAAGAAGAGATTCAAGAGCACAATTATTATCATTTTTGGTTTGAAAAGAAAAATAGAAGTGATATTTCATAAATGTTCGATATTGATCGCAATCAGCTATTGTCATTGCTCTGTTGGGGTTAGACATTTACTGGAAGGTGATCAGAATCGAAGTCATGGTTACAAAGTTGACATGAATCAGTTAAAAATCTAAATTAATAGGGTAAATTCGGCAGCCATCGACTGTTTTCGGCAACCACAATTTAAACGTTAATTTCGCTGTATTTTCTCACTAAAACACTTCGCTGAATGCATTTAAACGATTCCTTAGCCTTTCAGGTTCAATCCTAATACATTTTCACGACTGATAAAACCTGTTATGTCAGGTGTTTCTTCAAATGAAACATAAGCACATGAAAATACGGCTGATTTCGAGTTGCCGATAATAGAACAACTGGTTAATCCACAGTTTAAATGGAAAGGTTGCCGAAGTAAAAGAAGCTGCCGACAATAGTCACACTCACCTGAGAAGTTTGGAGCGCCTTAAAAACGTTTTCAAACCGTTTTGGACAGTTCTGTCGATTGAAATGGATAGAGTAGCTAGCAGCAGATAAATTTAAACAAACAAACACGTCATATGTGTGCGTGACACTGAGGAAATGCTAATAGAAGTGCGGAAGCTGCTTAGATTGCCGAGAATACGTAAATTCCCCTAGTTGTGGGATTTAGGGGAGAGGTAGCTCATCGATTCTTCCGGTTCGCCTCCTAGCATCGTGCTATAAGGTACCAGGCGATAACCAGGGTAGTTGATCGATAGCTCGATGACGTCATTTCGTTGGCGTCTGTAATGGGAAATTCTCATAGCAGGCGTTGACGATGGGACGTTGTCGAGTTGTTGAAAAGCAACTATCGTGGTAACTCACCGATTACCTGTCGATCTGCCAAATTTGGAAAGACGTCTGCATTGAATTGTCTCATATAATAATATTCCGCCCACTATATCACAAGAAATTGCGAGTAGCTGAATGGAATGGAGATAAGTTAAGCATTGGGTACAGGACCAAGTCTCCCCTGGGTGGTGCCAGAAGATGAGCGCAATAGAATCATCAAGTTGCCATAAGGCACGGAATGAGACTATTGCATGGCTGGGTAGTCAAAGTCTTCCATTCGTTAGTCATTTCAGGTGGATTAGAACAGGTTTAGGTGGGCGTTGGTCAGATTTGGATTTTTCAGATGTAATCCTGGATAGGACCCTGTCATTGAACGTTGCGTGAAAGTGGAACTTAATGAAGGCCTAAGTACTTTTTCGTAGTTTTTAGTTTTCGGATTTGAAAGATCGTCGGTTACAGTGGCCTGCTTACTGAGCAGAAAAACGCGGTCCCAGGTCCTTACATATCAAAGAGATTTATGGTAAAATCGCTTGTGTATCGTGTATTTTGCGAAACTCGTTGTTGTCGTTGGTTCCGGGTTTGAATGGATACACAAATTTAAGCAACGGTATTATGTAATATGAGGGCAACTCAGCAACTCGGTGATTAAAAAGGTGCTCGTCTGCCTAGTGGCAAACGTTTTTGCTTACTGAGCAGAAGACCGTGGGTTTAGTCCCAAGCTCCTTCGCGTTATATGATCGTTAAGACATCAATTCAGCTTATCGTTTACCAAAACGAACCCTGCTGCAAACCCAACCCTCTTATCCAACATCCCAGTGATTCCTCGTGGAAGTGCAGAGATGTTCTCGGCTTCCATCAAAGCGAGTGTCATGTCAACACAATCCTTCCCATTCCTTTCTTGACCTGTGTTCGGGCGCGGCCGGCGCTGGTATTGCCTAATTTAAGATCACCAGTTTTTACACATTGAGGATGATTGCTAGTCCCAAGCATCGTCTATTGGTTCTCTGTGTAATTACAGCTGATCTGGCAGTAACAGAGTAGCAACTGTGGGCGGTCAATCAAGCTCAAGCTAAATTAATAGTTGTGGGATTTATTGATGAAGCAAAGCATGTTGGGCTGTTTGGATATTGAATAGTTTTATGAGTTTTTTGTTGACCAATTATCAAATAGTATATTATCATTGGAATTGTATTGAACATTATTCCATCAGTAGTGGTTTGCATGAAAATCACCAAGAATGAAGAATTTAGACTTATTAATGTTTACTCAGGTTGGTTTTGGTCGTTTTAACTGTTAAAAATTCAAAATTGAGAGCAATCTGTGACATCACATTGAAAACTAATTCTGCTATCAGTGAGAGCAAACTGAATACTCTATTTGGTGTACGTTTTTCCTGTTGATATTTGAGCCTAGGAGAAATATACAGAAAATGATGACTAGAATATGATTCTTGAATTACTGGAATATTTTTTTTTCCTTTGGTTTGTTTTCCGTCGATCGAAGGCGTGATCAGAGATGTTATACGTCAGTAAATCCCGGCGGCACCGACTGGGATTGAACCCAGGCCTGCTGGGATGAGATAAATCACACTTACCACTACACCACGCCGTTAAAGTCTAGATATCATTAACCAGTAACCTTAAATAGTCCTGGAAAGTTAAGTGTCATAAATAGTAGTAAAAATAAATTTTTAAAAATGTCCACAGGCAAACAAAAGTATGTAAACACTTTTATGTGGATAGACGAGAGTTACACGCGATCTTTAGCCATACATACACAGAACATTGTGATCATATCCAAGTGTGCTCCTACACAGCAAAAAATAAATTTTAATATTACATTTAAGATGATGCACTTCAATCACGTCGAAAATCTCATGTAATTGTTATGGCCACAAAAATACATAAATGCAGTGAAAGCAGCGTAATTTCAGTTCATGAACTGTATTAATTATATTTTTGTCCTTTTTGGCAAGTAATATTACACCATATTTTCGATACGATTGAAGTGCATACACTTTTATGTGAAATTAAAATTATTTTTTTGCTGTGTAATAGCTACGTTACACTCACACATTTTTATATATTTTAACCAAGTTTATGTTTGTCCCAATATCACCCCCCTTAAGGTTTTACAATAGTCTATTTTTTATTTAATTTTAGTAAAATTAGATATCAACTTCAATCAACCATTTCCATAACAGTCGTAATTATATCATTGATGAAAATATTCACATGCTTATAATTGTTTTCCTTGCTAAAATGAGAATGTTGTAATGTTCGCAACGAAACATTTTGATTTTTTGGCCAAATGTCACCCCACTTACGGTATTCAAATTGAAAATGAATTGGTTATGAAAACAAACCCGCATATTTTTGAAGAGCAAATGAAAAGCAACATTAAAACAACTTTTGCTAACAAATTGGTCAATCGTGAGAACTGACATCAAATTGTGATTATAGTAAGATGTTGATATCAAAATTTGATTTCGATTTGCTGTCATTTTGATGCTGGACTTAGCTCAGGCATGCACGTCATCATACCCCGCCCCGGTGAATCTCTTTCCGGTCATCGTGGCTGTCATCGTAGTCATTGATGTCGCCGTCGTCCTGCTCAAGCCAAGTATCATCACCGCCGTCAAGCCACTAACCATCAATTTCGTGGTCGAAGCCGATGTTGTAACCACCGTCTGTTGAGAACAGGTGTTATGTTCCAGTTGGGACAGTCACATCGAAAAAAGAAGCTGAATAATTTCTTTAACTTATGTTTGATATAGCATATATCGGTAATGTAGTTTATATGCACTTAGTATAAACATGTACCGATTTAAAAATATCAACCCCTAGATGCTTTTGTATCATCAACATTCTTGAACCCATAAATGGAAATTTTACCTATCGAGCTCAAAAATGTTACACTCTATCACATTTTCAAGCATACTAAGAAATACGCTTGATAAGCACCTCAAGCTGTCTTCTGACCAGTAATAGCTTGTATTCGCACCATAAGAGAAATGCCATATCGTGTAAATGGAGAAAAAAGTCCAACTTACTAGCACTATGAAAGTCACGAAACGAAATGAAAATCGAAGCGAAAAAGACAGCCAACACGCTGCACTGTGATTGTGGGAAAATGCGCGGAAGTGTATAAACCTGACCGAAACGCATATAGCGGTAATGAATGAAGAAAAAGCCGCATTGACGCACTGCGATTAGTAGTTCACATTTTGCAGTCCACATGGCTCGAGGGTACTTCCTTCTTGGTTTATGTCGACTACTGAGACACGGTGGCAAGTTCGATTTTTTCGCGTTGCATTATAGTGAAGTTTGCAATAGAGTGGTAATATTTGTTATCTGTAATTATGGACTGTTGTATATTATTTGTTATTAATGATTCAATACAAGCTACCATGTCATTTCAATATTAATTCAAAAGCAGAATGCCTGCAGGTCCTTCCCGTAGAAAAAAGAGCTAGTAAATGTTAGGTTTTTTTTTAGTTGAATCACCTAAAAGTTTTTGTCACAAGCAGTGAATGCTTGAGCTTTAGGTGACAAGTCGTCAGAGATTTAAGCTGAATTCCGTTTCATATTGGTTGACTTCCTATTGTGTTTTTTTTTACTTCAGCACCATTATCGTTATAGGTCATAAAAGTATAAATTGATGCTATGAAAACTCTGAATAGGCGCATAGATTTTGAAAAGGAAAGTAAATAGTAGGGTTAATATCCCTAATGTCAGCCATGCATAAATTTCGAAGAAAAGCATTTTTTGACAATTTTTCACTAGCAACCAAAACTATCCATTTGAATTGTCCAGATGACGCATGATTCTGACAAAATTAGAAGAATAGGACATTTTTATCGATGGGCCTAATGTTCAGATCCATAGAACAACATTAGAGCCATTTCCCCTATTTGACCAAACAGGAATAGCAATGTATTTCAATAAGATGTAACCTTTTTACGTAAGATGCATGAATCTTATAAAAGAAGCAGTGTTTCAAATGAGCGTGATTTACCGCTGGCGGTTGCTACTCCGTTATTGCGAAATCACCTGTAATTACATAACATAAACCAACCCACTCAGGTCTATTTTACACGGGGGATATTTGTATAAAAAACTTTCCCAGATTAAGACTTTTTACATATTGGAATTTACGTATTCTCGTCAATCTAATCAGTGTCCGCACTTCTAATAGCAATTTCTCAGCGTCACGCACACATATGACATGGTGGTTTGTTTACATTTATCTGCTGCTTGCTATTATCCATTCCAATGGACAGAATTGTCCAAAATTGTTTGAAAACGTTTGTACAACACTGCAAACTTCTCAGGTGAGTGTGACTATTGTCGGCAGCCTTCTTTTCTTCGGTAACTTTTCCATTTCAACTGTGGATTAACCAGCTGTTCTATTATCCAAAAGTCGAAATCAGCCATATTTTGTAGTGCGTATGTTTCATTTGAATAAAAATCTGGCATAACAAGTTTACTCAGTCGTAAAAATGTAATCAGATTGAAGCTGTACAGTCATTGGGTGCCGAAGCCATCATGTAGCCTACTATTTTTTTAATTGGATGTTGATGCCATTCGTAATTATAGCGTGCTAAGGGCAATATAGACATATTTTAAAATTTCAGTATTTACTTAATTAATTGTGATTTTTTTAAGACTCCGAATTCGATGCTTCCGAAAAGCGTGTAACGGTAAGTTTGCTATGGCATAAATTGTGGTACCTTTAGAATTCCTAGCGTCTGTAGATTATTTTGAACGTCTACTTTTTTTTAAAAGCGAAAAGAGTCGTTACACGTTTTTGTTTATGAGTTTTGCGAGTGACTTATGATCTATAATTAAATTAATGGGCACAAATGTTCATAATTAGCCAGAATACAGTCATAGTTCCTACATATGCATCCAGGAGACAGCGGAACGGTCCTCCGGAAGATCCGGAACATCCGTAAAAGTGGTCACTTCATGAAACTGTACAAAGAGCTCCGCGATTTTTTTTTTAAACATTTGAAACTGTGATATAAGATAAAATTTGGGGTCGTGACATAAACATGGAATCGGATGGCCATGGGACCGTCCTCCGGAAGATCCGGAACATTCATAAAAGTGGTCAATCCATGAAACTGATCCTAAAGCTCGTAGTTTTTTCGAAAACATTTGGAACTGTGATATAAGAATGAATTTAGAGTCGTGACATAAACATGGGGCCTTCCTTAGCTCAGTCGGTAAAGGCGCAGCTACAAAGCAAGACCATGCTGGAGGTGACTGGGTTCGATTCCCGGTCCGGTCTAGGAATTTTTCGGTTTGGAAAATTTCCCGACTCCCTGGGCATAGAGTATGATTGTACTTGCCACACAATTATACTAATGCAAAAATGGTAGCAGGCATCGAAAGCTCTCAATTAATAACTGTGGAAGTGCATCTAGAACACTAAGTTGAGAGCACGCAATAAGCTAATATGCCATAAGCAATAAGCTTGAAATGCGAAGAAGAAGAAGAAGAAGACATAAACATGGTCCCGAAGCCGTCTTCCGAAAAATCCAAAACATCCGTAAAAGTGGCCCATCCATGAAACAGATATTAGAAGTCCCCAGATTTTTCGAACCACGTGGAACGTGAACATGAAGAAATTGTTTTGGGTCATGACATAAACATGGACCCGGATGACCATGGGACCGTCTTCCGGAAGATCCGAAATATCCGCAATAGTGGTCAATCCATGAAACTGATCCTAGAACTCCAGGTTTTTTTTTCGAAAACATGTGGAACGTGAACGTGAAGAAATAGTTTGGGGTCGTGACATCTTCTTCTTCTTCTTTTTTCGCATTTTTAAGCTTATTGCTTAACGCATATTAGCTTATTGCGTGCTCTCAACTTAGTGTTCTAATGCACTTCCCCAATTGAGAGCTTTCGATGCCAATACCAATGCATGAATTTGTATATTGTGTGGCAAGCACAATGATACTCTATGCCCAGGTAAGTCGAGAAAATTTCCAACCCGAAAGTTCCCTCGACCGGACCGGGAATCGAACCCGCCGCCTCCGGCTTGGTAATACCGTGCCTTTGCTGACTAGGCTATGAGGCCCCTATGAAACCGTCTCCCGGAAGATTCGGTGCATCCGTAAAAGCGGAGCTCTAGGATCAGTTTCATGAGTTTTCCACTTTTACGGATGTTCAGGATTTTCCAGAGGACTGTCCCATGGTCATCCGAGTTCATGTTTATATCATGACCCCAAATTCTTTCTTATATCACAGTTCCAGGTGTTTTCGGAAAAATCGGATCAGTTTAATAGATTGACCACTTTTACGGATGTTCCAGATTTTCCAGACACCAATCCCATGGCCATCCAGGTACATGTTTATGTCACGACTCCAAATTCATTCTTATATCACAGTTCCTAATGTTTTTGAAAGAAACTGCGGAGCTCTAGGATCAGTTTCATTTATTTAGCTCTTTAACGGATGTTCCAGACCTACATAATTCTTTCTTATATCATAGTTCCAAATACGTTCGAAAAAACCGTGGAACTGTAGGATCAGTTTCGTGAATTGACCATTTTTAAGGATATTCTAGATCTTCCAGAGTACGGTCCCATGGCCTTCTAGGTACATGTTTATGCTACAACCGCCAATTAATTTATATATCACAGTTCCACGTATTTTAGAAAAACCGCGGAGCTCTAGGATCAGTTTCACAGATTGACCACTTTTACGAATGTTCTGGATCTTTCGGTCATTTGTGTCCATGTTTATTTTCACGACCCAAATTCATTCTTTCATAACAGTTTCTAGTATTTTTTAAAACTTCGGAGCTCTAGGATCAGTTTCATGAATTGACCACTTTTACGAATGTTCCTGATCTTCCGGAGGACGGTCCCATGGCCATCCGAGTCCATGTTTATGTCACGACCCCAAATTTTATCTTATATCACAGTTCCAAAAAAAATCGAAACTAAAAAAAGCGGAGCTCTAGGATCAGGTTCGTGGATTGACCGTTTTACGGATGTTCCGGATCTATCGAGAACTGTTCCGTTGTCTCCAGGATCTATATGTAGGAACCATGACTGTATTCTGGCTAATTATGAACATTTGTGGCCATTAATCTAAATTATAGATCTTAATCCACTAGCAAAACCCATGACCATACCTTAAAAAAAGTGTAACGACTCTTTTCACTTTTAAAAAAAGTAGGCGACCCTATTTTCAATCTTTTCGAGATCAAAATAACCTACAGCCGCTGGGAATTTTAGAGGCACTCAATTTTTTTTTAATTCATCCAGAAATGGCTAAGTTATGTCATTGCAAATTTGCTGTTACACGCTTTTCGGAGGCTTCGTAGTCAGCGTAAAGTTTTTTACCCACCGTATTCGGAGTGTTAAAGTGTATCATGGATTGAAACTGATAATGTGATTAGCATCAAGTTGTATTAGAATTTGAAAAAGTTTCGTACTTAGTCAAAAATAAGATCACTAAACTTGCAATATTCCGAATGTTAAAACTACACGAATAAATATAGATATGCCGCATTTTGATTTAATCTGTTTATATACTCATTCAAAGTTTAATATTTCTTGAACTTAATTGTTTGAGATTTACTCATGTTTTTCTCCATTCATCGATTATTATCAAAGTAACCCCAAAACAAAAACTGATGTTCGCTCACAAGACAAAAAAAAAGACAAGTGCAATAATTTTCGAAAAAAAACATATAACTGAAAAATTAACTCCTCTAGGATCCTTAGTACTTATTTAAAAAAAAAAATATTTAAAAAATAATTATTGTTGTAAAACATATTTAGAATAAACTTCAAACATTATCAAAGTTACCCCGTTTTACGGTACTCCAATTCACTTTGTGGCTGCAATGCCTCTTTTCGTTAACTTGCAAGTAAATGTTTCTTTGAATTGTGTCTAAACTTGTGTCACTGAAGATGAGTATTGAAAATATTACGAAAAAAATAAAAACTACATTGCCAAGTAATTAGAGGGAATTCTATATAACGATTTTGACAAATATTGCCTACATTCAGGCGCAACTGTGTAATTTAAGAAACCTATTTTGGCATTTTTGCTTAAAATACACTTCGCACAGGGATTCCAACGTCTGCTTCGGATTTAGGGTTCCCAAATTCATAAAGAACATTTCCTAGAAATTCACCGGTAGCTATTTGAAGGATTGATCAATTTGTGTGGTGACATATCGACATTTTCAAATTTGAGATTTCAAAAATCGTCAAAAAATTAAGCGCCCTCAGAGCAACAGGTTCTAATCTGGCTACCGCAGGTTCAATCGATTTTATTTTATTTAGCTATGGAAAGCTGCTTGAGAATTTTATCAAGTATCAAATTGTTTTGCTCTTCTTCAGTTAAATCCATTGGCGTGAAAATTTTACTTGAGGTGGCCAAAAAGAATCTTTGGAATTCAATCAAAAGGCGAGAAGGCTATTTGTTAGTTTATTTTAATGTTCGATACATTTCCACTTCGTCCAATAATATGGCGAGGTTTACTATTATGTAAATGATGAAAAATTATTTTGTTATATTTATTTAATAACAACGCTTGGGGAGCCTTAAAACCATACTGATTTTGAACCAGCATTGATCATTTGTTGAAGCATTTTGAAATGAAATTACATACTGTATGAATCTCATAAGAATTTTATGGATCTCAAACTTAAGAGAATTCTCATGTTAGATAATTTCCAGAGTTAGATAAATCCATGAATTTTGTACCTAGATTTTTCATGATCTTCTATACCATCAATTAAATCTCAGACATAGGAACCAAAATGAATGATAATGAATTTATAATTTTCTAAATTTCTGACTTTGAAATATGGCAATGCGCAAGTAACACGTACAGTCCAATTGCTCTCACCTAGGTATGTAATCCCTCTCTCTCTCTCTCTCCTTTGTCTCTTTCTCCTACCAAAGATAAAATACACGCTCCCTTATTTGAGTATATGTTTTGTACCACTCTGAGTTCATAGCCCATCCCTTACTAAACTCCCTTAAGTTTTACAAAATCTCCTCAACTTCTACGAGGTTTTCTGAATTTATTCCAAATTCCACATTTTTTACCATCGCTCTTCTCTTATTATACGAAGACCATCATCACCAAATATTCTTGAACATCTGCAAAGCTCCTTGAAATTTAACAAAGCTCCCAAAACTTCCGACCTTCATTCAAGAAGTTCATTGAAGAAAGACCTCTGACAAACTGCAACGAAACTGGAGCAAGAATCGCTGAAGTTTTAAGAAGATTGCTGAATTATTTTTAGATCTTCTGCTAAATTCCCTGCATATACCGTGCCGATTCAAATTTCGGACACTCAAACTCGAATTTCGGACACTTTTAAAAGTTGATTATCTCGGTCGAATATGATCCACATGTCTTGTTATTTTTAAATTTTTTTGACTAGTGCCCTCCACGATCATCTAACATTATTACTTTGTTTCTAACTGGATGTAATATTTAATTAAAAATGAAAGTGTCCGAAATTTGAATCGTCCGAAATTTGAATCGGAACGGTATGAATTGTCATGCAGTTCCTCAAAATGCTGCGAAATTCGCAAAACTTCTATAGCGTATCTACGTTTCTCGTTGATTTTCCGCAAAATTTCCACGTAAGATTCTTCAACGTTTACGTTATTACCTGAACAATTTCAGACTCATGAGGCTTCAAAAAAGTATCCTAAAATTATATGAAGATCCCCGAAAAATAATGATGTTCCCTGAAATGTATCCTGAAGCTCTATGAAGTTCCCAGAATTTTTACTAAGTTTCGTTAATTTTTACGATTTAAGTTCTTGAAATTTTACAAAGTTCCCTGAGGTTAAAGAAAAATCCTGAACTCTTGGTCAATTTGTAGAGCCTGAAGACATCTATTGATTAAATGTCGATATAATATGAATTCTCGACTCTTTCTTCTAGTCCAGAACAGTTAAAAAGGAGAAATACATAAAAATCAATAGCTGTTGACAAAATACCGGTGCATAAAAAAACACCCAAAATTCCTGGGCCTGCACAATTTTTGCATTAGTATTATTGTGAGGCAAGTACAATCATCTATACCCAGGGAAGTCGAACAATTTTCAAATCCGAAAAATTCCTAGACCTAACCGGGAGTTGTATCCAGCTGCGCCTTAAATGGTCTTGATTTATAGCTGCGCCTTTACGGGCTGAGCTAAGGGAGACCCCGCTTATAATGTAAATAGCAAAAATCGAAACTGCACAACGCTATAGAACTCCAATAAAAACATTCATTGTTCAAGTTTTACACAGTAGATTAAAAAGGATACTGTGAATATACTGAAAATACTGGGGTCAATAATGATACAATCATAACATTCCATCGACTTCAATCCACTGCTATAAAACATACAATGGAGGAACCCACGTCGTCGGACTGTTAAGCTGATTAAAACGATAACAGCCTAAAAATGCGGAGGACGTCATGCGTTAATCCATAAACCTTCCAGTTGTTGCGCAACTTAGATTCGACTCTCGAGCGGTGCGATTCGGTGCCAACAGCAAGAGTTTTTCAATTCATTTCAGACCTTAAGTACAAAACTTTCGCTGATGATTGTGAAGAGGGAAAAAATAGGAATCCAACCAGATGCCGAAAAAGGCAGAAGACAGCTCAATTGCGTTATATTGATTGATGATAGATGAATGGGAAGCCGATTATTGGGCGGAATGATTTCTCCACCAAGCACGCGCGTAATGCGTCGACTGTCTATGTCTGCAGTCATCGTCCATAACACACTCCACGCAAAGGAGGCAACTTTGAACCCACCTATTAAGCTATTATTGAACGCTTTTCCTTATACACCAGCACCTAGGTCTATGCCAACCTCACAGTTTGATGCGCATTTTCATCTTCCTTGCCTGGGGAAACTTGTCTTCTTCTCTCGGTCGTACCCAGCCGTGAAATTTCCGATTTTTTCTCACTTCGCCACTTTTTGATCATTATTTAATTATTGCACCGTGGGCTTGAACGCAGAAATTGTACAAAGATATGTGTATTAGCATCGATCATATTGTGATTTTCTGAGTGCCCAGTTCAATCCATTAATCTATTTTACTCCATAAAGTTTAACTTTTACCATAGTGCGTATGATTTTTTTTAAACTCCTGATCCATCCGACCCACCACTCTTCCTAAATATTCAGATCAACGACTTTTGAAGTTTCAGTGTTTTCCGGCTTTCAAAAAAATTGTTCCAAAACGATTTGAAGCCCACAATTTCTCCGAAAGATGGCATGATGGGGATGCAACAAAAAAGAAACGAAGCACTAATCGCATCAAACACTAATGATTGAGGCGGTGAGCGATCGCAGCAATACTTCTCACTTTTATCGGGGGCCTTTGTGTATAAGTGAATGAAGACCTGCGCGGTACCAGTTCACCTCATTCGGTATAGCTTCAATGTTAACAATCAATCAGGAAATGGAATTTAAACTTTGGTGTAAACATGCCAACATCTTCAGTATTTTGCCTTCATAACCTACTCTCTTGATTAGTTTGTATTCAATGTAGGAAAGTTTTTTTTTTGGCAAAGGTAATTTTCTTTTCAATAAATATGAGTGATTCCATGAGTACCGTCAATTTTTTATTGTTATATATATTGTTTATACATCCTGTCAAACTTCAAACGATAAGTTCCTTCGTGCACTAAAACTTATTATTTTTTCATCGTATTCGTATTGTTTATTCAGGGTATGTATTAGGGTGGGTAATCATGATCAATTTTTCTGAACAAGGCTATTTTGGCTCTATTTGGGGTCCCAAACAGCATGCAAAATTTGGGGACGATTGGTTGTAACCCAGCGTTCCGCAGTACGTTTGGATTTTTTTTTTCATATTTATTCCTAGAGACCACACACTTACAAAAATTGATGTAAATTTAGGTGCTCTGAGACTGACATATACGAGCGTCAATTTTGACATAAAATTGAGTCATAATAGACGCGAAATTCAGCTCAATCAAACGTACTTACGAAATTTTCAGTCTCGGATTTTGCTTGAACGATGCAACTAATGATGTGGAAGTATAGTTTAAAAAGTGCCTAACAACTTTGCTCAAAAAAGCTGGTGCTAGAATGTTAAAAAAAGGAGTTATAGCTGTTCACAGATCGATGCATCGAATTAAATGCCAAAAATCACTTTTCCTGCCAACACATTGGTGTACCAATCAAAGACAGATTCCAAACTGAAATAACTTCGGAGTTTCTTATCTTATCGATTTGGTATGTCAGTCAACTAGCTTTCATTTCTATCAATCTTATATAATCAACCTTTCTAACTAATAGAGCAATTGTTTTTGAATAATTCATCTGATTATACCAAATCGATAAGATAAGAAACTCTGAAATTATTTTAGATTAGAATCTTACTTTCATTGGTAGGGTTGAGCGGGGCTAGTTGGTCAGTTTTCAGTACAAAGCTCTATAACTTTTTATTTGTGATGTTTTGGTGGGAAAAATAATCATTCAATTGTTGAGATGAGTTTATACTTCCTGTAAAAATATGAACGGTCAAAAATATTTTGCCTGTATACTACTCAAGATGGAGACTTATTGTAGACGAACACGGCGTTGAAGAGTTGCAATCGACATTGCTCAAACGAACAGAATGATAGTGGTCCTGAAAATTTGACTTACTTTATTTCGCAGCTTCAAGAGCCAATCAGTCTTTGGCGCACATTCAACGTCCTATTGTTCTACATCTACAGTGTCTCACGACAATGTAGTAGGGCAACGTAAAATATGTAATTGGTGACGATAGTGTGCACAAAACAAATCCAAATAGCTGCAGTGTACACCGAGAAACGAAAATCCTCTTAGACAACAAGCAACATTTCTTCTATGGCAGTCTGATCATGGCGCTTGTAGTTTACGCGTTAGGATGAAATTAACTCAGAACGGGATAAGATTCTCATCAGCATTACTACCAAAAGTGCTTTCAGCTTCTGTCAATGGTAGAAGAAAAAGTTTGTGCAGTTTTGTGAGCAATTCCGTAATGCAGTTACATTTGATCGTGTGCACATTGTCGGCATATTAACAGTAGTTCAATGTTGTTTATATGTCAAATCTTTAACTGACAATCACTGAAGTCCCAGCAAACGTTTAGTAACCAGTTTGTGTCACGGGGGGAATATTGTATCAGTTTTGAGTGCAATGGTTTTTGCAGTGGGGTAGATTTGACGTTATTTTTCCTCGATGTCTATTGTTGGATGTATAAACATAGAATTCATTGTGATTTCACTAGAGCTAGCAATAAGGACACTGAAAATGTAAGTTTTTATCAATATGATAGGTTTATAAAACTAAGAAATAAATAAAATTTCAGCTTTGTAGCAACTTCTTTGGAAGTACGCTAAAGGAATCAGTGGTTTCCTTCGTGATAATCACAACACAAAACTGTATTCGAATATGTACTAGTGTACGTTGGTTGACGAAATAAATAAATAAATAAATAAATATTAGCACTTCAATACGTTTGAAAAAAAAAATGTCTTTCAAAACAAAAACAGGTTAAAAAATCATGTTAAAATGTAAATAATGCAAATAAAAGAAATAAGTCAGATGCAATGCTTGCAAATGAAGGGAGATTCATCCTCAAGACCACATTTCATGTGAGCCCAGTGTTTGCATATGCCACACTGAATCCGCTTCTTTATTGGCTGACCTTGCCCTTGTCATGAGACTTTGGCTCGATCAGCTTTCGCGAAACGTGGAGCTTCTTATTGGTGGCCGTGTGATTTACATCTGCCTTTTCATGTCTACCAGATTTAGCCTGCTCCATTTCCAGTGCGTTTTTCTCGGGGGTATCGGTCAAAACAGCTGCCTTTCTCTTCCGTCTTCCTCCTATGGCGAGCTTCCTTCGTCCAGCTTTGGGATACGGTTTTCCTCCCTGTGGTGGAAATTCTTCGATTTTCAGTTGCGAGACCATGAACGCTTCTCGTGGGGGAACCTCCTCAATATTTCGTTGCTCGGATGGCATCATCTGGCTTGATCCTTGATCCCCTGAGCCAGGATCCACTGACTACTGCTCGGGAAGTAGTCTGTCAGTCACGTATGACGGCGCAAAATCTTCCGATGTGAAGATACTTGGATTCAAGGGGAAGATTCCAGGTTTTTTGAATCCACTCATAACATTCGATGGAGTAACAGCCAATGGCAAAGCAGTTGAAACCATTTTCGGAATATCGTATATGGTTATGGTTTTCCCAGGATTATTCCTCAACCACGAGTCCTGAGCAGATGTGACATGCTTTTTGAAAGAACTGAACACTGAGACGTCTAGTGGCTGCATTCTGTGGCTGCAATGCGGCGGAAATGTGAGTATTACAACGCCACTTTGTTAAGCTAGGTCCAAACTCTTATATTCAGATGTGACGAATGATTATCCAGAACCAGTAAAACAGGTTTGTCACAAGTTGGCTTCACGTGCTCAACAAAATGTTCCATGAACTTGTAAAATTCTGCATCTGTAACCCAGCCACTAACGTTGGATGCTCCAATACAATCAGGAGGACCGCCATTGAGGAAACAGTTTTTTAATTTTTTCCGCGGGAAAACAAACATTGGTGGGATCGAATTTCCCGATGTGGAAATAGCAGCAACCATCGTTATATTAGTTCCATGTTCAGCCGAAGTTATGGAACCAACATTACGCTTACCCTTAGCTGCCACAATTTTTTGTGGTTTCAGTACGGTTGGGACCCCCGTTTCGTCAATGTTTCATATACGCGATGCCGTGAAGTTGTATTCGTCCATCACAGTCGACGATTTTTCAAAGTATTCCTTAACATTCTGTAGGTTGAATAACGTAGCTCGACCGAGACTGGTAGCTTCTGGTCTCCAAATAGACAATTCGGAGCTCCTCTCAAGGAATTTAGTCATCCAATCCTTCCCAGCCATCTTATCTCTCTCCCACGTAGCTGGCATTTCAATCTTGAACTTTGTGGTACAATCGTACGCCAAACGACGGACTTCTTTGGGAGAACAACCATGAAAGATTGCTGACATTTGCAACAAATAGTGTTTCAGTGCCTCCTCCTGGTTTTTAGTGAACAATTTCCTTGGCATTTTGTAGCCGACTTCCAGAACCTCATTCAAAGGATTATCCCCTAATGACTTCATCCGCTTGATGAATCTTGACAAAGTCGTTCGCTTAATGTCGTGTTCTCTTGCCGTCGAGGAAATATTTTGCCATCCTTCATCACTGCATTAGCGGCATTCTGCGGAAGTCAAACTTCTTATGGGTTTCCGCTTATACGTGCGCATCCTAAAACAAAAAGCAAATGACAATTCAATAAAATAATACTTGTTACTGTTTGCTCCTACCTGTCGAGATGTATTATTCCTCGAAGCAGTGATGGTCACGTGGAACAAAATTGACGAAGAGTCGGATTAAGTTTAGAAATTCCAGGTTCACGTTGGTAGAATCACAAGCACAGCCGGATGTTTATTTACATTTGCTTTTGACAGCGCTTGCTGTTTTAGTTTGTCATAAAGTATATAGAAATAACTTCCAGGTGTGCTACGTCAGGCGATGCATTAGTATGAGTTACACATATTTAATGTTAGTGTTTCAAAACTATTGCAAAGCATTGCAATAAAATCCACAAAACTGAAAATATTGCAATATTTGGTTGGAACTGCATTGTTTATAGTATCAAACAAACAATTTAAAAAATAGGACATCTGTTTTCTCGTTTTGTTTACAGGTTACGTCATGAAATACAGCACACCTTAAAATTTGACATACTTTGCACCCACACATCATTTCTTCTTCTTCTACCTGGCATTGACGCTCTTCGAACGAGCTTTACTGTCCTGCCCGTGTATTTTTTAGACAGAGGAGCGGAGTGATAGGATGTATTTTCGAAACTTATTCTAGACGCTTTCCCATCGCACCACGCCTCTGACTAAAAAAAACACGAGCAGGACAGTAAATATAAGTACCTACGCAGTAAAAGTGCATTTTTCAATGGTTTAAGGAGAATTTCATCGTTTTAATATTACGTTTCCATAGATGCCATAAGAGATCGTAGGGAAAATGAAATTCCGATAGAATCTGTGATACAAAATTGCTCTCACTAAAATACAGGAATCTAGTTCGATTCAAGTGAATCTCTTCCCATGCTCTAATGCTAGATTTATTCGCACTTTCAGAGAAATGCTTAGGATCTTACTATGTACTTACAAAGACAAAGTAATCACAACTAATGAACATAAAAGCTCATGTTGTTTTGCTTGTTTTTAAAATACAGTAAACAGTGGTCCAGGGTGAGAATTTAGCAGGAAAGTAGCCCTAGCACTTTTTTTTTTTTAATATTTAGACGTTTGGTGTCTTTGGTGAAGTTTTTGTGCTTAAAAAGATTCTTCTTTTGGTGGTTGTAAACATTCCCGAGCAGGTGAAAATAGCTAATGAATACCTAATTCTGACCAAAGAATAATACCGAAAAATTGTATGCAAAATACTTTGTTAATAACAACAATTGATATTTGGATACCACAAAAATAACTGTGTGTTATTGTTTTTGGTATTGCATTTGCATAATTTGGTTTTGAAATGGTATTGTGGGACATTTTTTTTGTATTATTTTTTGGTATTTTACCTCTTATGTCAGGCTTATGTAAGTTTCTGCTCAGGTTAAGATAATCCTCAACAAAATTGATTTAAAAAAACAAACTTTTTTAATTTTGTATATTGAGGCATACCGTAATGCATCGGACACTTTTAAAAGATGATTATCAAGGCCAAACTTGATCCAAATTCCACGTAAATTTCATGATAATCCTTTAGCATATATTTTCATCTAACATTATTATTATGTTGCCAATTGGATGCAATATTTAATTAAAAATTAAATGTCTGATTTAAAACACTGTCCGGTATTCGGTGCATTATGGTATCTTCGTCGAAGTTACTTTTAAGCAACTTTGTTAAAGAAAAATTTAATCTATCTCTTAAGCAGTTAACAGTTATCTGCAGACTGCCAAAATATCTGTCACTGTCGAACTGCACACAGTCCTTTGACAGTACAGATTACCTGTGACAGTGTGATCGTGGTCTGTTGAAAATTCATTCTGTTTCTGCTTCTGTTCGGTATTTATTAATATTATATATTTTCAGTCTTCGATTTTGTTTGTTTGGGTCAGAAATAATTTGGTTGTGTCATCGAGTGACGTGAAATGGACGATTGCGGTACAAATTTATGCAGTTAGCCAAAAACTGGCAAGCGTAATCGTCGAACTGTGTGTTCGAATGAGGAAACCTTACACTACATTACATTGTAAACAAATTCTTTAAACTTTAATCGCTCTTCCGTCCACTCTCAACCATCAAGCTGTCAAACTCGCAGATTGTCTTCCAATGTGATCACGGCCTACAGAGATTTCACGGTACTTACCGGGTAATCACCCTACAGAAAGGCTTAAAAAGTCTGTCACAGTTAGTGTTTCCATTTTCTGGCTATTTGTGGATTCCCGAGAAACGGGGAACAGCTGATGGCTCTTCCCAGATATTCCTGGGAATCGGGAAATATTTTTGTTCAGGTGCCAGAAAAGTATTAAGTTGCGTCCATAGCATGAATGCCTCCGAATTTTCATCAGACTTCTACCGAATTTTGTTTTACGACTACTCTTAAGAGCTTTTTTTACCTCAGAAAAAATGACTTAAAAACAAATTAAAATACCAGTAACATCCTGGGAACCAATTTCAGCTAATTTCTCAAAAAATCACGTTTCCCAATTCTAGGGAAGTTAGCAAGATTTCTTGGAAACAGCTATAAAAATGCTTGCTAAATATACATTTTCACTAAAGATAGCTCACACCGACCAGGAAACTATTCCCGGGAAATTTACTCTGTGTAGAACTATCAATAAATGAGTAGCAATTACTAGTAGAAACGACGGAAAGTTTTTAAGAGGTTGCAAAGTATTTCCAGCGAAGTCGCGAAAAACTTCTGGAAAAGTTGGAAGAAGCTGACTTGAATCTGCCGGAAGATAAACATAAAGATCAAGGAAAAATTCGAAGGAATTTCTAGGGGAAGTTGGAAGAAACTTTCGAAGAAGGGAAGTCGGCAGAGTCTTTCGGGGCAAGTCAGCAGACTTTCTGGGGGAAATCCGGAAGAATTAATTAATTAATTTAGCTTTATTTAGGAGGCTTTCAGCCTTAGGCTGGTTCGCCTCCGCCGAATCCGGAAGAAGCTTCCAGGATAAATCGTAAGAATCGTTCGTTATCATTCAGATGAAACTAGCAGAAAAATTCTGGGAAAATCTCCCAGATGATGTCAAATGAAACCACAAGAAAAAGTCAGAAGCTTCCAGGAGACGTTTCAGGAACCTTCTCATGGATATCATAAGAAACTTACAGGGCAAGTCAGAAGAACCTTTCAGAGGAAATCGTAAAAAGCATCCTAATAAAACTGGAACACGCTTCCACAAGGAGTTGGAAAAAAGTTCCGGGTAAAATTCCAAGAAAAGATAGCATAATATTCCGGGAGTAGTCTTAAGCCACTTGCATGGGAATAAGGACTGTTCACTTTATAAAACGGACACACAATTTAGGGCACAACTTTTTGTTTGTCTATTTAGCTGGATGGTTTCTTCGGCAAGCATGAAGCTCTATTTGTAAACAACATAGCAAAATTTATGAACAATACATTTGAAGTAGCATGACATTTTTGCAATATTTTCTGTTATGTTTGCTCTAAAATGCCATTAATAAAAAAAATTCGTGCTCATATCGATACAGCGGGAATACCTGGGTGATTTTTTTATTTGTGTCAAGCCAAATCATTTTTATTTTTTTCAAATCTCAATGATGATACACAACAACTAAAAAGTACATTAATTTTGTAGAACAAAGTATGCGTAAGATTTTCCAGCATGTTTTTATTATATTTATCGTCCCATTTTTAAATTAAGTTTAAATAATTATGGTTCTTCCTTACCTTGTAGCGTTGGGCTATTTTCTAGCAGTTTTCATTCAATTTGAATTGAATATGCAAATTGGTAACACAAAGTTCGGTATAACTGGTTGTTTTTCGACACACAACTTAACACATTTTGTTCTAATTTAGTGATCTGGCAAGTTCAAAGAATAAGGGCTTTAGGTCATTAAAAAGATATAAGTTTGGCAATCAATAATTTAAGCATTACATAATTTAGTTTTGATCATAATCTTCCCACATCTAGTCTCTAATAAACAATACAGATACAACGTGAAAAATGAAATGAAAAATGAAAAATGAAAAGCTACGGGCTTTTTCGGTGTCCGTTCTATAAAATGAACTGTCCTTACAGAAAATCTTTCCAGGATAAGTTGAAAGGAGAAATTAAAAAAACAAACTTTCTGGGATGTCTGAAGAATCTTTCAAACGAAATCAGAAGAAACTTTTGGAGGTAGCAACTCATGATCGATGATTCGGGGAATCTTGGGAAACAAATTCTGGGGAAGTCGGATGACACTTCAAGAAGTTTCATCCAACCTTCTTAATCACGTAGTTGTGTTATTGAAGTAGGTTATTTTTAGATCAGGACATGGTGGTAAGGGATGCGGAATCGGTTAAAGCATATTTTTGTTTTGAATATTCGTTCAAATCTATTAGGACAGAATAAGGTATAGTAACAAATGTGAGGAAGGTTGAACTCCCAACCTTCTGCTCAGTAAGCAGAAACGATAGTCACTGAGCTACCGAGCCTCGTCAAGTAAGTTGTCCCATATTTTGTATAAAAATATTATTTTATATTTGTCTCAAGGCTCTGCGGAGAGGTCTGAACCCTAACTCCCGTCTCCTTCCCTGTACCAGTGATTCGTGAATTTTCCAATACCAAAATCCAGCAGCATTGCGATAAAATATTATATTTGGGAAAAATTAATAAGGTTGGAATCCTGAAATTTTACGCGCTTTACGTCATAAAATTTTGAAAGCTGCGAGATCGAAAAAAAATTCAAGTAGTAGAATTGTATGTCGGCCTAAATTCACCTAATTTGGGCCCATACATAAATTCAGCAATCGACTAAATTTTCAATAGCGACCAAAAATATCCATGATTTATTTTTTTTATGGGCCCAATCTTAGATCCATAGGCCAACATTAGAGACATTTCCCCTGTACAAGAAATTTCATATGCACAAGGTTATGAATTAATATTTCCAGCTTCTGTAATCGTGATTGCTTTCTATGTTTTATAGCCGTAAATCAGGAAGTTATTATGTAAGTCCATAATCCTGAAATCTTATTTTGTATGGTGGAGAATTTTAGGATTTAAAAAAAATAAAGCAGAGAACTTAACAATACTAGAAATTTGTCATGCAAATTTTACCCGTGTCCATAATAAGGAATTATTAAATTAGTTTGAGATAAAAATTAAAATACGATTAAACACATGGTTTGAAAATTACTCCATACTTGGCATCAATCATTCTTATTTCGAAACATTCAGCCCAATATAAAGTATCTAAAACTGCAATGTAGAGTGAAGATCTTAAATGCAATTGAGTCGAATCCTAATTTTTAAATATCTTAAAACAGTGTGGTTCGGAAGCGAGATTTTCTCTGGCCCCTTTAGGGCATCTTACACAGTTCTACTCTGGTACCCTGCCTTCCTAGGGAACTCCTCTAGCTACACTCATGCTATTATGAAATTTTTTGTTCAAAATTCTGAGTAGGTTTCAATGATCTGGTAATTTATGAACCAGTTTCTAAATGCTTCAGCTTATATCATATTCATCTATGTTTCAATAGGATAATTCAAGCGAAATGTTGTTATGTAATCCTTATAAAAATCAGAAGATCAGAAAATCATTACCCCATGCCATAAGTTAATTATTATTCGATACGTACGTACATCTCTTACATTATCGTTCGTGATTACAATTATAAGAAAGTGATACTAGTCTCGAAACATAGATATCTAGAAAATGAATCATTATACCAATGAATCCAATTTTGCTGTAATTACTGATGACTGTTTACACTGATGTTATGTGTTGTTCCACATGGCGGTAAGTTCCAAAAATACTCACCGTGGATAATTTCGCAACTTAATCTATGGTACGCAGTGTTTGGCGCGTAGATATATAAAATAATCGACAAAAAGTCAGCGTTCAAGTTGCAGATAAAGCCTCCAGCACCAGCTCAGAGCGAGATCCATTAACACATTGGTGACGCAATGTTGAAAAATCTTTGACCGCGCGTTATGGGTGCTGAACTTTTCCTTTGTGCAGTGAGCGAGAAACGACGAAGAAAATTGCTCAAACAATTAAGTTGTTTCATCTCGTTTCCTTGGCTGACGACGACGCCACTATGATTGCGTTGGAGTAGTATGACGCCGTCGTTATCGTGTAGCTCCAACCTTTACATACAGCCGTCCACTACAATGTGTGCAAGTAGCATTCGACTCATTTCATCACCTCAACTGACCGCGTTTAAGCTCTCTGCGAGCAATTTCAGTAGCGTTGATGATTACACAGAATTACCGCTAGTGCAGCTTGTCAGCACTCCTTCCCTACATTGATGAAGTTGATGCCGAACAGCAAGGCCATCATCCATTTGCTGAACAAGTGGATTGAAATATCATACCATTACATTGCACACAACCGCCAAGTAGTTTTGAAGCGGTAGCATTCGGATGGAGATACACTTCGTCATGCGGTTCCATAGCTTATAGTGCACTTCTTCGAACGTAATCCAATCTACTCTCTTGAGCAACACAGTTTTCCGAACAGTTTCAATCTAGGTGTGCATCCCATATAGCTACACAGGGTCATTTGTTACTGTGAAACATGGCTGACCATATCCACCGTTGTCATACATAGATGTTTGTTTATATCCAATGCCTTTTTTGAGTGGTAAACTAAATAGTTATCTCAACGAAGGTGATTCGCATTGGCCATTACTTCCTATAAATCAAAAATATTTGGATCAGCATACCGATTACAAGTTGCATACACCCTTACTACGCCTTTGCTCATGTAGCTCTTATACATGGCATTTAGCGTGGAGAAATGTAAGCAGGGTTGCTTCCACTCACTTCGTTATAATTTTTTTTTTTGATTATGAAGTCATTAGATGTTATAATGATATTTTGTACTTATAAGTTGTACAAAATACCATTATAACATCTAATGATTACATAATACAGAAAAACATTTTTTAAAGCGAAGCGATTTGAAGCAACCCTGAATCTAACCTTAACGTAACGTAATTATGATCTTTGAAATGAATCCAATGCACTTGGCAGAACTGCATGAAACCGTGAAAGGTTAAGATATCGCAAGCCAGACGGACAGTCAGAGCAGTGATTGAATTTTTTAACGAACGAGTTTCAAGTTGACACAACAAGTGAAAGACAAAGATCAAACGTTACCAAAACAGAAATACTATCCCTGTCCCACACCGGATACACGTGAGAAATGCTCTAATGTGGATAAAAACTGCGTTTTTCCTTAAATGATTTAATTGCTATGAAGCGGAAAACAGCATTTTGCACACAATGTGATTCAATCTCCGTGATGGAACGACCTAGACATTCAACTTGAGCGCCATAATAATGCATGTTGGCAAATCGGTTTTCCCACGATTATCACCTCGTAGATAGCGTCATTCGAAGAGAGGGTGGGGCCATGACATTTTGAGGAATTAGTGATCCAATCTCAATGTTCTCCGGTAAATTGCACCTTAAATAATTGCGAACAACGCGTTTGCGTTGAAGACCATGTTTTCTCACCGTAGGTTGTGGCATAATAATGCTGAACAAATAGCTCCATTTAATGTGGCCCCAATGTTGAAGGCGCGATTTTTTTTTCGAGGGTTACTTGCAATGGAGCCAATGAACGGGGCGTGTTTTGCAGCACGTATTCGATTCGGTTGGGAGTTGCAATATTTTTGGACATTGCTGCGTGAAAAAATCTGATGCTACAGTGCGGTTGAAAGGAGCGGGTAACTCCGCTCTTCATATGAAGTTAAGGAAAATATGATATACAAGGATTGGCGTATGACAGCAGTTAGTGTATTAAAAAAAATTGTAACTGTCAGATCTGCGCAAACAAAAACAAACTCTCTCAAACCGCAGTTTAAGTTGCTCATCACTGTGTTCCCTGCTAAGATGAGCCTAGCTTTTATTTTTTTGCTCCGTGGATTTAAATGGCAACATAAGTTAATTGCATGCAATTAGAGATTTGAACGAGCAATCCATTAGTAACAGCAGTAGAGTATATTAGAAATGCTTTATCGCTGTTTTGTTTTTTGTTTCGAAATAAGTTGTCTTCAAAATAAAGTGATTTTGGAATGATTACACTAGTTTACAGCATTTTTGAACTCGGTAAGGTGATGATCATTTCCAATGCAAAATCCTACGCTGAATTCAATGCCGTGGTCAGAAAAAATCAAAGTAGAGCCATTTTTGAGATCTACAAAAATTTTGGTTTTTTGAATTTTGGACAAAAGTACGATTACTAAAATGTCAATATATTTGGAACTAGTGCACCAATTTTAAATCTTTTTTTTTGTGAAAATGAAGCTAAATAAATTTGCTATCGTTCACTATCATATTATGTCTTAATTAAAAATTTAATTTTGAAGTCATTTAAAAATTTACAGTTTTTTTTTAATTTTTCCTGCGAATTTTCCATAAAAGTCTTGTTTTAATCAACATTTTTAATGGGATAAAAAGATTCAAAAACTCATTCCATAATTTATTCTTAAAGTCCATTCAAAACCGGAGAAAATGAGCCTTTAATGGATGAAATCGGTTGGAAATTGTCGAAGTTATGAGCATTTTTGTAAAACACTTAAAAATGTTGCTGAAATACAACAGCTTTAGAGTTCCTTTTCTAGGTGTCGTTGTAAGCATCCAAATCGCATGTAAAGTTTTCATGGGAGATTCTTTTCTCTACATATCAATTTGATTAAGGCATATCAGGATTTAAAACCGAGTTGATACAAAAGAAATTTATTTAGGTTTCATTAAAAATGATTGAGAATCGAATGACTTTGTCTTCGATGTTTTGAACTTGTTTCTCGAATCAGAAACCAACAATAGTCACCCATCGTTGCTTCATCCCAAAACCCTTGGTAACGACGTTCCATCATCTTCATTTGTTGGTGAAAACGTTCGCCGTGCTCATCACTCTCGTCACCAAGATTTTCCGGGAAAAAATCCATGTGAGAATGTAGGAAATGTATCTTCAAAGACATATTCACACCTGTGTTCAGTGAAATAAAAGGATTTGAAATTAATTATATGTAACAAACACAATATTTTTGATTTATACCTATTTTCTCATAATTTTTGAGCAATTCATCAACGGCTTCCTCATAATCTGGGCTTCTGAAATTTCCTAAAAAGGTTGTGACAACACGCTGGAACGATTTCCACGCTTCTTCCTCATCTGGTGTCAAAACTGTATTGAATGCGGAATCATTGAGCAGTTTTTTGATCTGTGGGCCAACAAATACACCTTCCTTTATCTTTGCGTCAGATAAATTTGGAAATACTGATTTCAAGTACTGGAATGCCGCCCTTTCGTTTTGCAACATTTTGACGAAATTTTTGAATAGCCCAAGTTTTATATGTAGGATCATTTTTAACGTTGTCTTTACCAATTGTGAAATTATCCCGTTTTGGCCAATCTTTTCGGACGTAGTGTTCCTTACGAGCTCGACTGTCCCATTTACACAAAAAACACATATATTTTGTGTATCCCTGTTGCAATCCAGTCAACATGGCAACCACTTTAAGATTGGAATTTTTTTTTCCAATTGTGTTGATTGTAATTTATCAAATTGAGCAATAGAGCCATTGATTCATACGTTTCCTTCATATTAACGGCATGAGCTAATGGAATAGAAGGTTTCTCATTCCCTTGATGCAGTAAAACGGCTTTCAAGCTCAACTTGCTGCTATCGATGAATAAACGCCATTCAGCTGGATCATATGGCTCACCAAACTCTTCAAACAAGCCGTTTACGTCATGGCAAAAACATGCCTTGTCCTTTGTAGAATAATATTTGTCAAATTTCTTGTGACGATTCCTGTGACAAAAAATTTTGACCTCCTTGCTCAGCATGTTGTGTTCTTTCAAGCGTGATGCCAGCAATTCGGATTTCTCCTTCGATAAGGCGAGATCTCGCACCAAATCATTAAATTCGGATTGTGTAAACAGTTTTGGGTTTCTTTCCAATTCCACCTCGAAGTCTTCCTCGCATTCCTCCTTGAATTCCTCCTCACTTTTTGTAACGGTCGATTCAACAGAGGGCGCTCGTTTCCGCTTTGGATAAACAGGATACGGGACCGAACTTGAATGTGGAACAGGTTTTGTCAAAGAAGCCACTTGTGGATACTCAACTGTTTTGTGACGTCCTTGTTGCTTAACTTTTGTCAAGCAGAAATAACAATCCGTTGCATGACAAAACGGTCGACGCCATATGGTGGGCATGTCAAAGGACAAATAGCGACGGACATATAACAAATAAGTGAGTTAGTAAGTAAGACATTAACACTTATCAAAAATAGATGAAGTAAGATAATGTCGATCAGGAAAGAACAAAGCACTACCATGCTGTACATAAATTGTTTATATGAAAGTTATTCAAAAAATCAATTTACCTTGCGCCTGACATCCACCTAGCCAAGCACGTTTTGCACGAACTACATAATACTTTTGGAATCCACGGTTCGTCAAAGTCTCCAGGATCAATTTTAAAATAAAGCCTGTATGCAGTTTGCAACGAAGCAGTGAAATTGACCGATTTTGTAAATATATAGTTGCCACACGCGTAACAAAACGTTTGAGGATCATTTTTACACTTGAATTCACGTTTTGTCGTATACATCGTTAAGCAATGTTAAAGAAAGAAAGCTGTCAAATTGAGTTGGTTGCGTTAGGTTCTCGCCGAGCGGTCTCACAAACACTAGCGTAAATTATATTGCTGAAAATATCCCATTTAATTTTGCGTGACAGCTGGTAGTATAAGTGAAATGCACCGTATGCATACACGTCCGCAGAAAGGCTTACTGGAAGTGGTACATGAACCTAGGAGCGGGACAACGGCCAATCTTGGAACATTCAATTTCCATGATTTTACAAAAAATTTCATAACTTCGACAATTTCCAACCGATTTCATCCATTAAAGGCTCATTTTCTCCAGTTTTTAATGAACTTTAAGAATAAATTATGGAATGATTTTTTAAATCTTTTTATCCCATTAAAAATGTTGATTAAAACAAGATTTTTATGGAAAATTCGCAGGAAAAATAAAAAAAAATGCTGTAAATTTTTAAATGACTTCAAAATTAAATTTTTAATTAAGACATAATATTCTAGTAAACGATAGCAAATTTATTTAGCTTCATTTTAATAAAAAAATATTTAAATTGGTGCACTAGTTTAAAAGATATTGACATTTTAGTAATCGTACTTTTGTCCAAAATTCAAAAAATCAAAATTTTTGTGTATCTCAAAAATGGCTCTACTTTAATTTTTTCTGACCACGGCATTGAATTCAGCGTAGGATTTTGCATTAGAAACGTTGGTCAACCACTAAAATTCACACTTTTTATGTTGTTTTGTAAACTAGTGTTATCAATCGCACACTGAGCGGAGTTTGTAAGTACAAAATGTTATGTTACCGAGCTGTATTGTAAATTATCGGGTTTGATTTCATTTCGATGCACCGTTACATTTCATAATTTTGACAAATAAATCAACTAATGACAATTTTGACCAGTCTTGTAAGCGGCCACCGTAGTCGACACATTTTCTATAATTATCGACTGCCTTTGCTTCCGACACTTGCAAAACAAGCTATAAAATTACAGTACCAAACTAAAATGGCATATGACAGGCTCTGTCATACGACATTGTCGCCGAAAACCGTTACGAATGTATGTATATTAGTTTTTCTCTGAATAACAGCTACTGATGTTGTGCTTGTGTCAATTCTGAAAATAGCAAACAATGATGTCGTAGAAATATCATTTCTGATCAGAAATGGTTTAATTGAAACAAAATTGACGTAGTAGAACGAAATCAAACATGTCATATGATAGTTATGTGATAATTTTCTTTTTGCTCGAATGTTGTTCTACCGTTTGTGTTGTGTAAGAGCAATGACGGTAGAGCATGAGAGTACGTATACAAACAAGGTTGCAAAGACTCATTTCAGCTAAAATAATGTTTTTCGGAATAATAAAACCAAAAGATGGTATGATGGCATGTTTTACTTGTAACTTACAAGAAGAGGTTACAAAGTATGCGTTGGAAACATAAAACCTGTAAATTTTGCTTTCTATGAGTCACAATCAGCGATTTGCTGATCGCTGAGTGAGTGAGTGAGTGAGTGAGTGAGTTTGTGAAAAATCGCTGATTGTGACTCTCATGAAGTGAAATAAACAGGTTTAATATGTCAAACACATTCTATGCAACCTCTTCTTGTATCCTACCCATTCAAAATTTGACCATGGCATCTAATTATTTCATAATTTAGAAAAACATTGTTTTAGCTGAAATGAGTATTTGCAACCTTGTATACAAACATACTGTCGCGCACGACAACGAAGCGAATGTAGTAAAATACGTCAACAATTTCAACCCCTGATTTTGACACTAAGACCAAATGTTTAAATTAATCTTCTTGAAACTAACGACTAAATAAAATAGATAGGGGAATTTACGTATTCTCGTCAGTCTAAGCAGCGTCCGAACTTCTATTAGCGATTTCTCAGCGTCACATACATACATGACAGGTTTGTTTGTTGACATTTATCTGCTGCTTGCTGTTCTACCAATTCCAATCAACAGAATTGATCAAAACGGGTTGAACATGTTTTTACAACGCTCCAAACTTCTCAGGTGAGTGTGACTATTGTCGGCAGTCTCTTTTTCTTCGGCACCCTTTCCATTTGAACTGCGTGTTAACCAGCTGTTCTATTATCGGCAACTCGAAATCAGCCGTATTTTGTAGTGTGTATATTTAATTTAAAGAAAAATATGGCATAACAGGATTGCACAGTCGTAAAAATGTAATCAGATTGAAGCTGAAAAGGTAAGGAATCGGCTGAATACATTCAGCGAAGAGTTTTGATGGGAAAATACAGTGAAATTAACGTTTCAATTTCGGTTGCCGAAAACAGTCAATGGGTGCCGAAGCCATAATTTACCCTATATGATCTTAGAATGGCTTTACCAAGTCACGCTGTCGTTGGAAGAACAACATTATTAAAAATAGAGAAACAATATCACTGAAACTCCCACCGGCTAGTATTAAACTATTGTACCGGGGGTTATTTTTTTGAGTTTGAAAAATAATGTTAGTACCGTAAAACGGGGTATCTTTGATAATGCGGGTAACTTTGATAGTATAATATAAAGAATAAATTTACTCGCTGTGTTTTTTCCTAATAAGAAACATTGGTTCCATATTATAGCTTAGGGTATTTCCGTTGATATCGTATATAGTTTTTATATAGTATGTGTTAAATGTTTTACAAAAATATTAAAAAAACCATTTTCGTGTTTTTCGTCTTTTTGAAAAAGCACTCAAACCATCACTTATGAAATGTATTTCCGATACAGCCATCACAAATTCAATGTTGTATTATTATTGCTATGAAGTTTTCTGATTATATACTCATTCAAAGTTTCATATTTAAAGAACTAAATTGTTTGAGTTTCACTCATTTTTTTTCTACATTCATCGAGCATTATCAAAGTAACCCCAAATCAAAATACTGAAGTTCGCTCACAAAACTAAAAAAAAATAGTGCAAATGCTTTAATTTTCGTTCAATAGATTACTCTTGGATCCTCAGTACTTATTTTAAAAATATAAAATTTGAAAAACATTCATTGCTGTAAAAAATATTTAGAATATACTTTAAAAAACTATCAATGTTACTCCGTTTTACAGTACTTAATTTACACTAAAATATACGAAAATAATTTTTCCAGAGAGATTTTGAACTGGAGATCAACAATGAATTATATTATTATTAATTTTTTATTTGATATAATTCTTTCTGAGTTCCGGTCTGAATTAAATATGGTTAACCATGGACACAAAAAAAGGCCTAAAACTTCCATTTCATTTCCAAAGTATTACATATAATGCATTATTTCAACATTGCACACAACAACACAATTTGTCAGGCTACTGCAAACGGATCACGCGTCAGATGGTAAGAACAAATATCGTGTTGATGATGGTAATAAATCAACAGGTAGCACAATCATATTCAACAATTGGATTAGTAATTTGCATCCTTAAAGCTCGACAATTTATTGTCGTTGATTAGTATGAAGACCGCGAAATCAAGACTATTTCGTTAAACTGAATTGTCATAAACCTGATTGGGCCATATTTTCCATGACGAGTTATACGGGTTAATAAATGCAAGGAATTGCGGTGTCTCAAAGTCGAACTGGTACCGTGTGGGACATTAAAAATGAATCGAAATCCGTACATTTCATACAAATCACCTACTTTTAATATCAGGTGTACGGATATTGATCCAGAGAAAATATCTGGGACATCAATTTTGTTGGTCAACACCTTAGCCACAAAAACAATCAACACGTATGCAACACTTTTTTTTCAGGGATTCGATTCCCAATGACATATAGCGATATTCTTTAGGAGGAAGATAGATGCATAACGCCAGAGCTTTTTCTGCACAGCCTCGAAGCGGTCAATCCAGTTTGTATTTTATGGACGCCATACTACCACGGCAGATTCCAAAATGCTACAAAATGGTGAGTTGACAACCTGGAAGGAGCGGAATACCTACCCCTGGTTCTCACAAGTTCCTACTTCACGCCTCCTCGAGTCATATGATAACAAAATACTACCAGCTGAAACATGGACTCAATAGCAAAGTGAAGAGGTGCGACGCGAACACTGGCGCGGTAACCATAGTACGGTGATAGAGGAAATGCTTCACCAAACCCGAGCGTCTGTTCACCATGGAGGTGCGGCTGAAAACGGCGTCTGTTCTCCATGTTAGGAGCGGCTGATCACCGTCCTAGTGCCAGCGTGGGACTCTTAACAAAGCTGTGCACGATGGTCCCCCGGCGAGACAGGGGGTTGGGACAGGCCCAACAAGCCGCCCTGAGAAAAAAACAAAGTTGCAAATACCGAAGAAAGAAATACGGATCGGAACAATCGGCACAGACCTACGCGACGAAATAAGGACTACGATTGGAAACTCGGAACATGGAACTGCAAATCGCTCGGCTTCCCGGGTTGCGATAGGTTAATCTATGACGAACTACAACCACGCAACTTCGAAGTCGTAGCACTGCAGGAACTTTGCTGGACGGGACAAAAGGTATGGAAAAGCGGGCATCGAGCGGCTACTTTCTACCAGAGCTGTGGCACCACCAACGAGCTGAGAACCGGCTTTGTAGTGCTGGGTAAGATGCGCCAACGTGCACTGCCCACACGAAAGGATACCCGACGACGAGAAAGAAGCGTTCTATGCGCAGCTGGAGCAGGTGTACGACGGCTGTTCGCAACGGGACGTCAAAATCGTCATCGGCGACATGAACGCTCACGTAGGACGGGAGGCAAAGTATAGACCGGCAATCGGGCCAAACAGCCTGCATGCCGTATCGAACGACAACGACCAACGATGCGTGAACTTTGCAGCCTCCCGGGGTATGGTAGTTCGAAGTACCTTTTTCCCCCGCAAGGATATCCACAAAGCCAGCTGGAGATCACCTGACCAACACACAGAAAACCAAATCGATCACGTTCTAATCGACGGGAAATTTTTCTCCGACATTATCAACTTCCGCACGTACCGCAGTGCGAACATAGATTCGGACCACTACCTAGTTGCAGTATGCATGCGCTCAAAACTCTCGACGGTGCATAACACACGTCGAAGTCGAACGCCGCGACCTAACATTGAGCAACTACGGGACGCCGGAGTTGCCCAGGACTACACGCAGCAGCTGGAAGTTGCACTACCCACGGAAGAGCAGCTTGGCGCAGCTTCTCTTGAAGATGGCTGGAGGGACATCCGTTCAGCCATAGGTAGTACTGCTGTAGCGGCACTAGGTACTGCAATCCCGGACCGAAGAAATGACTGGTTTGACGGCGAATACAAACTGTTAGTAGAGGAGAAGAATGCAGCACGGGCGAGAATGCTGCAACACCACACGAGATTGAATGTGGAGCGATACAGACAAGCGCGGAACAGACAAAACTCGGTTTTCCGAAGGAAGAAGCGTCAGCAGGAAGACCGAGATCGCGAGGCGATGGAAAATCTGTACCGCGTAAACGACACACAGAAGTTCTACGAGAAGCTAAATAGTTCGCGCAAAGGCTACGTGCCGCAAGCCGATATGTGCAAGGACTTGGACGGTAACCTTCTCATGAACGAGTGTGAGGTGAAGCAGTACTATGACGAGCACCTCAACGGTGAAGCAGCAGAAAACGAAGGTGGCACGGCAACAGACCTTGGAGCACGCGCAGAAGACGACAGGCTACCGGCCCCTGATCTTCAAGAAGTTGAGGAGGAGATCGGTCGGCTGAAGAACAACAAAGCAACTGGTGTAGATCAACTACCAAGTGAGCTATTAAAATACGGTGGTGAAGCACTGGCTAGAGCACTGCACTGGGTAATTGCCAAGATTTGGGAGGAGGAGATATTACCGGAGGAGTGGATGGAAGGTGTCGTATGCCCAATCTACAAAAAGGGCGACAAGTTGGATTGCTGCAACTACCGCGCGATCACACTGCTGAGCGCCGCCTACAAGGTACTCTCCTAAATTATATGCCGCCGTCTGTCACTATATGCAAGAGAGTTTGTGGGGCAATACCAGGCGGGATTCATGGGTGCCCGCGCTACCACGGACCAAATTTTCGCGATTCGGCAGGTTCTGCAGAAATGCCGCGAATACAACGTGCCCACACATCATTTGTTCGTCGATTTCAAATCCGCATACGACACAATCGATCGAGATCTACTATGGCAGATTATACACGAGTACGGACTTCCGGATAAACTGACGCGATTGGTCAAGGCGACGATGGATCGAGGGATGTGCGTTGTTCGAGTATCGGGGACACTCTCGAGTCCCTTTGAATCTCGAAGGGGGTTACGGCAAGGTGATGGACTTTCGTGTCTGCTATTCAACATCGCGTTAGAAGAACTGGGATAGACACGAGTGGCACGATCTTCAGGAAGTCCTTCCAGCTTCTTGGCTTCGCCGATGACATTGACATCATGGCACGGAACTTTGAGACGATGGCGGAAACGTACATCAGACTCAAGGCTGAAGCTAGGCGGATTGGACTTGCCATCAACGCATCAAAGACAAAATACATGAAAGGAAGAGGTTCTAGGGAAGACAATGTTAGCCTCCCACCCCGAGTTCAGATTGACGGTGACGAAATCGAGGTAGTCGATAAGTTCGTGTATTTGGGCTCACTGGTGACCGCCGAAAATGATACCAGCAGAGAAATTCAAAGACGCATTATGGCAGGGAATCGTGCCTACTTTGGACTCCGCCGCACGAAGTTGACTGTCTACAAGACGCTGATTAGACCGGTGGTCCTTTACGGCCACGAGACCTGGACTATGCTCGTGGAGGACCAACGCGCCCTTGGTGTTTTCGAACGGAAGATGTTGCGTACCATCTACGGTGGAGTGCAGATGGATGACGGAACGTGGAGGAGGCGAATGAACCACGAATTGCACCAGCTGCTGGGAGAACCATCCATCGTCCACATTGCAAAAATTGGGCGACTACGGTGGGCTGGGCACGTCGTAAGAATGCGGCACGACGACCCAGTGAACATGGTTCTAGAAAGCGACCCAACAGGAACAAGAAGAAGAGGCGCGCAGCGGGCAAGGTGGATCGACCAAGTAGAAGGTGACCTGCGGACCCTTCGCAGACTACGAGGCTGGCGAACTGTGGCCATGGATCGAGTAGAGTGGAGACGACTTCTTCGGACAGCAGAGGACAACAAGGCCTTAGCCTGATTGGTAAGGTGGTAAGATTCCAAAATAGAGCGTAATGATGCACAATAGAGGGATTTCGCAGAATCTATCAGCAAGCTTAAAGATGAACCCTAGCTGCTGGTTATCTTTTAGTATCACATCTTAATAATGCGGTCGAAAGTGAATTCACGGTCCAAGATTCCTCACGTGATCCTAGCATTCGAAAATTTGTCCGGATAGACTGTAGTTGAAGTATATCGGTTGACGCTTTCTGCTGAATGAAATCGTGTTCTACATTTCTATACATAATTTGAGAAGACTGTGCTTGCTCCAGTTCTCAAACAAATCCACTTTGTAACTCCAAGGACCTTCAACGTCCTCGTGTCATCTTGGGACTTTAAATAGAGCTGTAGTGTACACTTAATTTTGAAAAAAAAAAGTATAAGTTTGATGCATAACCCCCTGTCAAAAAGAATGATACAGATTTATGAAGGCTAGAGGTCATGCAATTGATTTAATGTTTGTATGGAGATAATTTCGAATTACGACGGGACATTTTTGAAAGTCAATACTATTGCTTTATGTTTGGTGCAAGTTGTCACAATGTTGCCAATGCTGTTATATGTAAACCCAACAAGGAAATGTTTGTTTCCCTAAATGCATTGCGTTTAATAAATCATCTCGTGAAGGTTTTATACCAAAATATGCATTCTGGAAAAACTTGCTGGTACGCTGCAGAAGCACCCTACTGTACAGGTAGGTCTTCAGACTAGTCAGGGCAGACCTAACCAGCCAAACATACAAATTAAAAGTTGCAAATAATACAGAAGTAATTATTTTTTTTATTGGGTATCAAACTGGAGCTGCGTGACAGCTTAGTTTTCAAGACTTGACCCATTTGAATAAATTTTGCTTCTATCTTTGACAATACAGCAGAAGGACTAGCCTTTGGTGGCAGCTTGAACACTGGATTCCGTGTGTATTGTTTCAAGATAGTTATACAAAAAATGCTGTGACGTGTGCGCGTAGATACATCCGCGTAGTAAACCGATTGAATAAGTAAATCCGTTTCGTGCGACCCAACCAAAGCGATAAAAAAGGCTTATCGTTTAAAGAGTGCCACAAAAAAAATGTGATAGCCTTTGTTGGCAAGTTGGTTAATTTTGGTTTCCTCCCTAGATATTCTACTTATTTACTAGTGAGCTTTGTACCAAATAAGTTAATTTAAAGAACGTATGAATCATTTCAAGATTTCGCGACCGTATCGAACAAATTCTATACTACACAGCTAAAAAAAGTAGTGTAAATTTCCGTTACTATGATGCACATAAATGGAGCGTCGTATATCATACAAGTTTAGATTATAGATCGTGTAAATTTATGAGACATGTCATGCAATATTCCATATATTGTATGCAACTGTCCACTTTTGTTTGCAACCTTTCTTGCAAGCTGCTAGTTTACGTGAAAAGGAAGTTTACATGTATGAATGTTTGCATGCATGGATGTTTACATCGCCAGTAAAATTCAGAATTTTTTGGTGTGATAAGCTTAAAACACTTTTGGCAAGCTCTACCGAATTAGTATTACTTCTGCGTAAGCTCCGTAGACGTAAGCGCGTTGAATCCGACAGCCGCGAAAAGTTAAACATGCATCGATGCGTCAATACCACCTAAGAAAAGATCGATTTTACAGTCACGTAGGGTTTAGTTCAAAGATTATCATTGACTGCTGTTTAAAAATGTAAGTACTTGAGCACTAAGAAATAAGTTAACTCAAATGCTTCAACCGCATGTATCAGATATTTCGCGTATTGAGAGAATAATATAGTAATCGAGTACAATAAACTCAGAGGAAAACAATACCTACAAAAGATTGAAAATTATCAAATGTCACATACCTCTACTTTTACTTATTTCCTAAACTATCCTCTTCTTGTTAGTTTGCTAAATGCTATTGGTTTGCTTGCGTTTTCTTATTGAAGTTCAAGACTAAATAGGAAAATTTATCATACAACTTTAAAGGTTAGTTGCCTCCCTAAGCGGACCTCCCGCATCCTAGTTCTTTTGGTAATCTATCTAATGTTATTAGACTTTTTGAATTTTCTTATTTATGTTCGTTTGATGTAGTCTAATTTAATAAATAATAGCAATCTCTAATTCACCTAATCAATCATAACCCATGCTTTATTACCTGAACTTGTGCTTGTAATCTAAAATTAAACGTGTTTCAAGTACTTTTGATTTTGACCTATACCTATTTATTATATCTTAGTTCGACCCAAGTAACACCTTCAAGTGACTAAAATGCTTCACTTTGAAGTTAGTTTCCTAGCTGATTTTTAAATTATATAGGGAAGCACGCCACAGTGGAAATCCCGAGCCATAGTTCAAACACTTATCCCAGATCAAAATGAAGCATATTTAAGATTAGTTACAATACCATGTACAAAAATGGTGTTAAACATTGTTCCCTGAGTAATACTTCAATGAAAACAACAATGAAAGCTTGTCACGCAAGTAGAAGGAGCACTGTTGGGCACTTTCTGAAATATTTCAATAGTATAATTCCCTTGCAAAACCCAAATAAATCTATCTGCGTAAAAAAAATAAGAGTCATTCGCACCCAACGTCAGTGCCTATACGTAAGCGTACTACGACGCGACTCTCAAACAAAGGAGTAACAAGTGTGATACTATCACTGCTGGACTAGATCTTTGGTTTTCTCATGCAGTGGTTCATCAGAAAGGGAAAGCTTAGTAATCCCTATTGCCTACCCATGACGCCATTCTATCGCGGCATGAGCCAGCAACGCTGGCCATAAACCTACCGTCTCCAACACTCCACTATAAAGCATGAAATTAAGCCCCCTCACCAACAGCAAGGTGCAAAAACTAGCCAAGGGGCGGGCAAATAATACAGAAGTAATTACGGATCAAAAAATCACCTAGACCTATGCGACGAACAAAGAACTACGTTGTAAACTCAGAACATTGAACTGCAAGTCGCTTTGCATCTCGAGATGTGATGGGTTAAGCTACGACGAGCTTCAACCCATCTTCCAAGTCATAGCGTTACAGGAACTGTGCAAGCGGCTACATTTTACCAAAGTTTTGGCTCCACAACCCGTGTCCGAATTGGCGGATTATTCAACTTTCATGTACCTCGGGTTTTCCAACACCAAAAATTAGTTTGGGTGCTTATATTCCTAAAGCGGTTTGTTTGAAAATATTCACCACTAACGGCTATGGATCGGCTTTGTAGTACTGGGTATGATGCGTCAACGGCTGATTGGGTGGTATTCGATCAATGCGAGGATGGGCTGAAGCTGAAGATCATGGGTCGGTTTTTCAACCACAGTATCGTTAACGTACTCAGATAAAAATTCTGAATTTTAATAGAGATGTAAACATTCATTCACGTAAACTTGTACATATTTCATTTCACGCAACCGAGCAACTTGTAAACAATGTTGTTTACAACAATGGGCTTTTGTATACAATATTTGTTACATTGCATGAAATGTCTCACAACTTTGCATGATATATAATGTCCTGGAATCGAGTAACAGCTAATGGCTCTTTCCAGAATTTCAGGGAATCGGGAAATATTTTAATCCAGCGATTTTTTATTCAGTTGATTTCCCTGAAGTTTCTTCCAACATGTCCTGGAAGATTTTTCTATCTTTCTTCGAAAGTTTCTTCCATTTTTCGCCAGAAATGTATTTTAATGTTCTGCGGAAGTTTCTTCAAACCTTCCCCGGAAGTAACTACCGACTTCAACCAGAAGTCCTACTGGCTTCTTGGAAGTGGTTTTTGTTATTTATTTCTAGTGGGAGTTCCTTTAAACAAAAACCTCCTGGTACTTACTTCTAAATGCCGACATCTTGTTTTCTGACTTTAACGGGAATTTTATTCAGAATTCCCCCGGAAATTCCTTCTGACGTGTCCTGAAAGCGTCTTCCCACTTCCCAATTTTCCCAAAGAAATTTCTGTCACCTTGTCTCGAAAGATTCTACGAGCTTCTCTGGAAGTTTCTTCCAACTTCCTCGAAAGCCCTTTTGGCTTCCTCTGGAAGTATCTTCAATTTCCACGAGAAATTTTTTGAGTTTTTTTCTTGGAAATTGCTCTCAAATTTTTTTAGCATTCCCCTCCAGGCTGACTTCTCCAAGTAAATCAAATAAGTAAATTTCCCGGGTGGTGGGTCGATTTTTAGTGAAAATGTTTGTTTAGTACAGCTTCTGCACAAAACAGCTGTTTTCCGGGAGGTCGAGTAATTTTCATGGGAATCGGAAAATGTGAATTTTGGTAAATTTCCCGTGTAGGAAACACTAGTTCGTACCTACCAGAGTGCAAATATAGATTCGAACCACTACCTATTTGCAGTGCGTTCAAAACTCTCGACTGTGCATAACACAGCTTGCAGCTATTCTTGAAAATGGCAGATATCCAATCTGCCGGTAATATTGCCCTAGAGTCACTAGGTACGACAGCTCTGAACTGAAAAATTACTGGTTTGGCACCGAATGCAACCAGTTTCAGTGGAGGAGAAGAATGCAGAAATTGAATCTTTGGTGTCTGCTGTTTAATATAGCTTTGGAAGGTGTAATCCGAAGAACGGGTGGTACGATTTTCAAGACGTCCGTTCTGCTCTTTGGCTTCGCCGATAACATGAATATCGTGGCACGGAATTTTGAAACGATGCATAGTGCTTTGAATGTATGGGGATACTCAAGAAAAAAAAAATCAAAATTGGAGGTTTTTATCATTTTAACCCATAGGTCTTCTGCAATGGCTTTATTACTGCGACTTTACGTCGGGTTTTCAACTTAGTGTTAAATGAGCACTTCCACAGTGAGAGCTTTCTAAACCTGTACCATTTTTTGCATTAGTATTATTGTGTGGAAAACACAATTATACTGTACTCTACATGCCAAAAGAAAACGAGACCTTTTTCTAGCCGAAAAATTTCTAGACCGAAGCGGGAATCGAACCCAGCAGTCCCATCTCCAACTCCATGGTCTTGCTTTATATCTGCACGTTTACCTGCTGTGCTAAGGGAGGTCCTATAATGAGGAAAATGGTGGTGTTCATGAGAACTGCTATTTGAAAAAAATAATTTATGTTTAAATTAATCGTAAAAGTTACTCAAAAGCCATTATATATGTAAAATAGTGCATAACGATGGTGTTTTTTTGAGGAAGTTGTTTATGCTGAGCAGAATGGTTTATTATGTCTTATACGTAATCACAGTGATTTAAACGCCAATATATTGGAAAATCCTTGAAAAACTATGGAGCACCAACGCGTAGCATCTACGGTGGGGTGCAGATGAAAGAGGGACCATGGAGAAGGCGAATGAACCGTGAATTCCACCAGAAAAACTCACCGTGCACACCGCTAAAATCGGGCAACTACGGTAGGCTGGGAACGTCGTAAGAATGTGGGATGACAGCCCGGTGAAAATAGTTTTCGATAACGGGTTGACTTAATCAAGACGAAGAGGCGGCAGCGAGCACGGTAGAGCAAGAAATTAGCTCTATGAAGTTTCCCGTTTAATCGCACTCACATTTAAGCATTCCGAGATCCATATTGGCCGTTCCAACTAACCCCACGATTTCACTTGCCTCAGTTTACCTTCAGTTTTAATGACGTACAGATTTAGGGACACATACCCAATATACCTAAACATATGTTCTAATCCTTCAACGAAATAAATTTTATTTACTAAAACAAATACATGTGTTTAAGATAGGATCAGTACCATTACGGTAAAAACTCTTACTCTTTTGTCTATTACATTTCATGTAATGTCAGCGTGCTTTTATCTGATTCATCGAATGACCAAACGAAGAACTTCAACATTCGAGAGAACACGAACCCTATTCACGCTTAAAAAAACACGAACGGAACCATAGCAGCCATTAGAAGGAAAACATTCGAATGGAATGAAAGCAACTGTACCAACTGAAATTGGGCAATTAACCACGAAAACAATCGACTCGAGGTTATTGCCTACGTCAGCGACAACGACGCTCATGGAACAAGATGCATTTTTTGAAGGCAACATCAGTTGTCCAAAAGGCCCAAAAATAAATGAAAGCTGCACCTGTCACTGACACGCAGCAAGGTCAGTGTATTTTGGAACACTCTTTCTTTCTTATTTTACAAGTTACACTTGACATAACCAACTTTTGTGTGGATGGTCATTGCATCAACTTTCATTTCTCAACGCAAAAATGCCTCCAGAGAAGCTTAACAGCAACCGTATAGCCGAAAACCGTTCGTAAATAAAACAATAAATCTACATCATTGAATTGTTGTACCCTTCCTAGATCTGTTGGCTTTCACTCTCTACTGGGTTTGAAATATCTCTTGCACACATGAACTGAACTATGTATATATGCAGCGTAGCCATTTTTTTCGGCTCGTTTGCCAGCTGACCTGAGTTAACCGCGCATTTGCCATGTAATTTTATGCCATTTTACATAACATTTTTTCGTGAAATTTCCTTCTGAATCTGGGCCAATCGAAACATGTTTTTAGCTGTGTTTATCTATTTCGTGCTATACGCTTTGTAAATTGTTTATCAGATTTGAAGATTTTTAATACACGATCTTTTCAAGAGCTAAAATGGTAAGCAAAACTTGTTGCTGATCATGGGTTACCATCATCAATTGAAAAGCTTAAAGCCAGATTATCAGCCGAAATCAAGATCGTCAAAAACTGGTTACATTGCGACTGTGAGATTGTATTGTAGAAATAGTAGTCTTCCCCACGATTTTCGTCCTTCATACATCGTATCCAGATGGTACATCGCAACTAGGTACGAGAGACTTCAACGATTGCAAATATCTGAAAGAAACACTGTTGTTGGCAAACCGGGCAGAAGAAGCAGCCTCCATCAACCAGTCCGCCAACGGCACGTATTTGCTCTCGACAAGTTATTTGTTGTTGTTGCTGCTGCAGCTGTCCATATAGTATTGATAAAGTATATTCAACCAAGTCGATGAATTACTTTCACTTGGATTATTCAGCTTCGGTGTTAGTTTCGGTGGAACTTGTGTACATGCACATGGTTGGTGTATGGCGCACTCTCATATACAGCCAAGTGCAGTGGAAGCAGTAGTGGCACAGATAGCAATCACAGGCTAAAATCGACCGAAATTTCACAAATAATTATTCTTATTATTATGAGGTTTTGAACCTTGAAAACAATTTATAATTTGTAGGGTTACGGGATGTAATGTCAGCCTAGCCCCTTACTTCGGCATATCAAGCAAATAACTCATTCATTCACAATTGCAATGAAAAACTAATACCACATCTCCTGTGAAATTGTACTTGATGCGTAAATTAATTGCCTGTTTTTGGGACTAATTTAGAACATTTTTTGCTCTTTTTCAAATAAAAAGTTTAGTGAAAATTTCTTAATTTTCGATTTCTAGGCGCCATGATCTTGCCTATTATTCTATTAACGAAAATCTTCACATCGGTTCTCATCAAAGAAACCTTGATAATGCTAGCCTCATAAATCAATATCACACTTTTCATTCTTATTGTGAATTTAGAAGATTTAACGCTTTTTGCGCTTTATAACTATGGGCCGAAGATTAGGGACGTAATTTTGTTCCTAATTATGGCCCAATTCTAATTCAAGGTTATCGGGGTAAGGGCAGTAGGCTCTGCCCGCGAACGGTTGGTTTTGTTTTCGCTGGCGCAGATTTCATCTGTTTTTCGCATATTTTTTTAATTGTACCAAATCAAACAAATATTAGTTTTCGCGTGTGGATAAGTGTAAATTAAGATCTATCACGTCTGAAGAAGTTTTTTTTAGTGATATTGTAATTAACGTGAAAAATCTGGGACAAGAATTTGTTTCGAGTAGCTGTGTGGCTGTGGTGTCGCGTCGGTTGGTTTTTCATTTCGTTTGTTTTTGGTGCTTTGCCTCCCTCCCAAGAAGAGTTTTACCGGGTATTTTTTTTTTCTTGGTGCTGGCGTTCTGCCTTCCGGAGGATGCACGCGAATGAGGTGTCAAGCAAAAATTCGGTGCAAATGAAAAATTTCGAATGTGATTCAAAATGTCGTGTTGGGTTGTAAAAACAACGCGGAAGATTTTTTAGATTATCGCGAGTAAACAAACCGGTCCTTTTATGGAGGCAGAATTTGGTGAGATCCATCTGATTTATAATCAATCATAAATGCATATTTCCATATATTACTAAATACGCGCCAGATTTCGAAACATCACATTTTGAAATCTGGAAGTGTGTTAACAGTACCATTATTCATATGATAACGGTAGTGTTTACATGCGGGGCTTATTGTATGTGCAAGTAACCTCGGAATGGACGTGAATTACCAGGCATTCTGAAATGGGTTGCTGAATCTGCAGTAGAGCTATCGCTTTCTAACTCCCGGATTAAACTTGCTTCAAATTATAACATCAAGGATTGTTGTAAGCAAATTTCTTCCATAATACCACTGCCGGCCAGTGGGGGTTAGATTGAATACACATACACACACACACACACACACACACACAATAGACGAATTTCATGCTAACTCGACAAATGGTTGGCAGCAGCAGATGAATCAAGAGGTATTCGAAACAAAATTGGTAAGAAATGTCCATTCAAATCAATTTAATACAGTTGATTAAATTTCAAAACTATATACGTGCCAGATTTGGAAATAATATTTTTTGAATCTGGAAGTGTGTTTATGATACCATTATCCATTTGATAAAGGTAGAGTTAACATGCGGGGCTTATTGTAAGTAAAAGTGACCTCGGAGTGGTCGTGAATTACCAGGCATTCTGAAATGGGTAACTGGAGCTGCAATAGAGCTAACACCTTCTAACTCCCGGACTAAACCTGCTTTAATTTAAGGGTAATAAAAAGCAGTTTTCTTCCATAATAACACTGCCGGACAGTGGGGGTTAGATTGTACACACACACACACACACACACACACAATTCTAATTCAAGGTTATCGAGATATTCTGCGACCCTTTTCTCGATGTCAAATGTTTATTTTTATTCCTAATTTATAGAACTCATTTAAACTCAAATCTCAATAAATGGTTTAGCATTTGTACGGTATCGTTTTTTTTGGGTATTTCAATGTCGTATTCCGTAGTTATATATTTTTCTGACAATACGACCTCAACAATCAATAACAGGCTAGATGAGCTAGTCGGATGAGGTTATGCTTGATAGAGCGCTCTATTAGAAATTAGTTGATATGACCGCTACAGGAGCGCTACTGCAGCGGTCATATCAACTAATTTCTATTAAAATGGGCAAAGTTTCCCCTGTTATCAAATGTCAACATCTGAGTAACCGTTACCCAGTTTCTGTCTCAGGTACATTTACCCAGATTTGAGTAAATGCATGTTTAGCCATTTTTGGGTAGGTTCATTTTTGACCGATCTGGGTGGATTATACCCAAATGTGGGTAATTTTGAAATAGCGTGTAGGCAAAATGTTAATCTTTGCGTGAAATGAGGGGTCGACACGGTACATACGCTATTTCTAAACAACCCAAATTTGAGAAGAATCTACTCATATTCGTCAAAAGTATGGTACCCCAAATTGAGGAAACAAGGTTTAGCTTCACAAGATGACAAATGCAAAACATCGACCTGAATCCGAACGATGTTATTCATTTGTCATCTTGTCAGTTCCAACTTTGTTTGCTCAATAGAGATTGCTGACGTTTATCGTACGTAGTGTGCGTCACGTATACGTATACGCAAAATGTTTTCATCGGGAAAAAAAAACTTCATAGCGGAAAATTTTCCCGATGAAAACAAATCACTTACACAATCATACTTTAGCAATCTCTATTTAGGCTAGCTCTACTTTTGACGGATATGAGTAGGTCGTACTAAAATTTGGATTGTTTAGAAAAAAGTTCTAAATTTTAACTTTTAAACATCGAAATTGCTTAAGAACTTATATGCAATATTGCAGATTTACGCGATATTGCGCTTAAATTTACATTAAATATTATGTAAAATTAAGCCAAATCTAGCGTTAATAACGCGCACAGGGACCATTATGATGTTTTTTGGGGATTGAACGGATATGTAGTGGGTCTCATGTCGTTTGAATATTTTAAGACTTAATTGGCAATTGTATGGAAATTTTGGCATTCTGAGATAAGGTTTTAACGATGTATTTGTGTAACTATTTAATAAATGGTATTTTTTTTTGTTCGAATAGCTGTTAGGTGTTTCAAACACTCTTATGTAATATCATGTGATGGCCATGTCCACACTTTTTTTGTAATACAAAATGAGCCTACAGTTCTCAGAAATGTACGAAATTTTTCATTCGAATAGAATTTGTGATTGAAGGAACAAAACTAAAATTCATACATATTTGGAATGTCAGTAAAATTTGAATTGATCTTTTTAGATTTCCCGTCTACCGTAGGCAACATTTCATAACATTCTGAGACCCTCCGTCCAAAGCCATTTATGGTGTTATTTAGCATTTCAGCGCCACTTTGTCGTTTAAAACTAGTTCGCGGTAAAAGCACCTCCCTCCTCCTTCGTAGACAATCGTCCATACACAATTTGGATTTTGTTTTAAACAGTCTACACTTACCAACCCTTAGGTGTGTACGATTATGCTTCTCTTTCATTAATTTTAAAGAAGGTCCTAAATTTAGTAATAAAATTATTCGGAAAATTTCAATAATTGATCATGTGTTAAACTCCTTAACACCAACTTTATTTTAAAATCCCAGAACTTTTTTATATTTTATTGTTTAGCTATGATTAGAGTTTCATCATAAACCTTAGAGGGAATCCATCAGGATAGCGAGTAAAATTTCAAGAGAATTCTGAGGAGAACTCAAAAGAAGTTCTGAAGAGATTTTTCTGATGATAATTCTATGCAGGGCTGTCATCTGATTACTCAATGTGCGCAATGTACTGATTTTCTGAAATAAACAAATTGAGAATCAAGCAAACATAAAGTTTGCTTGTCTTTCACCCTGCGCAAGTGTAATGCAGCAGAGAAGAGAAGACAGATACACACCCAGAAATAATGAAAGCTCAATGTGTAGCCATCGCTCCGACGGCTCCGACGCAAAGAGCGCCACTCAGTGTAGGCTTGCAAATGGGAAACCCAGCAAAAAGACAACATTATTCTTCGTTATGTCCTTCTTCATTTCGTATGCATGCAGTCGTGGTACGCAAAGTCTGCAAATAATTCAAAGAAGACATTAGCGCTTGTTGTATTATATTCGCTCCCTGCGCCACTCATTGTGTGGATCGCTTTCTCACAGATTAGTTGGAAAAGAATGTGCGAACAAGGAATCAAAAATATCTCCAAATGACAAAATGAAAAGCGATCAACGAACCGAATAATAACGATATGTCAGAAGTGGAAAGCAATAGTGATATAATCTTCTTCCTTCTTTTTCATGACAAGCAGCTCGTGCGACACAACTCACTCGGGGTGTTAGAAGGAAACAAGCAAATTGTTGGAAAGCTGCTTCACGAAGTAAAGCCGAAGATGATACAAGTGTGTTAATGGGAATTGTTTTGTTATGTCTATTCTCGATCGTTGTATCGTTGGTTGCTTTATGTGTTTGGATTCGCTGTGTGCGAAGTAAATGGGAGAACCACACACTTTTTGTCGAGTGTTGTGAAATGCATGCACAAAGTTGTTTTGCTAACGCTTTCCAGCCCTGATTCTATGGAAACTCTTATTAAGGTCGCACACACGATTCTGTCCAATTCTCGTTCAGCAAAAAAACGATTACAAAATCGAGTTATCGCGCTATGACAGCTTCTTATTTGCTTTTAAGCTATCCAATTTCCGAAGCATATAGTGAGAAGTGGGAAAAGCCCAGGTCTGATAATCGCAACGTTCGTGGTTCGAGTCCAGTCGGCAACCTTTTTAATTTAGTTTTGACATGATTCATTTCATTCACTTATACCGAAGACAACAAATCAAGAAGACTGGCAACTTTGCCAGAATCCAAGCGACAGATACACTAGCGCTGCACTTGAGTGAAAGTGGAAGCAACGCATAGAAAAATGAGCAAATACACAAACCCTTCTTCTGAGGATGTAATCTTTGCTGTCAAATTCGTTCGAAGCATTTACCTTTGAGCGGCAGATGACGCGATTGTACCTGTCTCATAGCGTTTGTATGAGAAAATGGAAGAGTTGCCAGTTTTCTTGATTTGTTGTCTTCGCTTATACGCTCCACATTTTTTGGTCTCAGTTTTCCTGCATTGAACCGTAGCCCGGTATATCTCATCCTCCGTTTATGCGGTCTCCAATATCATCCTGCGATGATGAATCCCTCATTATTGTAAGCAAATCTCACATCCCTCCGTTGGGAGGAGAGAACTTATCTGCAGTGGTTTGCAGAAAATTCTAGAGTAGGAAGGAGATTTGAACACAGCAAAAAATAAATTTTTAATATAACATCCAAGAGGATGCACTTCAATCTATTTATATATTTATTGTTTATCAGTCAACAGGTAAAATGTTTACCCCAATGACACTTTTTTTTTTTTTTTTTTTTTTGTTCATTAATTTATTTGATAAGGCTCAACCGAATTAACTTTACAGAGCCGAGGATTCTTGGTCACTATACAATACATCTTAAAAATATAGTCAAAAGGTACAACACACTAAACACTTTATCTTCCGCTATCCAAAAAGCCTCCTCCATCAGAACTGGAGCCGCTTCCAGTAGTTTCATTGTATGGCAAATTGTTGTACGCCAACGAGGGTCAGAGCGCGTCCATTGCAGCAATGGACGCAAAACGTGGTCAGCACTCACACACTCATCACGAAACAGTTGCTTTCCAAAGTCGACGACGCATCGACCGAAAGAACTGCTGAGGAAGAACAATGAGGAGGACCACACAATGGTTGCTGCCGAGAAAACAGACGATCGCGTAGCACACATCGAGAGTGGTCTGCTTTTGTCGACAGCCGAGTGAACACTGATAAAAGACATAGGGTTCAATGACACTTGTTCTACAACTAAATACAAATCGTACACATAATAACACCGGTTGAATACACGGGACATGCTTCGCAAAGGTTCGTGTAAGCCATAATTAGTTCTTGCCGGAGGGATGGTGATAAACGAGTGCGACCGAAGATTGCGACGACGTGTGTTGATGTCCAAGAGACTAAGAAGCGTATGTTGCCTTGCAGAAGATCCCCAACAAAGCATGCTTTTGCCACGTTGCGACTTGCTTCTAGTAATTCCAGATTTATAAGTAGACAACGGCTTTCATAACTGTGCAGGTTGAATGGATCGCTCTACCTAAGATGACGTAGAGCGAACCGGACGAATTTTCGCTGAACAGCTTCGATACGTTGAATTTCATTCTGGTAATAAGGAGACCAGACGATAGACGAATACTCCAAGATAGGGCGCACAATTGAGCAGTATAAAGCTTTTAGGCAGTAAACGTCCTTGAACTTTACATGTCGAAAATCTCATGTAATTTTTGTGGCTACAAAAATAAACAAATGCAGTAAAAGCAGCGTAATGTCAGTTCATGCACTGTATTAATGATAATGATGGCAAGTAATACTACACCATATTTTCGAAACGATTGAAGTGCTTTAATGTGATATTAAAATTATTTTTTTTCTACTGTGAAGGGAACACCAGAGAGAATTTAAACTTTTATATTAGACCTACTTTAATACATTTTAGGTCATTCTTGACCCCGTAACCTTTTGGGTCATAGGCATGGATGCTAACCAATTGAAGCTCATAATTAATGCTTGATGTAAATACAATATTTCTTCGATATAACACTAATGAACTGATCAAATTTAAAACATGTCTTAACATGTGTTGAAATGACTAACATACAAAAAAAATCCTCGATTTGTTTTCCGTCGATCTTGTTTTCCGTGCTGAGCACCAATGCTACCGACGCCAGGGAGCAGCTCCCACACCTGGACCCTAACTATCAACCCATCAACTCATGAACCGGAGACCAACGGCTTTACTTTCCATCCGAAGGAAGGCGTGATCAGAGATGTTATGCCTCAGAACATCCCGGCGGCGCCGACTGGGATTGAACCCAGGCCTTTAAGGGTGAGAGGTAATCACGCTTACCACTACACCACCGGCGCCACTGCCCGAAGATTCTTGTTGACTATACAAAACATCTTGAAACTATAGTCAAAAGGAACAGCATAATTCAAACTTTATCTTCCGCTATCCAATAAGCCTCCTCCATCAGAACGGGAGTTGCTTCCAGTGGTTTCATTGGATGGCGGTATCGACAACTGGGGGCAGAGCGCTTACATTGCAGTAATGAACGCAAAACGTAGTCATCACTCACACACTCATCACGAAACGGTTGCACAAACAGACGACCGTTAGATACACATCGAGAGTGGTATGTGTCGACAGCCGAGTGAACACTAATTTTACGACTTAGGAAACCTATTATATGGTAGGTGTTCCAGTAATAGTGGTGTACCTATAGTTGCGGTATGTGATGTTTGTCATAACATTGATGGTATTTTTCATAGGTAGCTCCCCTAAAATAAAGTAGTTTTTCGTACTTGCAAATAAAGTAGTTTTGCATACGGAAAATAATTATTTTTCCTTAAGATTTTGACACCTTTGCATCTATAGTTACGGTAATGTTCCTATAATAGTGGAATCTGGAACTCGAAAAATGTTCTTATTAATAGTTTTGGAAAAAAGTATACAATTTAGTCACAATTTAATGTTTTTCTAGCAAAATAAAGATTGAAAGCTATAGATTGACGTTTAAAAATTATATGCATTTATTTATTTTGCAATAAATAAATTGTCTAAGATCCTCCACTACTAGCTAACCTACTCTACCCACTAGAATAGCTGGTTAACACTGTTGAAATGGAATGGTTGCCAAAGAAAAAGAGTTTGCCCATAAGTTTGGAGCGTTGTAAATACGTTCTCAAAACGCTTTTGACAATTCTGTCGATTAGAATGGATAGAACAGCAATCATTAAATAAATGTAAATAAACAAACTCGTCATATGTGTACGTGACGCAGAGAAAATACTAATTGAAATGTGGGCGCTGCTTGTACGGTCAAGAATACGGAAATTCCCCTATTAGCAGAAATCCTTGTAACAACTGGTTAACATTTGAATAGGGCCTATTCAATTGTGTTAACATAGGTTAGACCCTTTACACGCAAACCAAAGTACGCCCACGCAAACCAACAATAGCACCGGGTAGGGGAAATTCTCCCCTTCTCGATAGAGCTCTTGGTTTTCGTGGACGTACTTCGGTACCCACGAGAAGGACCTATCAAGCTTTGTGTACAGAAGTTGATAAACCCTCTTCAAATGTTGTTGGAGAATTAGTTTGCCACGATGCAACTTTTCCTTATGATGCATAAATTATACGAATTAGCAAAAAAAAAAAAAAAACTCTGTCCTAAATACCGAGGAACCAGTTATCTTGAAATATCTAATCAAGCTTTGATTTTAGCGAGCATTTATCTGCAGGAACATAACTTCATTCTTCGAAGCCTCTTGCGCAACGCGCAAACTTTCCAACATCACTCCGGAAGACACTCTTGAAGCTAGGAAAAATTGATGCTGTATGTTGTGCTTGGCGATGCATGATTTGCATAAATTGCATTGCCGACTGCCGAACATCTGCGGTACTGATTTACTCTTGGCGATGTATTAACATTACTGCCGCTGCTACGTAATTGGCTTTAATTGAGCGGGTCGTTGCCATTTTTTACGACTACGGCGGTCCGACCCGAGGAAATAACGGAAATGTATGCGAAATTGTATGTCGTACGTATTTTCTTTCCTTCCTGCTTCTCCTTTTGAGAGAACCAGGTGAGAAAACAGCAGCGACAACATATGAACGTTTATTTGCCTTCAAAGTTTGGGTACAAATATTGACGACGAAGGTTATTCAGCCTTTTCCTAAGACCGGTATCACGTAGAGCAACAGTTACCAGAAAAATTTAGAGCGGATAAGTAGGACTCAACCCTTTCTATATGAAACATTAGGAGCAAAAGCTGAATAATTATAATCTGCACGCGAAGTAATTTGAAACCTCCGATGAAAGGAAAGCGTGGCGGTAAGTTAACCCAAAAAAGTGGCACAAATTTGCAAAAGCGTTCGTCTAAAATTAATAAATAAACCGTCGGGGGTCAAACGAATTTGAAAAACGAAAATCAAAGAATACAATCTAGCACAGCTATGCGAATAGAGAATTCAAGGATGCCAACCGAGGAGTTAACCATGAAGGCATCAGAGAAACGCTAAATGTCACCAATGCCGAAAGCGTTAGCATAGGCACGGCATTTGGTCAACATCTTGGGAAGCTTAAAAAGAATGCCACTGCTGCTGAATATTTCATCACTCTGTCCAGCCTCGATGGGAATTGTCTCATTGACCATAACAAGTAGCGATGCACGAAGCGAAAGATCATCGTCTGGCCAAAATCGAAACCTCTTTTTCTCTGCAGCGAACGACAATTTTGGAGCAAACAAAGTATGTGGTAGCAAAGTAAAGAAGAAAAATAAACCGAAAATCTTGTGCGGTTCAAAAGATGAAATATACGCGAGTATCCAGTGTTGCCATATCACTTTAAGTTCAAAGTGACTCGAAGTTTATTCGTAATCATGACCTGAAGTTGGTCGTCAATTTATCCGTAAAGTATGAAATGAAAAAAAAATATGTCTTTTATTTGAACATAAATTTTAAATGGCGACATAGTATAGAGCTCCAAATGGAATCATTCCATTATAGCCAGTTTTGCCAGACGCAATAGTTGGACGACATTCGTTATTTGCAAATTGTCTGAATATAAACTAAGTTCAGTTTATATTTTTTTTAATTGTAATATAAATTTAAACACAATAAAACGTTCAACGTTACATCACACCACCTGGTATTATGAACATTTGATCACAGAAACTCAACAAAATTTCTCAACTCGCAAACTATTCATAATCAACTATAATAGAAATCTTTCCCAACAGTTGAATCATAGAAACGTAAACGCAGAACTAAATTTCCGTTGAATCATATTCTAAATGTAGAACATTGAAATAAATGCAATCACTTCGGGATTTCAGTATGTTATTAAGCAACATTTCAGCATTATTTTCGAAAATTTCAGCATAAACTATTATTTTCCGCTGCAGATAACTTTAATAGTAGAATATAATGACTAAATTTACTATCTGCACTATTCCCTAATTGGAATCATTGATTTTATTTTGTAGCTTAGGATACGTTTGATATCGAACAGATTTAATATATAGTATGTTCTTCCAAATATCTGAAAAAAAAACAACTTTCATTTCAACAAAACTCAAACAGTCACTTATTCAATGTATTTGCAATGTAGCCATCACAAATTCAATGTTTTCTTCTTATTGCTTGCGTTGTTTCTGATTATATACTCATTCAAAATTTAGTATTTCTTGAACTAAATTGTGTAAGATTCCCGCATGTTCATCGAGTATTATCAAAGCCTTGCACTTTGGTCAGAGAGCGTATAGGGCGTCGTTGTGCCAATTTGGTCGTAGTACATTTCGAGTGGCATTTATTTATTTTATTTATTTATTTATTTATTCAACTGACTTTTTGTCGGTATGAGAGAGTGATTGCAGTTACATGAAGATCCAGTGGTGGTGCCAAGCAAAGGTGTTATCTTCTTCTTCTTCCTCGCATTTCAAGCTTATTGCTTATCACATATTAAAGCTATGGCCATTTAGAATCCGGAATAATAAAATCATCGGCATTCTTCCTTGTACAGCTTCAAGTCCATCGTCTTATTCGTCACGAACACTTTGGTCTTTGCTCCGCAGCTGCATATCCCTTGCCAAATCATCAGTTTTCGCAAATTTGTCCATAAAGCAAACTTAAACTTCGCAGGAACATCTCCTCGTGCCGTCGCCATGTAGAATTTATGGCCAGGAAGCTGTCCGAAATCCATTTTGACGTAGGTTTCATCGTCGATGAGCAGGCATCCTTGGTACTTCATCAAAACCTGCTGGTAAAATTTCCGAGCTCGAGTTTTGGTGACGAAACTTTGCTTCAACGTTCTGTTTGGTTGCATGCTGGCTCGATAAGAACGATATCCTGCTCGCAAACGAATTCTTTGAACGGTACTGCGAGCAGCAGCGTATTTTTGTGTGATTTCATTATCTGATAGTCCAGGGTTTGCTCTGACGGTTCTCAACACCTTCTGGTTCAGCTTGCGGTCATATGTTCCACTACGACGCTTACCTTGAGGCACTCGATTCACGCTCTTTCGCTCCCTGAAACGTTTGAGCACATCATACACGGTTGATTTGGCGATTTTCAACGTTTTTGCGATTTTTATTGCGGACCACGTTGGATTATCAACGTGGGTGTGCAGAATTTTCTCTCTCCTCTCGGCTTCCATCTGGAATAATTTTTGACTCACTGCACGAAACACCGTGAACTTTATACCACAGAAAGTGGGCGCCTAGGTAAACAAACCGCTGTAAAATTATTCTTGCAGCGGTCACTTTCCGTGCCGCTACAACACAATAAGTGATTCCGGATTCTAACTGGACAGAACTTTAGCTTATTGCGTGCTCTCAACTTAGTGTTCTACCTAGATGCACTTTCACAGTTATCAATTGAGAGCTTTCGATGCCTGTACCATTTTTGCATTAGTATAATTGTGTGGCAAGTACAATCATACAGAGAAGTCGAGAAATTTTCAAACCCGAAAAATTCCTAGACCGGACCGGAAATCAAACCCAGACACCTTTAGCATATTATTGCTTTGTAACTGCGCCTTTACCGACTCATCTAAGGAAAGCCCCAATCAAAGGTGTTATATCTAAGACAAATAGTAAGTTCCAAGTTCACTGTTTTCGTAAAGGAAGTCGCCATTGGCAGCAAGTATATTATCTTCTTATATTATACATATTTTCATATAAACATATAAATTCATTCATAAATTCATCAGGGCGCTTGATTGAAGCGATTTGAATGGGGAGAGTGGAATTGCCAACTCCCTGTTGTTAACATTTCATGAATAAAAGGGTAGCTCTTCTCCCCAAACATTGGGACATCCCATCGTATGATGGCTTGTTCTGTATCGGGTTGGAATATTTTTATCGTTGGAAGAAGGGTCTTGCTCCCGTGGATTACGCGTAACTGTCTCTCCCGTAAGGTCCACCCTCCATACAATGGTAAATTGAATACAACCAGGTTTTGTACTTGATCAAGTCAAACGAGGTGAACAGTCCACTGTCTAATGACTGTGCCCTGCAACAATGAGTGGTGTCCTTAACATACATAACATAACATACATTCATCGAGTATTATCAAAATAACCCCAAAACATGATGTTTGGTCACAAGACAAAATAAAATAATGAAATTCAATAATTCTCGTTAAACATATTAATAACAAATTGACTCCAAGATCAACAGTACTTGTTAAGTAAAAATAATATTTGAAAACATTAATTTTTGTAAAAAAATATTTAGAATATTCTTCAAAAAACTATCAAAGCTACCCCGTTATACGGTACCATTAATATACACAGTATGTCTAAGCTAAGCTAAGGTAATGATTTAATTTCGCGAGGCTTTGAGGAATGATAAAATGATAGAGAATGTGGTGGTCGGACTACCTCATAGGTAACGTCATTTTAAACTTCCCAAATGATAAGATCCATAGAATTGCTTCAGCATTTTAATTTAATTCTTTCTGTCGTTTTCCTACAGATGCATTATTTCACGGTAACCATTTTCGATTACTGTGCAGAAGATCATGTGTTCGACCTTAAGCTGTTTCGAATATCGTAGCATGAGCATGAGCATGATTGACCGCCCACGGTTGCTACTCTGTTATTGCCAGACCAGCTGTAATTACACAGAGAACCAATAGACGATGCTTGGGACTAGCAATCATCCTCAATGTGTAAAAACTGGTGATCTCAAACTAGGCAATACCAGCGCCGGCCGCGCCCGAACACAGGTCAAGAAAGGAAGGGGTAGGAATGTGTTGACGTGACACTCGCTTTGATGGAAGCCGAGAACACCTCTGCACTTCCACGAGGAATCACTGGGATATTGGGTAATAGGGTTGGGTTTGCAGCAGGGTTCGTTTTGGTAAACGATAAGCTGAATTGATGTCCTAAAAATCATACAACGCAAAGGAACTTGGGATTGAACCCACGGTCTTCTGCTCAGTAAGCAAAAACGTTTGCCACTAGGCAGACGAGCTCCTTTTTTTTATCATCGAGGTGCTGTTATTACCATGTAGTAATATTAACAAATAAAATGATTGACGAATCTTGAATGTGCATGGGCCTGAGATTAGACTCATGATGTTCTACTCAGTAAGCAAAAACGGTTGCTCTAAGGCCACCGAGCCCCTCATATCACATTATAGCGTTACTCAAGTTTTTATGACTATTCAGACCCGGCACCGACGACAACGAAAAGTTTTACGAAATACACGATAAACAAGCGATCTACATTTTTAATATGAAAGGATCTGGGACCGCGTTTTTCTGCTCAGTAACCAAGCCACTGCAACCGACGATCTTTGAAATCCTTAAACTAAAAGCTATGAAAGAGGCCTTCATTAAGCTCCATTTTCACGCGACGTTAAATGTTTCGATTTTCTCTTTACGCATGGTTCAGGTAATAATAACAAGCTATGACCGACGTGACAATTGTTTAAGACTTGATTAAACAAGCTATTCAAATAAAATTACGTTCTCGAATTTTGCTTGGCATGTAATGAACAGCAGAAATACGCGATAATTCATATTTTCAGCGGTTGGTGGTTAATTTTAAATATACTAACGGTACTGCCTACGACTACGACGGCGATTACGACAGCGATTACGACAGTGACTACGACGTCGCCTACGACAACGACAACAGCGAATTTGTAACTTACCATTTGTCTAGGATAAACACCTTTGCCCGGCACCTCCACTGGTTCTTCATGTCCGCTATCTGTCACTGTTTGCAAAATATCTAATAGCAATTACCTTCCAATACCAATACTTCCTGTATTGCCATGGTCATCTGGGAGGAGGGTCGCATCTAGTGCTTTCCCCAGGAACCGTTCACGGCCACCAGCTACTGCCCGTCCAGTCTTGGGCGTATCCAGGGAGGCATCCTTCAGATTACAATCTCCGACACTCAATGCAAATCGCAGGCACACTTACGCTAGTAACAAAAAAAAAACTCACCCGTGCAAAGAAACGGATCAAATAAACGTCACTCTCGCGAAAGCACACCCGTCGTCGTCGAACGGCAAAAAAAAGGAATCGGTGGGCAATTTTGTGATACGGATTTCCAAAATCAACCGGGAATGCACGAATTTCACCACCCCGACTACGAAACACGTTCAGAAGCACTTTTGGTACACTTTCGTTCGAAAACACTTAAGCTGTTTTGAATATCGTAGTCGAAATACTGTCTGTCATGGATGCAAAAATTAATTAAGAGGAGTTAAATGGAAGCTACAAAAGTTTAGCATGCGGAAAACTATTTTGCGGACCATATCGCCCATTTTTGACGTGCAATTTATTTCAAAAATAAATCATAGAAAAATATGTTGGTAATGGTCGAACGCGATTGCCCGGGGTTTCAATTATCCGAGGGTTCGATTATCCGGAGAAAACGGCTCGATTACATATTTTTATGTAGTATTGGATTTGAGTAAGTAAAAACGAAAAGCATAGGGCAAATGCAACAACCATTGCATTGCATTTTAACCATTTTAAGCCAATTTGTTCTTGGTGGAGATAAACAAAGTGATATATGAAGGTAAGATGACGAATGCATCCTGAGGTGACCATACCATACTATCCTTAGCTATGAAGGACTATACCAGGTAACGTAGTTGAAGATTTTATTTGAATTGTTGCATAGTTGAAGGTTTTCAGAACAAAACTATATCGACCAGATCTCCGATCACCTAGTGGTATTTCGACTATTTTCGGAGCCCCTTGCATCATCATAATATCCGAGAGATGTGATTTGAATTGATGATCAGTTTGAGATCTTCAGAACAATATAACTGATCAGCCGGAAGTCTTTAACAAAAACTCAGACGACTTTATGGAGATCTAAAAACACATGAAGGACTTTGGAATAATTTCTTAGCTGCCGTGTTTCATACGAAAGAAAATCTGAGAGATGCGATATGGATTATGGAATACTTGGATACCTGGTCAATCTAAAATCTTAAAAAATCATCCTGTGCTATTCAAATGATCTCTTATCACACGGTGTTATTTAAAATAATTTCTGAACAAACTTGAATCTTTAAGATTATCTTGGAGATGTGATTTGAATTTTTGGGCAGTTTAAGATGTTCAAAATGATACCTGTTCAAGTTGAAGTCTTGAACACATAATTTGAAGACTTTTTGAAGATCTCTGATCACTTGGAGATCTTTGGATTGTTTCTGAGCAAGCTGAAGTCTAAAATAAATTTCTTTTGGATATTTTGAGATGTATGATCATTTGGAGGTCTTTTAAATAATTTAAGAGCAACCTGGTTTCTTGAAAATTGCATGGGAAAATGATTTGAATTGTTGGGCAGCGACTTTGTATAACCTGGAGGTATTTTGAATAATTTCTGAGCACCCTGGTATCTTGAGAGGATATCTGGGATATACGATTTGAATTGATGAGCAGTTTAAGATCTTCAGAATGATACCTGATCAAGCTAAAGTCTTGAACACATATTTTGAAGACTTTTTGGAGATCTATGCTCACCTGGAGATCTTTGGATTAATTTCTGAGCAATTGGCTATTTGAAATAATAGCTGGGAGATGTGATTTGAAATGTTGGGCAGTTGAAGATCTCCAGAATGATACCTGATCAAGCTGAAGTCTAAAACAAATATCGTGAGATTTTTTTTTTGGAGATCTCTGATTACTTGAAGGCCTTTCGTATAATTTGTGAGCAATACCAAATCTTGAGAGGATATCTGAGAGATATGATTTTAATTGTTGTGAATGATACCTGATCAAACTGAAGTCTTGAGTAAATAGCTTTTGGGAGATCAATGATCATCTGGAATCATTTTTGAGAAATCTAGTATTCGAGAGAATATCTGAGAGATGCGATTTTAATAGTTGGTCATTTGCAGACCTTCAGAATGATTACTGAGCAAAATGATAACTATCTTGAAGACTTTTTGGAGATCTATAATCTATGATCACGCAGAAGTCTTTCACAGATATCTTGAATTTTTATTGGGATCTATGATTACCTGAAGGTCTTTTAAATAATTTCTGACCAACCTGGTACGATGAGAGAATATCTGAGAGTTGTGATTTAAACCCTCGTGCAGTTGAAGATCTTCAGAATGAAACCTGATCAAGCTGAAGTCTCGAACACATATCCTGAGGAGTATGATCATGTATTTGGAATCATTTCTGAGCAACCTGACGTTTGAGAGAATAACTGGAAAATGTGATTTTAATTGATGGGAAGTTGAAGATCTCCAGAATAATACCAGATCAAGCTGAAATCATAAAAAATATCCTGATGACTTCAATTGTTTCGCTTAGTACTGTATCCGAGGTTTGATCAACATTGAGCTTATTTTGAATCTTTGACAGGTATCTGAACAGGTACTATATTCTCCATACATTTTCCCATACAATCTTTAGAGCTCTCCCGAAAATCCAGATCTTAACCATCGATCAAATTTTGCACAGCTGTGGGGAGCAGGCCATGTGGCCATCATTAAGAAAAAGGAATAACATAATTTTAAATAATTCCCCCGCCACCACTGGCAAAAAGAGATGATCGCCGACTTGCTCATGTACCGACGATGTGTTTGAAACAGTTCTATCGATTTTTACCGCACCGCTGTTATCTGAAGGAAGGCATCCAGTCGTAGGTTTGGAAATTGTAGCTATTGTTACCTCTACCACGGTATGTGCTCCTGTCATCGTCGACTTGACGATCTCGATGGACACGGGTAGGGTAGGGTAGGTGCTGCTACTGTACCTTTCGACCAATGACAGTAATTGATGGTATGTTCCCATCCAGAGTTATGTACTTATGCCTCAGAAAAATCCCACCGATCTCGGCTGGGATTGAACCCAGATCCATTGGGGTGAGAAAGCAGGCACGCTTACTACACCACCGCCAGCGGCTAAATTTTATTTTGAATATACATTGGTTTAGTTGTGTAGGAGTAAAACAATAAATTATCCGATGAAGGTTAACCTATAAACAACATAGACAGTTCTGTGGAGATTATAATGGATGCACGGATCGCAGACACTTGCCAACCTCCTTAAACTGTCATAGTAGTTTATAAACAGCTTCCAAATACAGTGAAACCTCGACTGAACCGTGAATCAGATTTTTGCCACGAGTGTTCGCAATATAGAACAACATAGAACTGGACATCATTTTTTTAATTGTGCTGAAATCTTAATTTTTTTGTGAGACCTGGTTTGAGCAACGTAGCAGAAACATTTTGTAATTAATTTGTAAAGAAGTTGATGATGCACAACATTTAAGATGTTGAAATTGTGCTGCCAATATTTCCCAATTTTAAGCCAAATGTTCATGGAATGAAACGCTTGTATAAATTCTCTTTTTATTACTTAATCGATTATTGCATTGATTTGCTTCTTTTCTTCGTCTTCCATTCTAATTAATCATCCCAATGTATACCACTAATAGCCTCAACAACCTTTTGGCAGCCCTGACCGACACATGGTGCTGGTGGATGGGAAGCTTAACCACCTTGCCAAAGCGTCTTGCGTGTCTCGGATTTTCTACGTCACCATAGTGAGAGCGAAAAAAATACGAAAAAAATGAGCGAGCAAAGAGTAGCTCCACAACTCCGGCGGACCCCAGACACGAGTCAACCGCCGTGGTGTGCAGTGCAGAACATCACCGACAGCCGTATTGATCGGGTGTTGCTAGTGGTACCTTGCTCTCGCAAAAGTTTACGATTTTAGTTTTCCTGATTCGAGCTTCTGTAGTCACTTTTTTCTGCATCATCAGTGCAAAATTTGATGGTACTCGTTTCGGTTTGTTTTCGATAAGTGCTCTTGTTTTGTTGAGCGACGACGTGAAGAAACTTTTAAAAGTGGTGTTATTTTAGCAAACTTACATTATACCAAAGAAAACCAGTGAAATTTACAGTGCAGTCAGTGGTGATTCAAAATAAACGTTGCTTAGCTACAAAAGTGGTGAGATCAGAGTAATTACAGAGCGGGTTTTTTATATGGAATCTCCAACGATTTTCGGAAGCCTGGTGTGTTTGTAAAAGTGAAACAAAAACGAATGAATAAGTGATAAACCTGCGATAAAAGAAAAGTTGGCGATAAGCAACCGAAAGAGAAATATCATCTTCAAATAAAGAAATATAAAAATATCGCTTTGATGTGTGCTTTATGATCTGCAAGTGAAAATTGCAGCCGACAAAAAAAACGTAGAAAAGTGCCAAAAATTGGAAAGTTTTATTGAATCTTGTGAATGGGGCTTTAAATCCGCAATCAGTTCAGTAGATCTCGGAACCGGAAATAACGTCTCGAAGCAAGGATCAGACGACGATCCAATTCTACAAATTCGCAAAGCGTAATTCGATGTGGATCATACCGAACAAAGAAGGTCGATGATGAATAATATCTACACGGAATCACCAATTTGAAACAAGTGAGTAATAGACGGTCGATTAAACTTTCTTCGATAACATTTTTGTGATCACTTGCCGTGGTTGTTGCACATATTGATAGTGGATGACGACAACTGTAAATTTTAGATATGTACATCTATATGCGAACAGAAACGGTTCATGGTGCGTGGTGAAATTGCGCAACTTTGCGCGTTCGAAAGTGGATGACTCTCTCTCTCCCTTTTTTGTTCAACATGTTTTCTTGCTCCGTTGTTGTCGAACGCTGCTGAGCTGCAATTTACTACCGATACATACTACTGGCTTTGCCATCAACCCCCCTTCTGTAAGGGAAGACGCAAGTAGAGGGGTTAAGTTTATCAAAACGGACCGCTGCTGGGCGGATGTTGAAATTTGGAAGATCGAAAACAAAATCAACTATGTTGTGTAAGCATGGTATCAGTTTATTGCTAATGCAAAAGCGAATGCGGATGCGAATTTAAAATGACAGAGATCACTGGTGTGCTTTGTCTGGTGATGAATGGAGAGCAAATGTTTAAATAAAAAATAAAAGATTTCTTGTTGATACATTTAGGATTTCACTGTATACAAAGCATGTCAAAGTTTTGAATTGTATAAGGGTTTATTGATAGAGCACTATATTCCGTTATTCCTCTTGGGCTTTCCAACTTGATAAAAACTCGAGTTTCGCAGCAACATTTACTGGCAAATGTAAATTTAACCGGACTTTCACTTCAAAATAATTCAAACCCACACGTTTCCATCCACAATACATTCAGGTAAACCTAAGTTTTACATTCTCATCAAAGTTCACTTAAGATTGTCTAATATGTTAAATCATGATGAAAATGCAAAACATAATTTCAAAACAAATCAAAAATAAAACATTAATTGATTGCCTTATGTGGGTCTCAGATATTCTAGTCGGTTAAGGCCACGGTATTACCAACGGTCCGGTCGAGGAAATCTTTCGGGTTGGAAATTTTCTCGATTTCAGGCATATAGGCATATAGTAAAATTGGGCTTGCAACACAATACACATAGTTGACACAGAAAGCACTCAATAACTGTGGAAGTGCTCACACTAAGTTGAGTTAATAACAGGCGAAAGTTTGTTTGAGCGTAAAAACAAAAGTAAAATTCAAAAAAATATGTGTTATTATCAATCGAACTAGCGGCGCCGGTGGTGTAGTGGTAAGCGTGATTGCCTCTCACCCCAGTAGGCCTGGGTTCAATCCCAGTCAGCGCCGCCGGGATGTTCTGAGGCATGACATCTCTGATCACGCCAAGGGAAGTAAAGCCGGTGTTCCCTGGTTCATGAGTTGGGTCGATAGGTAGGGTCCACGTGTGGGAGCTGCTTTCCTGGCGTCGGTAGCATTGGTACCCAGCACGGAAAACAATCGACGGAAAAAAATGTTCAATAACGTCCAGGGGTCGTCATAGTTAGTTTCGTTGATACTAGAGATCACTGAATCACCACGGCTTGCCTGTCACAGGAAGGAAGTGTTGGATAGTGGGGGAGAGTAAATCCGATCTGGATTCCCTTTGGAAAGTAATATCATCTCTTAAAATCTCATAAGCAAATGATCCGCCCATATTTTATTTGTTTAAAGAGGCTTGGGATAGAACTCACAATCTTCTGCAAAAACGGTTGTCACTAGGCCACCGATCCCATCAAAACACACTACTAAGACTCACGATCATTTAAGCCCTGTGACATGGAGCTATTCCAATATAATGAAATCATCAGAAGGCGTCAACTATGCTTTCGAAAACGAATCGAGAATGCGTCATATTTTACCATGAATACCACTTTTTGTCGCACCATTCCGACCGAGTTCTATCTGTAGCAATTTTTTACGTATTTTACTATAATAAGTAGGAGAGTGGGATTGAGCCCACGATATTCTACTCAGTAAGGAAAAATGTTGCTACTAGGACACCGAGCTCCCTATATCACAACAACTTACAATCATCCACACTATTCAAATGTAATGATGTCTACGGAAGAGTCAATTAAGGATTAGAACCCAGATTGAGCATACGTCATATTTTACCTAAAATATTACTTTTTCATCGCACCGCATCGAACTTTAAATATTTTCACGCTTTCCACTACACCACCGGCGCCGCTGTGAATGATTTGGTCTGAAGTCGAAGACAGTTTGGAGAACCTGCAAAATCTTATATACGTGGAAGTGAATCTTTTTGATGCGCTTAGACTCTATTAATCTGCCCAGACATGTTTTAAATGATAAGCCTTTTTTTTTCTTTGATTTATTTTCCGCCTATCTTGTTTTCCATACTGAGTACCAATACTATCGACGCCAGGGAGGCAGCTTCCACACCTGGACCCGAACCATCAACTAATAGACCGGGGACCAACGGTTTTACTTCCCTTCCGAAAGAAGACGTGATCACAGATTTTGTGCCTCAGACTGTGCAATTTGGATTGAACCCAGGCCTTTTGGGGTGAGAGGCAATCACACTTACCACTAAACCACCGGCGCCACTTAAATTATTAGCCTTATATTGCAAAAACACAAATATCGGCTTTCTGATTACTTGGGAAGCGAATCGATGTACTCTTACGAACACTGCATGTTAAAATATTTGAGTACATATTGATTCTAAGTTCGGGGCCTCCCTTAGGTCAGTCAGTAAAGGCACAGCTACAAACCATGACCATTCTGGAGATGGCTGGGTTTGATTCCTGGTCCGGTCTAGGAATGTTTCGAGTTGGAAAATTTCTCAACTTCCCTGGGCATAGAGTATGATTTTACTTGCCACATACTAATGGTATCGAAAGCTCTCAATTAATAACTGTTGAGAGCACGCAATAAGCTAATATTCGAAAAGCAATAAGTTTGAAATGCAAAGAAGAAGAATATGGTTCTAAGTATTGTTAGACTGTATACACTCTTAGAAAAACAACATATTTTACTCGTGACGGAATCCATCTTTGACATAAAGGATGAGACGTAAACAAACATGTCATGTAAAATTAAGTGCTCCTAGACTGTAAACTTTGTTGCTCTACGAAAAGTACGTTTGAATGAGCTGAATTTCGCGTTTGCTATGATTAATTTTTTGTCAAAATTGACGCTCGTATATGTCAGTCTCAGAGCTCCTAAATTTATAAGAATTCTTCTAAGCTCATAGATCCTGTGTACAAGCAAACCACACACAAAAAAAAAGAAGAATAAATTAAGTACTAATGGATGGAAAATGGATGTAATGTCGGCTTAAATCCCCCTTATTTGGGTCCATAAATAAATTCAGCCATCGACTAAATTTTCTATGGCGACCAAAAATATCCATTAGTACCGTCCCAATGACGCATTCATCTAGAGAAAATTGATAAATAGCAGATTTTTAGCGATGGGCCCAATCTTAGAGCCATTTCCTTACCCTGCTTTTTTCAAGTTCTTGATTAGCATCCAGATTCAGTATTTAAATGCATCTGCTAGGGGAAATGGCTCTAATGTTGGCCTATGGATCTAAGGTTGGGCCCATCGCTAAAAATCTGCTATTTATCAATTTTATCTAGATTAACGCGTCATTGGGACGGTACTAATGGATATTTTTGGTCGCCATTGACAATTTAGTCGATTGCTGAATTTTTGTATGGGCCCAAATTAGGGGCATTTAGGCCGACATTACATCCATTTCCCCATACGTTACAAAAACCGAATTTGTTGTAGTTTCCTATTTCACAGCAACAGATTCACTTTCTACCACTGTATAGAAAACTGACATCTCAGCATGTTGCTGTGTTTCTGCAATATTGTTGATAGCAACTTAAATCAAAAGTGTGTTTCGGCTGCCGGAATAGAGACTATTTCCGTTCAACATATTACCCTGAACATATGGCCCTGGCATATGAGAATATTACTAGTTACATATTAAACAACAGCTATATGATAACCATGGAGAATCCACACTGTCAGTGCATGAAGGAAAATCCGGTAGCACGTCTAGTTTACTCCCCAGTTAGTTTGTGCTACTTCTCAAGAAATTGAGCCTCGCTTTCCAATGCACCTCAAGCCTCGTAACATGTTTTTATCGATAGCGAACAAAAACGTCTTGGGTTAAAACTTCGCGATTGTAACATTTGGGGGTATGGTGTGGTATGCTACATATATGAATCATATTTACGTACATACTTATATACGAGAAACATATCATGCCAGTACACAGTGAGCATGCTCCAAATTTGTGCTACTACATAACAGTTCTAATGATAACAGTAGCTTGCTTTATTTTGTAGCGAATTTGGACCAGTGCAATTATAAGCCGAGTGCAGGCGTAACTCTCAATTTGCTTCATTATTGTTCCGAGTACAATTGTGGCTGCAATATTTTACGCACTTTACCGTCCCATGTTTGCCTGGTTCATGCCAAATGTTGTTGTTATTGATGTTGTTACAGGTTGCTATATGAGTTCGTATATACAGGGCAGCGGCAGGCACTTATGTATCGACTTGAAGAAGCCACTGATGATGCTTTCAATTTCCTAGCCATGTGCTACTTTTCAAAGGCGCGTTTCTCGGTGTTGATTCGAAGCAACCAATTTTTGCAACAATGCAAGGCTGTATTTTGGCTAGAGTGAATGTAATCAACAAATGGGAGAAGGAAATTGGGCATACCTTTCATGATGTTTGTTGTTCGTTACTATATTGTTTTTGTGTACATGTTTTGTGTGTTTACTTCAAAGATCGTCAGGGTAACCAACGAGCAAAAGGGGGCAGGTACGGTGGAAACAATGTACATGCACTTTACTATTATGCATCTCGGATGATGTATATTACAAGGTCTCTTGCAAAGCAGTATCGCTGCAAATTTTCTCGTTACAAACGCTGATTTTATTAAGTGCGATATAAAGCCAGGCCATGATTAAGGGCTATTGAGAAGCACACATAAGAAGCCCGCTGCGGCTTTTAAAGCACACTTCGTTCGTAAATGATGCTAGAAATTGAAAGCGTTTCTGATCGGATCTAGGCTACAGCAGTAGCGCTGGTTAGTGTTATTGAGACACGGTTCAAAATTGGATAACTATGTCATGTTTCGTTAACTATCTTTTCAGCACTGTGGAAGAAGTAAGGCTTGCAATCCATCCTGAATGGGTACAGCAAATTTATGAGGTGGTTCGCCAAAACTTTCTTTATTATATTTGGTTTATTTTTAGACTGAGTTTTATGAGTTGCATCTGTAGCTTTTAGCATCACACTTGAACCTTAAGAGATAATCGGGCATGGTAGGCTTAGAAAACTTTTAATTATTTACTTGAAAAGCTTGAAAATCAAACTACGTTGAGAGCAGGCATATGCTCCATCAACCCTGCTATTTGAGTGTGAACTTAAGGGAAAAATTCTTGGTCATTTCATCCTTTGAGAAGCAAGTAAAGCCTTTGTGTTGAGGAGTTCAAGTTGTAGACTCTAAAACATTTATTTAAAAGTGATAATAAAACTGATCACGTTAAATTTATCAGAAAGTGAGAAATATTTGAAGCACAAGGCTTGAAAAATAAACATCCTCTAAAAAAAAAAGAAAACATCTCATTTTTTACCTAAAAGGAACGAACGTTGCTTTGTATTTTTTAAATTATGCTTATTTTGAGGGAATTATTATGGTAAACACATAGCTGAGATTTTTTTTAAATTGTTGTACACATAACGAATTCTTTTTTTTAGCTCCGGATATCCCTCCCACTCGTATCAGATAATTTCAAATTTTAAATCATCATATTTATCAAATTAGAAATTTTGAAGCGCTTCACTTGACACAAACTGTTCTAAAGGGCCAGTGGCAGGGCAGTGCAGCAAACAAGGAGTTCCAATGTCATGACCAATGCTCAAAAAGTGTCAGAGATGTGTATGCTAGAAAACTTGAAGTGATAGGGAATATCAGTCATCATGAAATCCATTTTCTGGAATCTTCAAGGAATCACCATAAACTTAAACTTTTAATAAAACATTGGAACATTTTTTCTTGATAATTTTTTGTAAACTTATTGCAGAAAACTATTCCTACTGTCCTAAAAAAATTAATTTCTGTGCAGAAACTTTGACATAACAGAAATTAATCAAAAATTTACCGATAGATGATGCCCTACGATTGTTTTTTGTTTTCAATTTTCATGTGTCTATTTAGAAAGAAAAAGAAATGAAACATTTCTTAGGATACACCATTTTGAAAAGTTAGACATAAGTAAAATTGGTCACCACAAACTTGATTAATTGGCCATAGTGAACAAAATTTCATGGAAATCGGAGAGGTTCGGGTCTGAAATTCGTATTTCACCTGGATTCGCTTATTAATTTTCAAACAGCAGGATATTTAAAACCATATTGAGTATCGTGAACATTATATTAGATTAGAAAAAAATAAATGGCATATTGAGTTCCATGGACCACGGTGTGGACTCATTAGGCTGAAAGTCTTTACTCTGAATGGATCAACAGGACGACAATGAGTAAGGAAAGTAGTTTTAGAAGAAGCGATTGTGTGATTGTTATGGACATCTTGGACTTGAAAAGATTGAAAAATCAAGATACAAATTTCAGTTAAGTGTTAATTCAGGAAGGAGTCCGTTGTTCCTGTTATACTAAGCACATCGTACGTTTTACCTCTTTTTTATTTTGAAAGGGTTTTAACAGAAAAGTGGAATGTTTCTTCTAAAGGTGACTTCTATACTAATTTACCTACCTTCCCATATTACCGTTGGATAAGTCACAAACTGTTAATATTGTTTTTAAATGTGACATTGTTTATTGATTCTAAATTTGTCCTACGAGTTTGAAATTGGTATACACAGCTAAAAAAAAGTAGTGTAAATTTCCGTTACTATGATGCACATAAATGGAGCGTCGTATAAAGGGTGTCCACGATGAAATTGCCACACACAAAATTGATTCGCAAAATTCGAGTTTTCATCCGATTGCCATCAAATTTTCAGGGATTGAGAAATAACTATTAAACTTCATTTTACCATTTTACTCGTATTTTATTTACAGTCCATACGCAAATGCCCGCACCTTGGCCTTAACCCCGGCCATAAGATTCTGCACAACCTGTGAATCAACCGTTTTTTGCATGTAAACCCATACTTTCTTCAGTTCCTCGACTGTCTTCACTACCTTAGGTCGTTTAAGAAGGTGCTGCTTCATAATCGCCCAGTACTTCTCGATGGGGCGGAGCTCCGGAGTGTTGGGAGGGTTGAACATTTTCGGCACGAAATTGACCTTATTGTCCGCATACCACTTCAGCACGTCCTTGGAGTAGTGGCATGAGGCCAAATCCGGCCAGAAGATTGTTGGGACGTTGTGGGCCTTCAGGAGAGGAAGCAGCCGCTTCTGGAGGCACTCTTTTATGTACACCTGTCCGTTCATCGTGTCCTGGGTCACGAAAGGTGCACTCCGCTTCCCGCACGTGCAGATGGCTTGCCAAACCAGGAATTTCTTCGCAAATTTGGACATCTTCTGAGTGCGGACATGCTCCGGAACGCTGAACTTATCCTTGGCCGTGAAAAACAGGTTGCCGGGGATCTGTTTGAAGTCGGCCTTCACATATGTTTCGTCGTCCATGATGCAGCATTCAACTTTCGTCAGCATGTTGAGGTACAACTTCCTGGCACGGGTTTTGGCGGACTTGTTCTGCTTCTCGTCGCGATTAGGGGCCTTTTGTACCTTGAACGTTCGAAGCCCAGCCTTAGTTTTGGCCTTCTGGACAAAACTTCGGCTTAGGTGCAGCTTCTTAGCCACATCCCTAACGGAGGCGTTCGGATTTCGGTTGAAGGCCCCAACTACGCGGTTGTGATTTTTGGTTTTGTACGGAATACTTTTTCCTTCACTTCTGGGCTTCCGATCGGTGGTCAACCGTTCCTCGAACCGCTTAATCACTCGCAACACCGTGGAATTCGCGATTCCCAACGTTTTAGCGATGGAACGATGCGAGAGATCCTTGTTCTCGTGATGAATGCGCAAGATTTTATCACGCACGAGCTGTTCTTTCGACTCCATTTCTGCGAGTTTTGATCACAGGACTTTAAAACTTGCAGGATGTAAATAATGCACTATGAACTAAATCCACCCAAATTTTCATTAAATTCTACCCAACGGTTAAAAAGTTAGAGCAATTTCATAGTGTGGCAATTTCATCGTGGACACCCTTTATCATACAAGTTTAGATTATAGATCGTGTAAATTTATGAGACATGTCATGCAATATTCCATATATTGTATGCAACTGTCCACTTTTGTTTGCAACATTTCTTGCAAGTTGCTAGTTTACGTGAAAAGGAAGTTTACATGTATGAATGTTTGCATGCATGGATGTTTACATCGTCAGTAAAATTTAGAATTTTTTGGTGTGCGGACACATCGAAACGTCATAGGATTTACTTAGTCATAACGGATGAAGGCAAAAATTGAACGGAAAAATGGATACGCTAGGAAGGCCAGACAACAATGTACAGACAGTTTCGTAAATTGCTGTATTTTAAGTCATTATCGTATATAAGAATGACATACATCGCCTTATGTTAAAGTTAAATCTTATATCATTTTTCCATCGTACTGTATCGCAAATTAAATCAGATTACATCGTTAGACTTTTCAAATTGAATTTGTTATTACACATTAAACAACTTCTGTACATATAAGCATTTTTTTACATTATATACGATTGTTTGTTTGTATATATGTTTTAAAAATCAGAGTAAACAACTTTGAATAAACGTGCATTCTTGTTGTCTGGGGTTTTTATTATTATTTTTAGTAAAATGAGTGTAAATATTCATACCATGAGTTCTCAAAGGATTTTTATAGGAGGATTTGAATAAAACAATTGTACCAAATGTATGGTTGGTACGTTTACGGAAAAATTGTGTGTTCTGCTCAATATGACTAAAATAGGCGCTTAGACCGAAGAAGTTTTTTAAACTATCTAAAGATATTTAAATAATACAAAATTAAGGGAATTTCGAAGGAAAATCCTGAGTGAACTCAACATAATTTTGAAGAGAATTTTAAGATTATTTTGAGAAGGGTTTCAAGAGTTTCAGTTTCAGGAAATTAGGATTTTTTAAGGAAGAATTATAAGCAATTATTGTAGTGTTAGGATCATTCCTGCCTTCTCCGGGGAGTAGCTTTGAACTCGTGACTAAGCTTGAGAGGAATGGATGCTAACAACACGCCGAGGCATCCCAAACTCTTATGCTGGTAAGCTCCACTCGGAATTATCCTCGTATCCTAGTATCTGATGTCGAAATCAAAATTAATAGAATTGGCTCTAAGCAAACTTTTTGCAGATCATCCAAACAGAGTTTAACAATTTTTGTCTAATATGTCTAATATGTAATAATAATGTAATTTTCATAATTCTGGAAATATATTTTTCCATATTCTAACTATAGGACTACATAAAAATTTGTGAGCATAAACATGAGCATGATTGACCGCCTACGGATGCTACTCTGTTATTGTCAGATCAGCTGCAATTACGCAGAGAACTAATAGACAATACTTGGGACAATTATTAGCGGAAGATAAAGTGTTTATTGTGTTGTACCTTTTGACTATAGTTTTAAGATGTATTGTATAGTGACCAAGAATCCTCGGCTCTGTTAAGTTAATTCGGTTGAGCCTTATCAAATAAATTAATGAACAAAAAAAAAAAAAAATACTTGGGACAATTATGATCTCAAACTAGGCAATACCAGCGCCAGCCGCACCCGAACGCAGGTCAAAAAATAAATGGATAGCAATATGTTGATGTGATACCCGCTATGTTGGAAATTTGATAAATCCTCTGCATTTCCATGAGAAATAACTGAGATGTTGGATAAAAGGGTTGGGATTGCAACATGATTCGTAGTAAACGATAACCTGAATTGATGTCCTACCGACCCTATAACGCTAAGGAGCTTGGGATTGAACTAAGGCAGCCGAGTCTATTATCAAAGTTGGTGCTATAACAATTAAACCCCAACGGCGGGCGACTAACGATCTTTCAATCCCGAAGACTAAAAGGTACAAAAAAGCACTTTAGATGGGAACAGAACCGATAAAACTTTCACATTATCCAATACATCACAAAAAGCTACGACCGACGCGACATGAAATTAGCTTCATTTGAACTTGAAAACTAGATACGATAAATCGAAACTATTACTTATTCTAACTTAAACCACTCCCGCGCCATCAAGGCCATCTTGCCGAACCAAACAAAAAAAATTGTGAGATACCAAACTTGAAAAAATATTCGTACTTAAAAAAACAGTATCCCAGTGTGGCATACAAACAGAAATAGTCAAAATTATGGAATCCCAAAAACATCAAGTGCCTTTGAGTAAGGGTTTTTAATGGTTCTCATGAATAAAAAGTTGATTCTAAAATATGGGAATAACATCAAACAAAAATTGTCACCCCATCAGAATTTGGAACATAATTTTAAAATCGCATTCATTGACCTCTCCTATTCTATTCATTACACACTTAGATTTTTTATAGGAGTGTACTTTACTAGGTTTTTGAATAACTGTAAAACTCGGTTAAAACTCAAATGACCGTTATTTGTAAAGATTCGATAAAATCGACAAATTTTATTTTTCATCATTAAACGGGGTTAACAGAACTTAGTTTGTAAATTTTCGTAACACATTTTCTTAACTTTGAATTTTGCACAGATTTTTAAAATTTTACCGAACAGTTCCGCAATTCAAAAACTCGTTAAAAGCTACTGACTGGATACCCAAGCAACACGCAAGTTCTATAACAGGTTATATAACCTTTATATAACTGGATATGGTTGCAAAGAAGTTTACTCAACATGAAGATGTGTTACTTGGGTAAGTGTGTACCATATGAACAAAGCGCACGCACTGAAACAATAACTTGCATCAAGTATACAAAATGTCGATAGCATGACCGAAACCGACAGGTATAATCTGCTGCCTCGCCAACAGTATAGAGCGAACTGAACCAAATTCCAGTTTATTTCCCATCTCGGTTGTTTTCCATTCTCGGATAATTATCGGTTCTCCTGGATCAGTGGCCACCCTGCATTGATAAATTGCACATATGAACCAGAACAGACGCCGATGGAATCAGATTTGAATACCTTATTGACTGGTCGAATCTGATCTGACCGCTCATATTAATTTTCACAGCTATTGACAAAACCTAAAATGAATAATCAAACAAAATGTTCACAAGTAACAAACGATTCTTCGAAGACCGACAAATCCTCCCGATGAATTTCGCACCTCTCTCTGTTACCACACTAAGGCATTCAACAACAAAGCTTCACCATCAACAAAAGCAGCCAATTTACTATACGACCTATCTTCGTTACCCAACGATGACTGGTCAAATGTTGGCCCCAGCCGTGTGATCATGCAGAGATTTACCTTTATTTACTCGAAACCAAACTCCAATCGAACTGAAAGGCACGAACCGCGCAGAAACATTCGCACCGGATCAACAGGCGGCCGAGCATGGCATTATGCAACAGAGCCTAAGCCCATGTGCAGCTCTAGGCTTCCGTCAAGACGTTAATTATCTCTCCTTCACTCTCCTTTTCAAAATGTTGTAACAACTATCGTGCGCAGGAAATCCACCGCCGTTCGAACGAATGCTCTCGAAAAAAAAAAATTACCACCTTCAGAGGGCCTTTATGGAAACTAACGACAAACAGAAACCAAACTCGCTGAACTGTGCAAAGACCGTGAAATCCAAATACAATTTGATTCCTTTGAGATGCTTTTGTGTGATAGCGATTTACGAAAATCAGTTTTGAAAACATCGAGCGATAGTTTATTCTGGGTTTAACATTTTTAGCAATCTCCATTAATTTAAGTCAACTAATTTATCATCAGCAATCAAATCATCATTCATCGGTACCGTGAACAAGAAAAGTCCCGAACTTGAACGAAAGTGAAAATGTTTGCTTGTTAGCCGGTTCTTTCTTCTGCACACGGCGGCGTCTATTTCCTTCTTAGATTGAGCGTGATGCGATGGTCCGCCAGACACTAGCCGCGAGCCGTTCGCGTGGCATAAAACGGCCACTAACGACGATAGGCACCTAGCCTACCTACCATGGTGTGCTGATGATGTTTACTACTGACGAGGACGCGACGGTGGCCGGTTGTGATGATGGAACGAACGGCTCGTTTTGTTGCATTATCGCGATAACGATTTACCTCCAATCGAAATACCACGACTACCACACGTCGTGAAAAAGCGTATGAAAGGAAAAAATAAATATAGGAAGGAAAATATACTGGTTTTAACACCGTTTACTGGCTGGTTTGCTGCTTTCGAAAGTGAATTTAATGATGCCAATGTGGCATTGGTCTCCGAAGAAAATGGAAAAAGGGGAGAACGAGCTGCCGGAAATTCGAATAAATAATAGACCGGGGAGCTCGAAATCAGAAAATTGAGCAGTAGAGTAGGTAACAAAGACAATTGGCCATTAGCGAAGCGATTAGCTAGCGTGGTCATTTGAGGGGTTGGTTTAGTAGGAAAAACTAAGTCACATGTTTCTGTATTGATTAGAAAGAAAGGCGGCACTAGTCGTCGGCATCGTAAGGTTCGTGTCTTTACGGTTATGTTTTGGATTTTTGATTACAACTCACGTTGAAGATTGAGATTTCATCATTTCGAAGCAAATTTTAAACTTGGGAGATTGTCATTAATAACATGTGAAGGTCACCAAATCTACTGGCCCTCCTTTTCCGTGTTTATGTGGATATTAGGGTGGTTCAAAATATCGACTTTGATTAACCAGCCTCAATCGATTCTAAATCAGGTCATGATAATTCTCCCAAAATTTTAATTTATTTGGAAAAAAAAATGTCTTAAAATTAATTCTGTATTTTTTCGAATTCTAAATTTATTCTTGCTGATTTATCTAAGAATAATCCTCATAATTAACCTGAAAATGAACGTGAAATTTTTCTCAGACCTCTGCATGGTTTATATTCTGAACCCATACTATTTTCCCCAGTTTTCTTGGTGTATAGAATGAAGTAAGGCAAGAGTATACTTTATATGCAGGCGGCAAAAGTCCGCAGTGGTCCGAAAGGCAGGTAAAAAAAATGATAGACCAATTATTATGAGTAGTATTGAAACCTCTACTGAATATAAGATTATTAGGTGTATTTTAAAATGTAAAAATTTAATAAAAATAGAACTATGATTTTTTTTTTATTTTTGCATATTATGGATGAAGATTGTAACCTAAGTATTCCAGTATTATGATTGGTCTATATGATAGGTATTTTATGGTAAGTTTCAACAGACGTTATATGATAGACGAAATTTTTGGGAGACCCTTTTCATTATTGAATTCGAGTAGGGTAAGAGTGCGAATGGCTTAGAATGAAGTTTGTTTCGATTTCCGATTTTGAAAAATGTTGATAAAACCTGTTTTTAATCTATAATTTGTATGCTTTAGTGCAATACCAATACCACATAAATTAATTATATCAGATATGTACGATTTAATGCTTATTTCTACCGTTAAAAAACTAAAAACTGATCAATGGAAACATATGTGTACATACAACTAATTTGTGCGTAAAGACGACGAATTAATTTTAATTTGTTATTGATTTAGAAAGCATTCATTCAAAAGTACGCAGTCAAAACCCTTTTACTTAATCAACAGTTAAGGAAAAATATCATGATTTTACAACTAGATATCCAAAAGGTATTGTGGCCAAATAGTTGAGGAATCCACTAACGGCCATAAAATAAATTGTTATGTTACGGTAAAAAAGATTCGCGAATTTTGATCCTTAATACGTACTCTTGCCCAACTTTCCTCAAAAAGATAATTTTGTTCACAAGTGTTCTTGAAAATTCTTTTTTGGAACGTTTGCTAATTATAATACTGACCAATGATCACAAATTATTCATTTCATGTGACATAAAAAAACACAACACTCTTTTATACGTTCGTAAATAAAAAAAATATGGAAATCCCTAAAGACTGTATGTTTTTAAATATATCCTGATTCTAGAAGATGACTTGCAAACTTCTATGTATTGCTAACCAATCGAGTTAGAAAGGCATATTTAGAAATGATTATACAAATCCTTTATCAAATCCTTTATAAGTAGGTGGTCCCTCTAGTAATATTATTTCCCGCATTTTGTTGTCTGGTTTGAGAATCTTTAAGCATCTGAACCAGAAATGATGGTTTTATAAGAGAAAACAAGAATTACAAGTTTCGTTTACTCTCTCTTACTTTCCAAAATTACTACTGCATTCGATAACGTGTAAATGAGCGTCTTTGACTTTGATTGCATATGAATTTGAATGTTCTGTAGAAATTTTATACTGCAAATAACCCTGACCATTTCTTGTGCTTTAACTGAACATTCAATTTCTCAATTGAAATGAAAATCTCCATCGCCAAAGCTCTAGTTAGTATTGAACTTTTTAGCTGAACGACTGTTGAGTATTCCAAAAAGTGACCGAAGGCAAGCGGTGTGAGCCGAATTTCCGCGATCAGACGTTTTTGTTTGCTATTTTTTAACCTTGTAATGATTACCGTGGGATACAAACGGTGGGGATAGGGGACCGAATTGAATGGTGTGGTACTCTTACACTCAGCCTGACCTTCAAGAATTTTATGTATTCAAGTAGGAGTATTCAAACACTTAGATGGATCCTGATATTTTAACGATAGTGTAAATGTTTACTCTTCCCTAGTGTAAATTGCATAATGCCTAGTGCAAAATATGATTATCCAGGTGGTGTTTTCTAATTTCCAGTGTTCCCAGAATTCTGCTCAGAGCTACTATGTAATTTAAATCAAAAATACTCTGGAACAAGTTTTTCCAATTCCGGGACATGTGATTTCCCGGTATTCCTTATTCCCGGGAATTATTTTTTTCATTCTCCGGGATTCTCAAAGTTCCTGGATAATTTATATACCTATGCAAATATTGCTTTCGATTCAGCTGAACCTAATTTCCTCCGTTTAAATTAATCATTAGTGTGAGATGTTGATGTTTACAGTTACAGAAAAAATGTCAATATAACATTTCAATTTATCGTCCAGAAGATTGATCGATTACCTACTTTCTTTTATTGAATTCAAGCCACTTAGATGAATCGACTACCAGATCGAATGTGTGTTAAAATCAATTTACTTGAACGTATAACTGTGGTATGCTTCAAGGCGTATCCAAATTTAATGGCAAGCCCTGTTTAGAAGATGTGACCGATTTAATATGATGTCAGTTGAACATTTTCCAGATATTCTATACAGGGCTGGTCGTAGAATTGAATCCAAGCTTCAAGCCTTACACCATTATTTTTGTATTTTTTTAAAATTATTGTTCAGAAATTCTTTCACAATACCTATGAAATTCTGCACAAAAGCACTCTGAATGTTTTCTTGGAATTCACTTGAAGTTCTCCTCAAAATTCTCTTAGAATTATCATGGCATTCAAATCAGAGCTCATTTGGAACTCTGCGAAGAGCTTCCTTGAAGTTCTCGTAGGAATTGTTTCAATTATCATCGAAATTTCCTTGGCTCCTTAAAATTCATCTCGACTAAGGAGGTCCACAAAATCACCTTGTTATATTATACCGAACTACTTTGAAAGCTATACCTAGGTTTCACTGAAGGTTGCCCACACAATTCCCGTGGAATTCGCGTCAGAACTGCCTTGGAATGATGGTCACAGCCAGGTGCCATTCGCCATCACGGTAATTATAAAAAATGTGCTTGACAAATACACTTTCTGTTATTTGTTTACCCTTGTGATGGTGCTTTTCTATAACGCGATGGCTCAATGACTGCCATTTCCTATGCATAGGTAAATCCAGTTGCACTGAAGTATATCTACCGATCAGGGATAGAGAACCGCAAAAAGCACAGGCAAGTAAACACACAAATCTGAATGTTTGCACGACAAAACTAAAGAGATGTGCAGTGATCTAAAGCTATGAGCTTGTACTTGTAAAAAATGTCGTAGCCGGAGATGAACCAGCGTCTGGCTGAAAATCTCTTCAATAAAGACAACCAACCTGTAAAAAATATGCGCTCATGCAGAATATACTCGCGAATATACTATCAACGTCACGTAACATTTTTCGATGACATTGACGGATTTCAGCACTCTAGTCAGGTATACCTCGATTTTACGGCCACGATACTTGGCACTTTCATGGCTTATTTCTTGTAATGAATAACTCAGCCACCCAAACCAACAACAACATAGAAGAGAATAGGCTGGTAATGCTGACTTGTGGGATTGATTAGTGATTTCCGATAAATAGACGAAGGAAGTGTTAAGTGCCGTGTTTGTCAAATCTAGTTATACCTGTACCTTGAATGATGACCGTGAATGTTTGTCTGCAGTGGTATTTTTTCTCTCGATCAATAATAGAATAGAGAAGGGAAAGTGAGAGGATGAGTGTATGATGAATGAATGTATGGGAAAATTAATGATAGTCGACTAAGTGAAAATGCAGGGATATACGAGTGAGTGAGTGAGTGGGTAATGCGATCCCGAGCAAAGTGCAGCATCAAATTGAATGCAAAATGAAAACATCTCTTGCTTTCAACATACCATTGAAATAATAATTTTATTTCAGTTTACACCTAGTAATAAAATATTATTTTCATTTTGCTGTACTTTTTCAGCATGATTGGAAAATTTAACGATTTTTGTTTTCAAACATGTCTAAAGACGTCTTCATTTTACTTCCATTGTGAGCAGAACTAGTACTTCGTTTGATATGTATTGAGGAATATTTTGCTCCCAATTTTATTGTTTTAACCTGAGTAATAAAACACATGAACATCATAACATCAAATTTAGTTTACAATTTGATCTCATATTCTGCTCGGCAAGGCAATGGGTATTCTCATCTAATTTATCTAAGCAACGTCGGGGTTGATCAACTAGCATTCGATTACAAAGTCTTGGTAAATAGCGATGTTTATATTGACAGATGAAATGACCCGTTAGATTAGACGAATTGACAAAACCTTCCTGATTTCAAATTAGTGTCTAATTATCATTTACCATGCTCTTCACATATTTGACAGTGTGGAAATAAATACCAGCAAAACATTTCTCTTGTATGATGCTAACGGGTCCGGCTTTCGATGGCCCAGCGCTTTTTTCATTCCTATTTCCCAATCTTTGTGTCGATTCTTTAATATTGCTTATATCATTTCGTGAAACATTTAAAGGTAATTGCTCAAGGTCGCGAATCATTTTCATCATGTGGTGTCTTATATACTGGTAAATTAACATTGAATAACAAAAAATATATATGTTCCAGCCAATACGCCTACACATTTTTATTCAGACTTCATATCAAATTTTTTTGGTAGGTATATCATTATCATTACTTTGAATAAATTCAAATGATAAATAGGGGTCTACTCGGTAATTTTTTTTAAAATGAAAAATTTCTCGACTTCCCTGTGTGTTGATTGAACTTTCCACATTATACTAATGCAAAAATGGTACTGGATTAGAAAGTTCTCAATTAACAACTGTGGAAGTGCGTGTAGAACACTAAGTTGAGAGCCGGCGTAAATTCCCAGTAGGGACGTAATAAAGCCAAAAAAGCAGAAGAAACCAATGGATAAATACTTACTGACATTATTTTGCATATTTTGAAGACATACCTGCAAGAAAAGAAAGGAAAAATCATTAAAATAAGCAGACATTCATTGAAATACACCATAAAGTTTGTTCAACCTACGGGAACCAGTGAGAAACTTTCTTCTGAAAAATGCTGTACGCCCCAAAAAACGAAACAAAAAATCGAAATCGCCCACTGGCATACATATGGATGATACTCGATTGTCCCAATTCCGGAAACAGGTTCTTCGCCTGTAACCTATCCTAACAATCGACAGCGCGCAGCTCTGTTTGGTCGTTGCTGTTGTTCAGATTATCGACAAGATTGCAAAGTTGTTGGCGAATATGCGGTACGACAAGCGAACAAAAAAAAAACGACGGGCGGAAGAAAATACTTTGCACAGACGAATGATCGAACAATTTCGAAAATAAACAACTTCATAAATAATTCGACGAAAGCGACGTGTTCGACAAGAAGGCCGTAAGTGGCCACGAGAGGAGAAAGGAAGACGACAAAAACAAAGAGAAAATCTAAGCCATTGATTTGAATCACAGCACGTGTCGTCATTTTCTCCGCAAGGTACGCTTCACAGGGAGACGAACCCTATCGCGAACGTACTTTCGATTTCATGCTGTGAATTAGAAATGGGGCTACATAAACTAATCATGACATTTCAAGTCGAGCTATTTATGCGATCACTTTGGAAGTACACGCGATCAAATTAGTATTTGCTTACGTACGTGTGAATATGCGCGGTTGTACAGCTCAATTGTCTCTAAACGTTACTTATACGCCGTGAAAAATGCATGGCCATTTATCATGGGAACAACTTATGAACGAGTACTACAATGAACGGATAAGCGGTACAAAAAGAAACTTACTTGTCTTATAGTTGAGACGCAGACGATGAAGACGAATCACGAGTTTGAATTATTAGTCAATGCGAAGTTGGTACTTATAAATAACTATGTAATGGAGAATGTCATGAATGTGATAAGATTAAATGCAATGTTGTTGCTGTATTTGCTTAATCAAATACAACAACAACATTGCATTTAATATCATCATATCTAAAGTAAATGACGACTTCGGCAATACATTTACCTGTTATCGTTATGGGGGTTGAAGGAATCTTTGAGCACTCGTGTTTTGCATATTTACATCATGTACCAGGGTATTGGCCAATATTTAGGACTGGAGGACTTGGGGACTTTGTTTACTACCTGTAGATATAAGGCAAGCACAGATAAAAATATTTGAAATTTTCCAATGCAAACTGGAGCAGGATTAAGAATGTGATATTAATTCTCTATTCACAGTGATGTATAAACATAGTTGTATACGAATGGATTATTAAATACTTTCACATACAATTAAAGTTTTAGAGAGCTGGCGATTATCAACGGTCCATTCAAATTTCCTAAAGTTGTCTATGCAGGAGTAGAGGAGGTCTAAAATCTCTTAAAACATGGTTAACATCCATATCTCTCACCCCATAGTAACGAGTTAAAATCTCATCCTCAGACAAATCCCGAATTATCCAAGACTGCTGAAAAAAGAAAACGCAAAAAATATTTTCAACCAACAAAAAAATTACATTGTAGAAGTCCATTAAAGGTTAGAGCAGAGTACCTGTCAAGGAATAAAATGATGTTGAAAATCAATCTCTAGCTTGAATTTTTGTTAACAGTATATTGTAGAGACAGAATATATAAAACATCAAACTTAGCAACTTTGCATAGTCAATTTCAAATATTTCTCCATTTGTCTTAATTGCTAGCCGCCTTCGTCGTAAAAACGCCTCACAGTCCATGAGCCCTGGCTAAGAATTGAATTTTCAAGCATTGGTTTCTTTATACTTACTGTTTTATGGTGCGTAAGATAAATTTTTCATTGCTTCCAAGAAATTTCAGCTTATTGAAGATGGTATGCGGCTAATAGTACTTCAGAAAAGGATTTATAACAAGCTCCCCACGGCTGCCTGAAATCGGAAACGACTCAAATTTCTAAGCAAACTTCTAAGCCATGTTGACATTTTATAATAATAATATTTAAACATCCATTGGGAATTATAAACATGTAAAACCATTGACTGTTATTCTGATTCCCCCCCGGTAAATGGAACCCTGCCCGTAATATCTAAAACAGCAACAAAGATTGTAAAATTTTGCAACCGTTGAAGCATATAAAAAACATTTTGCACTAGAAAGTGAAACTGAAATCATCCGCATGCGAGCGGTCACGGTGAGAGGTAACTATGATGGTGCCACTAATTGATTGGGAATACAGATAAAACAAGTTTTGTCCAACCGGAAACCTTCTCTGACGATTGAAAAAAAAAACAATCATTATCTAACCTTCAACACAAAAGCCAGCGCGATTTGATAATGATCGTAGGGAATTTAAAAAAAATTCACGAAAATGTGTAACCTGCCAGCTGCATTATCCACTTTCAAGGACATAATCATTGGGGAAGACGGAATAAGAACACCCTGAGGGATAAGACGAATCACATCCAGTTCTATAATAAATCACCAAAAAACATCAGAACGCACCTGAATTTTAAACTTCCCCTTTACCCAGACTTTTTTGAGAGTTGTCGATGAAGCAACCCTGTTCAAAACCGTAAAAAATGCAAGAATGGATGAAAAATGTGTAAGAATTTTAAGACATACATTAAAACAGTCGAATTTCATAGAAATTCTTAAATCTAAAATTACCTAACCTTTCCAGTTCCAGAGATCCATTGAAAGGGTATATTCAATAAAAATGGCACACAGCTAAAACTTTGTAACTATTATACCAAGTAACTTTAAATTAGAGAAGATAGCACTTGTTTAGAGAGTACTGAACAAGTAAAACATGTGCCATGATTCAAATATCAGCTTTGACTTGGGGTTGATTAAAACGTGGTCGTAAAAATTTGTACAGTGTCGAAAAAGTACATTTAACTAAATTTTATAAATTATTTCCATTTCTTGTTCAATTTATTATTATGAATCTTGTAAGTGTGATATAAACTGCTGTTTTTATTTGACGTGCATTTGTTTGAAGGGGTTTAAATTGTTTAAAGCAAAATGAGCCGAGATTTTGAAGTGGTATTTCTGACCAAATACACAATATTTTGAAAGTCAAAAGCAACAATGACGAATATCCTTGCATAGACGCTGATTTCAAATTTGAGACTGTACACAATTTTTTTTAGAGAGCATGTTGTTCTCATGACTATTACTCCAGATGCGCCCGTCTCAGACCTTCATTAAAATTACATGTGTACGGTATGGACTAAAAAATCTTCACAGAAAATTTGGTCTAATAGTTAAAATATTACAGCTGCTTATGTGTGTGCCATTTTTAGATAGTTAGTTTTGTTTATTAAAGATGCTTTCAGCCTTCAAGGAGCCATTTTTAACGAATACACCCTTTAGTTCTTGATAAAGAGGTTTGGAAACCTACCGTTTCATTACTTTATTTTTATTATGTGCACAAAGAAGTCGAGAAAATATACATCCCAAAAAGATCCTACCAAACATAACTTCTACAGGTATGCTCCCTGAATTTTGGTGATGCTTGACAAATTTGTCACACACATACTTACTTGCATAATTTGTATAATTTTGGAAAAGTATAATTCTGTACATTATATATGCTGAAAAATAAAAAAGGATTGTAAATATTCAACACAATTATTTAACATAACATAACATAACATTCACATCTGAATAAAAATAAAACAATCATTATTTCCATTAAAATTTCGGGAATGATGCCTTCAAACATTTTATCAGTAGATAAAAAAAACTTAAATAATGCCTCAGAATTTTTCAACATTTGCATAGATACTTCCGTGCCACATATTACTTAATGATATTACCATCCCATAACCATCCTAACCGAATATTTCTAACCATTATATTTCTCCTTACAACCAAATTGCATCTCATTTCACATGTCATGTCCACTCATAACATCCATCATAATCTACCGAACCGTTTCCCTGACCATGAACCGATCTTTCAATCATGAATCCTTCATAATTTCAGCTAACACCCCCTCATACGCACCCACTCAAAGAACCGAAAAAAACGATCGCTCGCTATAACAACCACGAGTCATATCACAGCTCGCACGAGAGACCAATCAGCGCCGGGGCTCTGTCTGATCTGTAAAAGCGAAGGGTGAGTGGCACTTTGGCGAACTATTCAGCCCGGATGTTCAGACCAGGACTAGAGAGCGTGCTCGTTGGATGACATATCAGATAACAGCAGCATTGACGGTGTCAGTAGCACTGCATTGAGAACCTGAGACCAATATTGACATCTTCAAAACACAGACCAACGACCACCGAAAGGACATAGCATACCAAGCACTAAGTCTCGCACCTCCAGTAGCATAGTGTACTATACTTATACTGCAATCATATCACCCTCCCACCTGGCACTACTTTGCTACTTAGAGAGTACTACTACCTGTCAGCACTTGTTGTAGAGAGGTGTGCACAAACACGCAAGTGTAAACCTGCAGATCCAGAAGAGCATCGTCAGCTCCACAAACATCCATGCCTTTCAATATAGCGGACTTTCGTGTGAGTTGAGTGAGTGGTGTTTTCTTTTCTTGTCTTCTATCAAGGACGGTGGATGGCCTCTAAACCTTTTTTTACTCTATCCTATAGCCTGTTTTGCGTGAAGTACTCTGTATGCTTAATTTGATAATAAAACCTTTGTTGAAAGAATTGTTCTTATAAAACGGGAAAATGTAAACTTTCAGGTGTGATGAAAAAAAATTATCGAAAAATATATATTTATCGTGTGAATACTGTCTCATTTGTGCCTTTTACGTACTTATCAACACGAAAAACGAATTTTTGTATGTAGAGTAATGTGGGAAAAAAGTTTGTTTTGAGATTTTCGAAGCCCGTGCAAAATAAAACTTAACGTTTTCACACTTGTTTGGAAGATCTTTTAAAGACAGACTTTTCCTGAAAAAAATCCCAAAAATTGTGATGTTTTCGAGGTGCAATAGGCAAAAGTGTGTATCAAGTTGAACAAGAGCACCTCAATAGCAAAGGGATAATTTTATTTGAGGGCATGAATACGTTTCTCTTGAGGTTGTTGTTAGGAGTATCAGGATTTTGATAAGTCATCAGGAATCTGGAATTGCCTATAGTGGGGCAAAAGTTCGAGTGTTCCAAACCCACGACATCATCGAAAAAATCGTTGTTGCAACGGTTGAACTTAGAATTCATCAAAGCTCTGTAAGAGAAAGTTGTTAGCCTTGATCCTGTATATGGAATTTGTTTGATTCCAAATGCTTGAAGTTAAGAAATAATTTAATGTTGTCAACTAACGTCGAACTTTTGCTCCACCTTTTTCTATGTAGATATGTTTTTTGTAGTAACTAGAAAAGCTTGAAAAGCCTGGCCGGTGTGTCCCCTTTCCCCTAGCACAGTTTAGGACTCTTATAAGCTGTTTACACTTATGCTAGTTCACTAGCTCAACCAGCTCAACCAACCTCTGAATTCCAGTTGTTCCTGAAATCTCATGCTGGTAGATACTGACACCCTGTTTACATTATGCTGATTACTTTTTAGTACAGCTCTAGTACACTACCACTAGTGAACCAGCGTAGGCTCTAGGGTGCTAGTTCGTCTGCTGGGGTCTGTGCTTATGTACCTCTCTTTAGTTCAGCTAGCCGGCCTTGCTAATGCGATGATCGTCTCTCCACTTCCGCTGCAGCTCTGTCAGTATTTGTAACTATTATAGTCAGTAGGCAACTCCCTTCACACTGCCTCCAATCTTGGACAGTCGAAGACTATGTGATCTGGTGTTTCTTCCACATGTTCACTCTCCGGACAGAGTTGTGACCTTGCCTGTCTGAGCCGATATAGGTAATTCACGTCAGGTGTAGGTTGACATCTCTGTGCATTCTGTTAACCCAGATCGAGAGATTCGGTATTAGCCTATGAGTTCATCTGCCGTTCACCTCTGTACCACAGCTGCCATCTGGTCATCGAATCCGCTCTCACAATTTTTCATATTTCTCAGGTTTCATTCCGCTTGTAGCACACCCAAGGTGATACCGATGTAGATCATTCAAACTATGACGTAAACTGTGTCCAATTAGATGGCCTTGTACGTGCTCTCAATCTGCTATAAGCCTGAACGTTCGGTTTAGCTTCACTTGATCCGGCTTGGTTTCCAGCGCTTTAACCCAGGTTGGACATCCATTCCTAAATATCGACGAAGATACGCAGGCCAGATGACACCTCTTACTACTGCTTGACCCAGAGCTGTTCGGTATGATTCGAGCTACCACCATTTATTAATGAATTTATTTATTATGGCCTTCGCTGCCTTTTCGTAAGCCGGTCGACGATCATCACTCGCAGGTATTTCATAACGCCCTTGGAGGCTATGGCTAGATCCCCGACGATTACACTTGCCTGCTGTACCGCTTTGCAGCTACTGACCAATAGCAATTCCGTTTTATGGTGGGTTATTTGAAGTTTCGCCCCTTGTGTCCAGTTTCCAATCGTTTCAATTGCCTCGGTTGCCAGAATTTATACTTCTTCTCGCGCCTTGACTGTTACCATTAAAACGACGTCATCTGCAAAGTCAACGGACTCGACACCTTTGGGCAGCTTAAGCGTCAGCAAACCGTTCCACAGCGTTGGACAAAGGATGGACCCTAGTGGAACACCTGAAGTGATCCTAATCGATCTCTACCCCATGTCTGTGTCGTAGACCAGTACCCGGTTCTGGAAGTAACTCTTGAGGATCCTGCAAAGGTTGTCATTCTGGGCAACACTTCAGCATTGACTGCCCAGCTAGAGTTTTTGAATGCGTTTTTTACGATAATCGTTATCACGGTGCAATATCGCTTTCCTCTTCGTTTTGTTTTGACGACTTCTCGACTCTTTCGTTCACTGTCCGCATTGCTTTCACCGTACACAGGCTTTTGCATACAATATTTGCAACATATCATGAAATTTCTCAGAACTTTACACGATTTGTGATGTGACGCTCCTTTTATGTGCCTCACATTGAACATAAATTAACACTACTTTTTCGAACTGTGTAGGTATTCCTTTCGGAAATCCGAACTTCATATTCGTAAAAGGAAAGTGTCCTTCATTTAGACATTTCTGCAGCACCACCCTGAAAAGGTTCGAAAACGATTAGATTAGAGTTCTTTCCCCGTAATTTCACTACTGTTCATTTTATTATTTTAAAATCAAATCTAAAACATCTAAATGTAATTCAAAGTGAGTGACAGTGATTATAAAAGTAACCTATGTAAATTGAATCAGATTTGCTTCGAATTTGGGTGGTCACGAATTCCATTACCGACCCGATTGACATAGTTTACTTTATCTATCACTCCCACTCACATTAAGCCGCATTTGGATGCTTAAGGCTTTTTAGATATGATTTTAAAATAAAAATTCAATCAGTGGCGAAATTACCGGTGAATAACCCTAGCCTTCCGGCTCTCAGAACGCTTCTCCTGGCCCTGAGACAAATTACACGGAAGGTGCTGAGTTTCTCTTTCCACCAGTATGCTGGGCGCCGTCTCTTTTTTGGGTCTTTGTTCCTCGACATGGTTGTGTCACATGCCTTCGCTGACATTTCTGTCAACTCGTCCACGATTCTCGGGGCCACTGTCTGCACGGAGAGCTTCGACAAAGTGAATCTCATCGTAAGCCTTCGTCTTCCACTTCAGCTTGTGGTTCTTGTCCTCCACACTGCCACAGGTTCTCTCCAGCACACGTTTTCGTCGAAAGTGACGTCGATAATGGATTCCCGAGCGCCTCTGCGGAAAGTTTTGATGATTCCTTCCAGACTGACTCCCAGCTTTACCAGAGCTTCCACTATACTATACTTTCAATCACTGCACCAAATTGGAGGCAACAATCACCGAATGAAAGGTACTGTGATCCCATAGAACGGAACGGCCGGAACAAGTTCCAGTGAATACGGGCCTTGATACCAGATTGACACATCATTTCACATGATACATTTGAAAACAAGCAGCACATTGGCTACATCTGGACATAATTCAGGTACCCCCGAGGAAGTGGTCAAAATCATCATGAAACAAATCCTGTTATGCGACAGCTCAAACCACATTAGCGTTTGAAAACTAGATAAATAAGAGTCATAGTGAGTGCTCTGGACCGGGTACACGACGTTAGGCATACGGACGTTAGGCATAATGTACGGTAGGCATAATGGACGTTAGGCATAAAGGACGTTAGGCATAATAGACTTTAGGCATAATCTACCCGATGAATTCCAGAAGGATGATAATGGGGACCGTGTATTGATTGCTGACTTCGGTGACAATAATGAAAGAGCCTTAATTTTTGGAACTCATGAAAACTTGCGACGTCTTGGACAGGCAAAGTGTTGGGTTACATATGGTACGTTTGCCACAGTTCCTTGTTTGTTTCGGCAACTCGTCACTGTTCATGGAGGTATCGCTCCCTCACATCAGCAATCGTTTCTGCTAGTATTCATTCTGATGATAACAAAAACTTAATCGTTGTATCGAAAAGTATGGGAGTAAATCCTGGAAGCATCAAATATGTTTTTGTTATTGAATGAAAAACCACAGAATTCACCATTCTTCATTTCATGAGCTGTTCTATGGCATCATCTTTTATTCAACCTTAGCTGTTTTTTTTTGTTATTGAATGATAAATCACAGAATTCACCATTATTTATTTCATGAGCTATTCTTTAAGGAAAACCTTTTCTTCTTTGACATTTCCAGAGAACTTCGAGATTATGGCGTAATTGCTTTTGTAAACAAACACTTCATTTGACGATTTCTCGCGAATTAAAGCTCAATCTCAAAAACTAACAACACAAACAGGCAGATGAATGGTTCCTCTATCATTTGGTATAGTTTGTTCACGAGATTTTTCTTTTATTCGCGATCAGCGATTGACATGTCTGTTTACAAAAGCAATTACGCCCAAATCTCAAAGTTTCCCGGACTTGCAATATGTGTGTAAGAATATATTACAACAAATGTGTGCTTTATTATTTCTATATGCGATTGATTTCAAGATGTTTGTCAAGAACTATGCTGAGTTTTGTTGCCAGATTACCTAACCGCTATCGCTACTAATCTTGAATCTAAGTAAATATGTAGTTACGTCACTTATGATATGATAAATAATGGATTTCATTGTTTACCATGCTCGAAACAGTTTTCTAGAGTTGCACAGCAGCAAGGTATTTTATGCCTAACGTCCATTATGCCTAACGTATATTATGCCAAACGTCCAATATGGCTAATGACTTTATGCCTAACGCCCATTATGCCTAACGTCCGTATGCTTAACGTATTTATGCCTAATGGGGTACACTCCTCTGGACCAGTGCTGGTAAATATCATGTCCGTCCTGTGAGAATGATAAATCAGGTCCTATCACTTTCATGAGACGAAACTATATTTCATGAGCATTCCTGTCATTTTTCAATGACGAAGCTATCATGAGAATAATTGTCGATTTTTTCGGAAACCAAATTACTAGTACATTTAGATGAATTACCACAACCAATAGTATGTATTCAAGAAAGTGAAAATATTTTAAACCTTTATGAAGCACAAGTAACAATTACATTAATAAATGAGCTCGATGTTATATTTTTAACAACACTGTTACATTCAAAGTGTTTTTATGTTACTTCGTACCTGAAGTTTTTCGATTCTCAGACTTGGTTGGAAATGTTATCTAATATGAAACTTTAGTGTGATAATTTATTAGCTAGATAATGGTCTGAAGAGGGTAGGTTGATAGTTCTGCTAGAGTACGGCAGTATGAAAATTGAATAGAAGTTGAAAATGAGCGAAGGGCCATTAATGCGACAGTCTAGTCAAACGCACACTTTTTATAATTAACTCATACATTAATGGATGAGAAGACTTGAAGTATTTCTTCAAATCTATAGCCAAAAAAGTGCGCGTTTGACTTGCTGATATACTGTCTGCGACTGTGGAATAGTTATAGCGACGTTTCATCACTGCCTAAAGCCCTACGTTGCCGAAAGCATTTCCAGTCGGTGGTGTGTTATAATGCAAGTCAAACGCTCCCTTTTTTGCCTGTAGATCTGAAGAAATACTTCATGTCTCCTCATCCATTAATGTACGAGTTAGGTGAAGAAGTGTGCGTTTAGTACTGTCGCATTAATGGCCCTTCGCTCATTTTCAACTTCTATTCAATTTACATACTGCCGTACTCTAGCGGAACTATCTACCTACCCTCTTCAGACCATTCTCTAGCTAGTAAATTATCACACTAAAGCTTCATGTTAGATAGCCTTTCCAACAAACTGTGAAAAACACTGTCACGTTCTGTCAATGTGAGAAAACGCCTAAATGTATCTCCTATTTATGTACAGGTATGATTATGTGCATAATCATTTTAAGAATACGTTGTTAGTATTATTTAATTTAATCAACAGTAATGCTGCACACGGTAACATTTATATTTACTGTGATGGAATGTGTATTAAATGAGGACGTATTTCAAAGAACTTATGCGTTTTTTCGTCATGTAAATTCAAGTACAGTGTCCCTGATAGGTGGATTAGTTTTCATCTCCTATGTTTTAAACAGGGTTTTTCCACATTCTGTGTTAGGTACTCGATTTAAAAATCATAAAAATTCAAATCCAAGTCATGGCTAAAAATCTTCTAAATAAAGAATTTAAAAAAAATCATGGCAAATAATCAAACCATGTCACAATACATGGTTTGATTATTTGCCATGAGTTGGATTTAACAACTATGATTTCTCTGGCCATAGAGTATCATAGTACATGTCACACAATACACAAATTCATGCATTGGTTGGCATAGAAGCTTTCAATTAACAACTGTGCAAGTGCATTTAGAACACTAAGTTGGGAGCTGGTAAAACGCTCGAAAAAGAAAAGTAAACATCCTAGAAGAAGATCAATGTGATTCCCAAATTCAGCGGAAAGTTGAAAAATCGACCACTTGTCACATTGCAATGTATAATATTTTAACATTTTCTAAATTTTGCTATAATTTTTGTTTGGACTGATAAACAAGTTGAATCATAGCACACAATTTAAATTTGATGACCACAAATGTTGGTGTAGCGAGCTCTCAACTTAATATGATGTTTTCCGGCCTCACTTCCACCTCAATTTTAAGGTCGAGAAAACGCATATTTGAAACAAATGTATCAGTAGTGTTGCAATTTTTTTTATATATTTTTGCCGAAAAAAGATTATTGTCTATTTGCTTACTGGACTGAAAAATACATACTCCCTCGTAACGAAAAAAAAAGCTGTGTCATTTACTAAATATGATAGTTGAGCAAAATTAAAATCCCCCAGAAATCAATTCACTTGAACGGTCCAGTAAGCAGATAGCCAAAATTTTTGTTCAGCAAAAATAATCTACCAGGGTGGCCAATGCATTGAGGCTTTTAAAATCCCTGTTATTTCTCAGTTGTCTAACATAGGTTTCCCGGTTTAATGGAAACAACTATATATTGTTAAATATCCCAAGTAACGTTACAAGTGTTATCAAAGTTTTAAAGATCGAGTCTAAATCATGGTCAACAACAGTATGATAGAACCAAAATTGTTATTTGAGACAAAGATTATTATTTCGGATATTTTTTTCCCATAGCAGTGCAGTCTGTAGTGCTGAGATTTAAATACGTAATTTTCAAAGGATTTCAGAAGAGAATTACAAGTAAATTCCAAGTATAATTTTTGGATTTCTTTTAGAAGAATCTCAACGTTGATTTTAGAAGAAATACAAATAGATTATGGGGAGAATTTAAAGGGAATTCCAACAGAATGCCTTACTAAGCAATATTTCAAGGGAATTTCCAAGAGAAAAAAAAATCAGAAAAAAATCCTCAATAGGTCTGTTTAGATTTCCAAGATAATTCTGAGATGAATTCCAAGGAAATTCTTAGCAATATTTCAGAGATTTATTTAAAAAGGGTAAGTTTTACAGATAATTATGGAGAGCATTTTATAGGAATTATCGCGAGAATTATTGAGAGTACTAAGATAATTATAAAGTGACTTCAAAGAATTAACTAGATGGGATTCCTAAAGAGGTATTTAGATGAATTATAAGATTATTATGGTATGAAATTTCAAGTGAATGCCAGAAGGAATTCTAATATGATTCTGGGTAATCCTGAAAGCCACTTTGAAGACATCTTGAGGTGAATCTAAGGAAAGTCTTGAGAAAAGTCCATAGATTTCCTATCAAGAATTATATCTGATATAAATCTTGAAATTTTTAAGTAATTCAAACATTGAAAATTTGTAATAATAATGTGGCACAGAAATTTGTTTTTTTTTTTAATTTTAAGACCACCAACAGCTGTAAAGATTTTATGCTAACAAAAAAATGATCCCGGCCTTAGTAAACTCTTCAAAAAGTAAAGCCTGACTCGTACATCACACAAAACGAAATGCTTGAGACTATAAGGACTTTTATTTTCTATCCCAGGCTATGGAAAATGAAGGCGATAAGTGTTTCATCTCTGAAAAGAACAAGTCAGTTTGCATACACAGAACAGAACATAAAACAGAGGGAAAAGGTACAAGCTAACAAGTTATCAGAATCAATAAAAAATATGTTTAAACATATTTTGAAATTGCAATCAAATTCCCGGTTATTTCCAGGACTTTTTTTCAGTTGGTTTCGATTCCCGGTTAAATCCCACTTCTCTCGGTTATTCCGGTTGAGTGGCCACCCTGATCTTAAGTCCCCCTACAATTATGGACCACTTCCATTTTGAGTTAATCAAATGTAAGTGTTCCTTAATTGTGGAGGGACTAAAAAAAATATTCTAAAAAACTAATCTGCTTGCAAAAACGGCAAACAATTGTATGGGCCATTCAGCATTTCTTGAAATAAATGGCCCATAAACTACTTCTTAACCAAAGAAATCAAGTTTCTCGATACAAATCAACGCAAAACTTTGTTAAACTGCAAACATATGGTATTGAGCTTTTTTTTATTTTGGTTCTTTCGGTTTTATATGCTTAAATTATATGTAAGTATGCTTGAATAATATTTTCATTTTTTTACAATTTAAAAATTTTAACTGTCGGAACATTTGAGTAGTGAACGGATATCTGTAAAACTTGTTATGACCCTCAACGACAACGACCCTCTTTTAATTGGATTATAAATAATACTTCAACTATTATTTAAAATAATTCTCAGCTCTCAAATATGTTGCCCGTAATCTGCTTACGATAGAAAATTGCATTGGGAAAAACAAAGCTTTCGAGAAAAAAGAAACATTCTGTCAAAGAATCATAAAATTTGAAAAGAAAGAAGCTTCCCAAGTGAGTATCGCCAAATTAACCTAGCTATTTTTCAATCTCTCTCTAATTGACAGTAAGCAGTGAAATGCAGACGGTAATTAAACTGAAAGTGCCGATGCTACTAAGTAATGTATCAAAACATAGGAAATCTAACTGGCACAGCGGTAGGAATTGACGAACACTGGCAGCAGAAATGAAAAATATACATATATAAAGCAATGAAACGCATGCCACATGCCAACGTAATTGCATCCGACACATCACACGGCAGCGGGTACTTAGACAGAAGGGGGAAGCATAAGCCGAAAGCCACAGCCTCGTGGCCACCACCTTGAACATGAATACCAACTAATGTCTCGTTTTAGTAACGCTTGGGGCGGCGCTTGGGCACGCGCTTAAGGTGCTGCTGCTGGCTTCTAGTCCGTCAGTTTAATTTTGCCGTGTGCATTTTTACGAGCTAAGCAAGTGACCTGTCGCCCCGTCGTCATAGGTTTATGCTACAAACAGGTGTTTTATCGCTGAATATATCATAATATTTGTGTGATACGACAGCTTCACGTCTTTAAAACGAGCACAAACTTTTTGTCGTTTAACTTTTTTTTTTTGGTCCGTAGAAGTGTCGTAGCAGACATTGAACTTCAGGCTCATTGCCGACGTAAGTGTGCAAAAGTTAAAGGAAAATATCCCACTTGCCAAAAGCGATAAAGTTGAATAAAGCATTGGGTGATTAAGGTGGCAAATTGTATGAACACTCTTGCACCTGCAATTTTTTTTACAGTTATTCGGGAAAAAAGAGTCTGAATCACACCGCACGCTGATGAAAAGTGTGTCACTGACATCCCATTCCAGACAGACAGCACACAACAAGAAGAGTACATATATGTAATGCGGTAGGAGATTTTATTGGAATTGGAGTGACCGTTTTTTTTTAAATATTATTTATAAATAACCTGTTCAATAAGGTACGACACGACTAAACGAAATGCTAATCGATTTCTTTATGTTTCACTTTCAGAGTTTCAATAAAATGGGCCAGGAGAAATCACTGCCCTCCAGATGTACTTCCGCACATGACTATCGGCATCACCACCACCATCACCATCACCACCACCACACAACGTCCTTGGCTTCTTCAACAGGATCCAAATCTTCCGGTGCGCCTTCCCGCTCTCCTTCGACTGCTTCGACGACCTCTTCGGCTTCGTCTGCTTCCGCAGCATCCTCGTACAAGAGTGTTGAACGCCAAACGAAATACCTAAACGAGCACTTGTACATCAAGTCCTACCTGGACATAGAAGAAGAAGATCGAAACGCAAAATTACTTTTCCAAAAAGTGCGACCCGGTGGAATACGCAATTATACACCGAAAATTCTCTCCGAAAACAACAAAAAAGATCTTGATGTATGGATATAGCAGCCCGGCAACCCGCACGTTCGCTGAAACTATCACCAGAATAGAAGCTGCTTATAAGAATACTAACAACCGTATAAACGACTCTTTCTCTCTTTATTGCCGGCCTTGTCAAATCTTTCCCATCGCTATACCATTCTAAACAATTTTTTGGCAGACCTGCTTGCAATACTAGTTCTCTCGTGCAATGGCTCTTGGACTCGCTTCTGTAGCGGCAGTAGCTGGAGGACTCACGCACACCCCGATAGCACTACTGACTCTCATACCACTTATAGCTGTAGGAGTCAATTACTATAGATACCAAAGTGTGGATCCGGAATCGAGCCCCATCGACCAACAAACAGTAACAATAGCGCTATCAACTCACACAAGGGTTACGACTAATGCAATTCTAATCTTTATTTACTTTTAGCTAAGACCCTACTATGACTTTATTGTCATTGGCGCCGGATCTGCTGGTGCCGTCATGGCTTCACGACTCACAGAGATAGGAGACTGGTCTGTGCTACTACTGGAGGCAGGTGGCGACGAGACGGAAGTGACCGACGTTCCGTCGCTGGCCGGTTATCTACAGTTGACGGAATTTGACTGGAAGTATCAAACGGTACCGCCAGGAGATCGGCGGTACTGTCAGGCAATGATAGGCGATCGATGTAATTGGCCTAGAGGAAAAGTTATGGGAGGATCAAGTGTGCTAAACGCAATGGTATATGTTAGAGGTAATCGAAGGGATTACGATAGCTGGCTAGAGCAAGGGAACATAGGATGGGGGTATGAAAACGTCCTACCATATTTTATCAAATCGGAGGACAATCGAAATCCTTACATGGCACGGTCGCCATATCATGGAGTTGGAGGATATCTAACAGTACAGGAAGCACCGTGGAGAACACCATTATCGATAGCGTTCGTTAAAGCCGGCCAAGAAATGGGTTATGAAAACAGGGATATCAATGGAGAGGAACAAACCGGCTTCATGCTGCTTCAGGCAACGATGAGGCGAGGTAGCCGCTGTAGTACTTCTAAAGCATTCCTACGACCGGTGCGGCTACGAAATAATCTCCACACAGCAATGCATGCCCATGTTACACGCATACTTTTTGACAGAAATAATCGAGCATATGGCGTTGAATATTCTCGCCACGGCAAAAGGCAGCTGGTTTTTGCCAAAAAGGAAATCATACTTTCGGCGGGAGCGTTGAACACTCCCCAAATATTGATGCTGAGTGGCGTTGGACCGACCGAGCATCTGGCCGAGTATGGAATTCCAGTGTTGTCAGATCTTCCTGTTGGTGACAACATGCAGGATCACGTTGGCCTAGGCGGCTTAACCTTCCTCGTGGATGAACCAGTGACGGTAAAGACATCTCGCTTCACTACTTTGCCAGTTGCATTTGATTACATTTTCAACGAAAGAGGTCCGATGACATTCCCGGGAATTGAAGGACTGGCATTCGTCAACACCAAATATGCCGATCCATCTGGACAATGGCCTGATATTCAATTCCACTTTGGACCAAGCTCGGTGAATTCGGATGGTGGACAAAACATCCGCAAAATCCTGAATCTTCGTGATGGGTTCTACAATACGGTTTACAAACCCATACAAAATGCAGAGACCTGGACAATCCTACCTCTCCTATTGCGACCGAAAAGTACTGGCTGGGTACGATTGAGGTCACGAAATCCGTTCGTGCCTCCTGCTCTCGAACCAAACTACTTCGAGCATCCAGAGGATGTTGCGGTTCTAGTTGAAGGTATCAAAATAGCGATCAATGTATCGTACACCCAGGCATTCCAGCGCTTCGGGTCGCGACCGCACAAAATTCCGCTGCCAGGCTGTCGGCATTTGCCATTCATGTCCGACGAGTACTGGGCGTGCTGCATAAAACAGTTTACTTTCACTATTTACCATCCTGTTGGGACAGCTAAAATGGGACCAAGTTGGGATCCCAGTGCAGTGGTCGATGCCCGATTACGGGTGTACGGAGTTTCCGGATTGAGAGTAGTAGATGCTAGCATAATGCCAACGATCATCAGCGGCAACCCCAACGCACCGGTTATCATGATCGCTGAAAAGGCGGCCGATATGATCAAACAGGACTGGGGTCGTTGGTGACAGTGAGGACCATCGAAGAAAATTCACATGTGCCTAACATTTTTCGACAAACCCGTGAAAAATTGTGTACTTAAACAAGAAGATTTTCTTATGTGATATTATAGCTCAACGAAGGACACACAAAATATCAATTATAACTGCGGTGAGCTCAAAACGCATAACAATCAAGAGAGAACGCCGAGAGAATATAGTTTAATCAATTCCTACTAGTCAGCACTTACGAATTAAGTGATCGAAGTGTTACTGAATGCAGAATTTGAGGAAATAGGAAAATTTGTCTTAAAATTTTGCATTGCTAAAGGTTTTTGTTTTAAAAAATGCTGTTATAGGACAATGAATGACGTAAAGGTATTTCCTATTTAAGAAGAAACTCATGCATGAGTGATCCAGCAGCGAACTGTCGCCTGGGAAATGCAACATGAAATTTGGTGTAAAAATAATTGCAAGTGGAAACTGTTCAAGTTCCAACGGATGAAAAACGTTACCAGTAATAAAACGTGAAGATAATATGCTAATCGATGGTTTAATAATAAAAACAATATCACAATACCATGAGCAAAGTAGCCACTGAATTTATGAAATTAAATTCCCGATTTTTCTCGGGTTCCGAAAATATATTTGCTGGTGCCATATAATGTGGTGATTTATATCAGAAATTGATGTTACTGAACAAAACGGTACTGTATTTTATTTTAAATTCAGAAAATCGGAGATCTAGGTACATTGAAAAACAAAGTTGCAAATTTATAAGATTACAAGACCGCAACAAATTGTCAAATTGTCAGATGCTCAGATATTTTTTAAAGACTAAAATTTGACATTATCTTTAAAGTCTCAGAATTTTGAATGACTATTATTCGATGGCCGCATTGATATATTGGGTTTAGATTTAGAATAACATTGGAACTCTCGGTCTAAGAATTGTTTTGAAGATCATAGGAGAAAGTTTTATATACTTAGAAGAAAGGCCAACTTTTAACATTCTTGAACTTTTCGAGATTTGTGACTTCAAATATGGCGTCTTTTAAAGATTTCAGATTTTAAAAAATAATATGACTCTTGAACAACATTTTAGGACTTTTTGAAGCATTTTCTTGAGACTTATGAGTTTTGAAGAGAATTGTAGAGGAATTAATGGGATAATTCTTAGGTAATTCAGGATACAGGTAGGTAATTTTGAGAAGTATTTCAAGAAAATTGTAAGGAGAGCTTAAGTGAATTCCTAGGCTGTCCTCAAGACACTATTATGGGGATTTTGAGTAGAATTTCAGGCAACTCTAAAGTAAAATGGCAGTAATTTCAAGAAGATTCAAAATACGACTAACTTGCTGAATGACTACAATGTTTAACAATCAATCACTTAAAGTAAAAAATTGAGGCGAGCTGCCAGAAAAAATCGATAACAATGCTAAAGAAATCCAATTCTTAATATACAGGGTGTCTGAAAATATCCGAACAAATCATGTCATGAAACAGCAAAAAATGTTATCTTCCATTTAATTCCACATAATTAATTTTGGTATCCATGACAGATACGTATTTCGACTACAATGTGCAGTCTTCATCAGTGTCATTCCCACTAAAGAACTTATCAAAATCTAACCTGGGTTAGATTTTGATAAGTTCTTTAGTGGGAATGACACTGATGAAGACATCTAACCTGGGTTAGATTTTGATAAGTTCTTTAGTGGGAATGACACTGATGAAGACTGCACATTGTAGTCGAAATACGTATCTGTCATGGATACCAAAATTAATTAAGTGGAATTAAATGGAAGATAACCTTTTTTGCTGTTTTATTTAGCATTCCGCTAACAACCCAATTTCATTACTTCATTATGATGGCTACCAAGCCTTTGGGGATTTTCCTTATTAGAGAGTTGTATAGATTTTTCTCCTTTAGCTTACTTAAATCTTTGGTTTTTATTAGTTAGGTAGGTTCCGATTCAACACATTGTAGTTTCATTTTTATACCTATGATCTTGACTTTTTTACCTAGAGGATGAGTACTTAAGGGGGTTAGATTTTGATAAGTTCTTTAGTGGGAATGACACTGATGAAGACTGCACATTGTAGTCGAAATACGTATCTGTCATGGATACCAAAATTAATTAAGTGGAATTAAATGGAAGATAACCTTTTTTGCTGTTTTATTTAGCATTCCGCTAACAACCCAATTTCATTACTTCATTATGATGGCTACCAAGCCTTTGGGGATTTTCCTTATTAGAGAGTTGTATAGATTTTTCTCCTTTAGCTTACTTAAATCTTTGGTTTTTATTAGTTAGGTAGGTTCCGATTCAACACATTGTAGTTTCATTTTTATACCTATGATCTTGACTTTTTTACCTAGAGGATGAGTACTTAAGGGGGTTAGATTTTGATAAGTTCTTTAGTGGGAATGACACTGATGAAGACTGCACATTGTAGTCGAAATACGTATCTGTCATGGATACCAAAATTAATTAAGTGGAATTAAATGGAAGATAACCTTTTTTGCTGTTTTATTTAGCATTCCGCTAACAACCTAATTTCATTACTTCATTATGATGGCTACCAAGCCTTTGGGGATTACTTTGCCACTGGATTTTCGTTATCGCTAGTGTTGTTGTCAATATTAATATTCGTCTTTATCTTCGTGTAGATGATTTTGAGGATAAAATGCAAAATGATTACTTTCATTTTACACGAAAATAGCGCTGAAGAACGTATATTGTTGGTTTTTAAACACAGATCGATGGAAAATTATTGCCTCTTGCTGAATTGATGATAATATCGAGGTTACAGGCTCTGGGCTCGACAATATTCAAAATAATCATTTTGATCTAAATGAATTTGATTATTTGAGGATCTCTTCTGACTTTGATAATTTTGGGTTGCATAATCAAGCACTGGTGAATATCTTTTCAAGCTGGCACTATGCCAGCTGCTCACAATAACTAAGGATAAGAGTTAAGTATAATAAAATGTAATTTATAATAATATGATAAGATATAAGTCAATAATGAAATAAATGTAGTGCCATAAAATATGCTACATTGTAATATAATAAAATATAATCAATATTATAAAAATATAAAATGAAAAATAATAAATCCGAGGCAAACCAGCCGAAATTTGCAATACATGTTAAGGTTTCCACGGGATGGTTTGTTTGAGAAGAACGCGTCAAATTCATTGCAACTGTTGGAGTAAAATGTAACTATCTAAAATGACAGAACAAATGTCCTCCTAGACTCCGGCTGGCGCTCCACTTCATTGTCCAACTCAATTATGCTCTGATGCTCCCTCCCGTCCCAGCATTTTTTTAATATACAGCATAATTTTACAAGCAATATTTCACAGGAAGCGCCCACACTCAAGTAACCACCATGCTTGTGAATAGCACTCTAATCGCCCTTTTTGCAATATAAGGCTGTTATAGGGCTTTAATACTGTATATCAGCCGTATATCAGCATTATATTGCAAAAGGGGCGATTAGCGGGCTGGTTGGTTACTTGGGACATTCATCAGGAAGCAATATTTAATGTTTACAAAATATATATTGAAAAATAAATAAGTATGACAATATTCAAATAACCTAGATTTTAATTAATTACAATTAAAACTTCTTTTAACGTATCGCATCATGGAATATTTTGAAAATATCAATATTATTTAGAAAATTTTTGGTTATTTGGACATGAAACAATATATTAACAAGGATTCTAATGTACAAATTAACAATTATTGTATATATTGGAGCCCCTGTAATGGTAAAATTATTTTGCTAGTTAAACTATAATGTAAGGTTATATTACGAGTAATTGAAATTATCTCCAATGAACAGAAGTAATATAGTTTCATGTAGTGTTTTCGATTATTATACTGATAAAGATACTTTTATGAATTGACTTTTTAGACACGTTGTATGCTACAAAAGTAATTTAAAAAATTGGATTATAAATTGTATGTTAAACGCTGCATGTTGACGCTCATGCCTTTCGTATATTTTCACCGTGCCAAATATATAATTGACAATTATTTATAATTAATACTTCCAGATTCAAATTTTAACTATACAATATACAGCAAAATATAATTCCTCTGCACGTAGACTGCATACATTTCTTCAAAGTTTCCAGAGTCCCCTTCTTGTTCCTTTCCTACATTGACCGAGATGAACTATCCTTCAGCAAAGCATTTCCCGAGACTCATCAACCAAATGTTAAATTAAGATATTATCTCATTTAATGCATCTTCTCGCTTTTGTATGGCAGGCTAAATGCATTTTTAAAGCTCGGTTGTGCAATCTAACGTAAACCACTATATTATTTCAATATCCAATTTTAACAAACATATAAATATAATATATTCTCTCACTGGAAACAAAAAAATTATAACATATAAACCTGAAAATAGTGAAACATACATTTACGTGCAATATAATCAACCGGTTGAAACTAACGATTTTAAATTGGCTCACTAAATGACTAGCCTATTGGTCCGAAGCAAATCGATTAACGTACCCCATTCTTGTCGAAATTCTAGTACTACACAATGTTTGTTTTGATTTGCCATGAAAGTTTGACAGATCAAATGAGGGGTTCGTGGATGTTCCTATGTTTCGAGGGGTACATCGATTAGATTGGGACCGAAGATAGTACCAGAGCTGAGCCAACAAGTTGAGCACGTTTCTTCGGGACCTTCTGGTCTTTGAGTTACCTCTATGATATAATACAGCATTTCAAAACAATGCTAGATAAAAAGAAAGAGCCTCACCCAAATCATAGATAATACGGAGTCATGGAAATTAAGTTTAAATAGATAAAAGTAGAAAAAAATAACAACCTCACCAAATCAGTCCAAGTGAACTCGTAGCAAGCAGCCTTGTCACGTTTGATGTAGTAGTTCCGATCATAGACGGTCCGCCATATGCCGCGAATCCTATCCTGTCCTTTTTTGGATTTTGTTTGTCCCCGTAAAAATGATATTAGTTAGATTAGAATTACCAAAATGGTCTTAAATCACCAAAGCGGCAAGATATCTCTTAAAATAATCTAGAATATGAAAACTCTTACAATAATTTTGAAATGTACATAGAAAGGCACTAAAAATTAATAATTAAGTTAAAATTAAACTCCCCCAAATAACTTTAAAATGCCGCAGTAACTTTGAAATCCCCAGAAAGACCAGGGTACATCAAAATAGTTCTGTAATTAAATGTTAGAAGAACACGCTAAACCAATATTAATTGTTTTAATGGTATGGCTTTGATTAGTGGAGTCAGTAAAAAGTTTTTGCAATTTTAGTAAAACGCCTCTTTTATTGATTACTTGACCAACTCGTCAAAATTCCAGAAAATGTCATGCACATCTGGTAAAACTGCAGCTCTTTAATCTTTTTTGGAGGGAAAATGAAAAAAAAGCGCTAAGCTTAAACCCGAATTTATTTATATTTTGATTCCAGGGCGGAATCTGAATTTAACTTATCGCATATCCACGTACCGTTATTTTTTTTAATATAATCCATTATCGTTTAGGTTTTGAATACATACCTGGAAAATCACGTTTCATAAATAAAACTCAATCTTAGCGAAAGTCGTAATCTCATTTCAAATAAGTAAATAGTGCATATTTTAGTACATGCAACGTAATACACCTGAATGTATGCAGGACTTTAAACAGCTTTGCGACAGACGAACAAACGGTTAGCTATAGAAACGACAACGCTAGTGCGGAGAAAGACCTGTGGTAACCGTTTGCCGTAAGCTTGCACAGAAAACGAATCTTACTCAGAAAGTGAATCTCTTTTACTCATTTGTATGGAGAAATTTCTAAAAGCATAGGATACTCATGCGCTTTTTTCAGTGTGGTCAATTTTTGCTCCTAATACATGGCTGCTGAGACTAACTCAAAATTTAGTTGGATAGTTATTTGTATATGCGCATACAACTTGTAATTCTATAAAATCTAATGCAAGACTAAGTTAATACCGTTTTGCATCAAATACCGGACAGTTCACCAATGCGTACATTTTTTTTATTTATTATTGCAACCAAATGGCAGCATGATACATATGTGTGATGAACATGGACGATACTATACGACCATCATAAAATGTATGTGCTATTTTGAGCTTGGTAGGCATTAATAATTAACGTTTCCAAGTGTCTGGAATTGTGGACTGTATCGGTGCTTTACGGTATGCCTACGATGCCTGATTATTCTGTTCTGTTTTGATCAGGAGCATGCTTAATCTTGGGATTAAATAGGTGCATATTAATCTTGAAGGACCAATCCACGCCAAATCGGTCAGTCACCAAACTTGACTATCTTCGATCTGGATGATACATGGCACATATTTTCAGTATGATAGACCAAGTATTTTCCGCAGGAGAGGAGACCCTTTTGACTCAAGGGTAATTTTTGAAAAGGGCCTATGTGTTTTGCACACATACTTTAAAAAAAATGTAGTTCGAAAACAGTTGGTTGTAGAAAAAATTTACTAAGAAGGAGTTGTAGGGAACTAATAAGGCTTTATAAAAAAAATATACACGGAATTTTTTTTTCGTTTTTTTTACAAAAAAAAATTTAAAATGAACATCAAAATTCAAATAACAAAAAAAACGTATTTTTGATTATTTTTATATTTTTTTAAATAAAAACTTGAATAGAAAGCAGAAGTTTTGAAAACAATTCCAGGATGGACAAACTTTTAATAAAAAAGTTTTTCTAAGAGTAACTTTTAAGGCATTTTTGAAACTTTCATTATTTACGGCAAAAGGCTCAGTTTGATGTCAGTATATAATTATAAAAATTATTTCAAACGATAATGCTCATATCAATAAACTTCCTATATGTAACAGTTTTCGAGATATTTCAAATTTACTTTCATCATAATCAATTTTTTGTAGAAAATATGCCCTTTTACTGTTTTGCAAGATATGCATGTACTTACCTTCAACTTACCCTTGCACCAATAGACTATTGGAAAATTGGTTTTAATCTTATAAGATAAATAAGATAAATAAATTAAATAACCATGCGTTTTTATTTGCATCTTACATTTATTACTTTCGATCATCTTTAATAATAATAATTTGTACATAAACCTTTTCGTTGGATATATTTTTAATTGATGAACTTTTGATTGGCATGTTTTTATAGGTTATGAATGGTGCGTTCTTCGTCATTCGAAAATAGTTTCGCTGATATTTTATTTTCGGAAATCGGAACAATACAGTGATATTTTCTTGTACCTGGGATCGTTTTGGCCTTTTCAAAAATGCTTTTCCATTCTGCAGCCCCCTGTTCGTATTCCTTTTGTTAAATAATCATTACTCTTCTGGTTAGCCCATGCACTTGTGATTAGATGTTCGTGTTCTACAGCCACACTTGCGTTCCTTGCCATTCGTTTTAATGTGCCACCAATCGCGTCACATGGTCCCTTGCCATGCGAAGTTGCAAAAAAGTGCCATTCAACATCAATATTGTACTTCGTTTTAAATTTACAAAGACTTGCAAAATTTTTGCAATTTTTATATTGGGATGCAGCTCCATCAGACATAAACATCGCTTTTTTTACTTGTATTTTTGTTTGCAAAAAGGTTAGTAATTTTGAAATAAATACTTGCACCGCAATTGTATCGTGTTTTAAAACTTCAGAGATTACGATCAAACTTAAATTTTTAATTATACCTGATTCTGAATAATAAATGCAAAAAGGATGAATAGTAGCTTGTTGATTATTCCAGTAACTACTTTGGGCAGCATCTTGAAGAACAAATGAATAATTTTCGGAAAAATCACAGATTATGACAGCTTCTCCATTTTTAAGAGTATTTTTTGTATTTCTCAAGAAACTAGACTGCTGAGTTTTAATATAATCATGGGATACCAGTTTTTCCAACTTTTCGCAAAAATAAGGAACAAATCCATCTACTGGTTTTACAAGTTTCTCTAAACTACATCGATCAGTTGAAACCCATTGTTCAAAACATATTTCAGACATACCCTGTTCCTCGAATTTTTCTGAAAAACTTCTTTCAAAATCTGAGAGACCTGGGCAACGTTCGCATTCGCGGAGATAACAATGTTTAGTTCTGGATGATGAACTGCATAATATTTCTTCAAAATAATGGTTAAAATATTTTTCGAATGAATATTTTCTAAGACAATGAAGCATTAAATTAATATTTTCATGGATGGTACAAACACAAATATTGTGAGAACCTGAACTACCAAGTAATTTGCAATGCTTTGGTTTTAGTGCTGCAAATGAACTAAATCCAATGCTATTTTTACTAACTTCTTGAAATGTAATAAAAGTTTCTCGCAATGTACAAACTAAAAGTCGCTTTTGAATATGAATCTTCTTACCTTCCTTCTTCACTGAAACGTAATCGTTTAGTCCTGGCGTGGCTCTGCTTATCTGGTCGCTTTCGAAGAACTGCAATACCTCGTTTTTAATTTCGGGATCCAAACCGTGTCCTAACCTTTTGTTGGGGGTGGCCAATACTCCTTTCCCGTTTGCCAAGCATCGAGCTTGCAATACAATGTATTTATTTGTTTCAAACTCGTCCATTACCGTTTGCGTTGACCAAGATTTCGGCAAAATCGTCAGAATCCTTATTTGATCGTCTCTCGATGAACCTGGATCAGCAAATCTCTCCTTCAGTTGTCCGATCATCTCATTGTGTTCCGCAGCTTTCAATTTTAGTTGCTCCAGGTCATCTTCTTTCGCTTGAAAACCGAAGATGCGTTTCTTAATGCCATTGGTAATGTCCATATACTTTCTCCGGGGATAGTTAACATTCTGGAATTTTTTTTTGTCGATATTGGCGATACGTTGATACCAGCTATGCCCTTGTTGAATAGCTCAATATTATGCGTCCTGGAAAATTGTTGCTCTCCACTATCCTGAGATGATGCTGTTGTTATTGACGTAGTTGATGGTATTTCTTCGAGGCCATGTCGAGATGTAGATGGCTGCGGCTCCGCGATGTCCATGACTGACGGTTGCACTTCTAGTTCCAGATTGTCAGCACATGGTTCGATTCTATTTAAATTCAAGCGACACGTATCACAGATTGATAGAGATGTATCCAAATTAAATTTCCACTTTAAGAACTTATGTTTTTCAATCAAATTTTCGGATAATTTACGAAGCTTTGACGAACACCGTTTATGAGGAAACGGCTTGCAACACTCGACCTTATTGAATTCCATATTCAAATTATACTTGTTCACTCAAAAAGATTTTTTTAGTGATGTCTGTTTTCAAAAGGATGGTCATGCTTATATACAAACGTAGGTATAATTTGGATATTCAGGTATAAATATTGTTTTGGTATTGAAGCTAATCTAACAGAGAAGCTCTTTTGGAATGCCATGGAAGACATTATAATGTACCTAAAATAATAAGATGGATAGTTACATCAATATTACCAACTTAAATAGGATGAAACTACGCTTGATAATGAAAATAAGTGCAACTTAACTTGTGTTGGTTTCTATATTTAAAATAATAGTGTTTTTATTTCCCCTGTAAATTCTAACCGGGTTGTCTGATCGTTCAATCGTCAAAAGACAAATTGAAGGTAAATTTTGTATCTTGCTAAACTTATCAATGCTGATGGAGAATCACAATTAACTTATGGAAATGGCTTATTTTCTACAAAAAATTATTTTGATGAAAGTAAATTTGAAATATCTCGAAAACGGTTATATAAAGGAAGTTTATCGATATGAGCACTATCGTTTGAAATGATTTTTATAATCATATACTAACATCAAACTGAACATTTTGCCGTTAATAATGAAATTTTCAAAAATGCATTAAAAGTTGCTCGTAGAAAAACTTTTTTATTAAAAGTTTGTCCATCCTAGAGTTGTTTTCAAAACTTCGGCTGTCTATTCAAATTTTTATACAAAGAATATAAAAAAATCAAAAATACGTTATTTTTGTTATTTGAATTTTGAGGTTTATTTTTAATATTTTTTGTAAGAAAATGAAAAAAAAAATCCGCTTATATTTTTTTATAAAGCCTTATTAGTTTCCTACAACTCCTTCTTAGTAAATTTTTTTCTGCAACCAACTGTATTCGACCTACATTTTTTTTTAAATATGTGAGCAAAAACACATAGGGCCTTTTCAAAAATTACCCTTGAGTCAAAAGGGTCTCCTCTCCTGCGGAAAATACTTGGTCTATCATACTGAAAATATGGGCAAAGTATCATCCAAATCGAAGATGGTCGAGCACGATTTCAGGTTTTTTCAGCTCATTCTGGATGGAATCCCTCGAAGGTCAGATACGGACTTAAATCAATTCACATCATATTAAGTTTAAATTTATCACGAATGATAACTTGAATGATGATAATAGCTAAACTTGAAATTAATCGGGGCTCAATTGGAATTTGTATAGCTGGTACCCCTATGCAGGTGACCAATTGCGTTTTTTATGCCATGTTATGTATATTAATCACTACGACCATTGCTTAATGTATTGTGATATAAATATTCCCCGTTTTAATGTTACTTTATCAGTATGTGGTGTCACTATTATGTAAAGCGACTGACATGTACTGACCAAAAGTATTCTATCAGCCAGATATTACATCCGAATGAAATGTACTACATGACTTAGAACTGCATTCCAAATAATGAAGGGTTATGCGAGCCCCTAATCCAGAAAAACACGCCGTTTATAGAAAATTGCTGCACAAGAGCATCGCAGGTGATCAGATTCTACCTTTTCTATGTCACATAATTGACACATATCCTCTTGAAGTTTTCCTATTAGCTTCAAGTGATATTAACATGAAAAATGTCCTGTTATCAAACCAGTATAGACACTTAGGTCTTTCTTTGCTAGTCATTGAAATGTTTGGATTTATACACCGTTTCCGTGTTGTTTCAGTTGGTCACCACTTTATTTTTTCCCCATTTCTTGATCTCCATTTTAAGAGAACTCAGGTCCTATGATTTGTTGATATTATCCTAACCTTGATAACGTGTCAGATTTTTCATATATTTAATTCCGCAGTTGCACAAATTCTAAATGAGCCCGTTGAATTTCAAGTTTAGCTGTTCATTATAACGGGGGTCGATTGTACTACCTACACCCAAATATGCTGTATTTGACCCCTCATTAATAAAAAAAAAAATGGTTGCGGTTTTAAAACCAAACCATAACAAAGGCATTTGACTCCCGAGTTTTGATGTGTTGTGCATAGGGTATCATTGTGCTAGCCACACAAATACAAAAAAAAAATGTAGGCTTATCTCACGCAAAATATATTTGATATATTTCTGTTACAAACAATGGAATGTTAGATTATTACATCCTCTGTAAATGTTTCATACAACAAATGTAATGGCGGTTCTTGCAATTGGCTGCAGCGTACAAGCTAGTTTTTCCAGAATGCATGTTTTAGTATTAAACCACCACGAAATGATTTTCTAGACACAATGCAATTTTGGAAACAAACTTTGTTCGAAAAATAAGCTATCATAAAAATTACAAAATTACTTTAAAAACCTTCGGCGACCACATTACATAACCTGTTCATGGAGTTAAAAGAACGCTAAGTCGAGGAATATGCACACAAAAGAAGAGATGATAAAAGTTTTTTTCTTTCATCACAATTTTCGTATAAAATCCCAAGATTTCATTGACATAAAAATTAGTATTCCTTGCTCTCAGAAACAAAGGTCGTCTGTTACGCATATCTGCTAAATGTATGCATCAATCCGTTTGACATTTATGAATGACATCACATCGGTGTTCCAGCTTCATATGTACGAAACTTACATAGGTATGATGCTAAGCCATAAGTTTCTCATTTTGTTTGAATGGTTTGGGAAACATTTATGTAAGCTTATAAACTCACACCTTTACTAATTACTATCAACTGATATATTGATTATATTCAAATATATATTTATCGATATTAAAACTGACTTGTTTTCCAAGAAGTGAACAAATGTTTCGGCAATAAATCCATCATGCGATCAGGTGCAATATTAAATAAGAGCTACACTCATGAATAAATCATTCAATCGGTGCCGGTCAAACGATCCGAAGTTCATTCACATGTAGCAGCTGACAAAATAATCGTGACGGAAGCTTACCTACTCCGGCACCCACCAGCTAAAACTCATTCACTTGAATCCGAATGTAGTGACCTACACCGTGAACCTGATTCAATGTAGCTATGCTATGGTACAGAATATAGAAGTAGAAGTGCACCGTTCTTAACCAGGTCAATAGCACTAAGACTAAGCCGACGCCGAGTAACAACGGCAAAGTCATTGACATCGCACGGTTTGCGGTCTATACACTACTCGCACCGACCAGCATTTGAACTAGAAGTTATGCACGAAAAGCAGTACCAAACCTGATCTCCTGTAAAAACCAATCGCCAATCTAGCATAGCACGATTGGCCCTTCTAGAGAGTAAAAAGTCACATTAGATAATATTCCACGAACATGTAATCGCTGTATACTTTTTTTTCGTTTTGCGTTTGATGAAGCATAAGTTGAGACAGCAGCACAATCTAAGCTATACTTGGCCACCATATGCTCGATTACGATCGAACATTAGCGCATGGACAAACACAGCGAGGAGCTTTGCGCGGGCACCTAATGGCAATGATCGTTTGCGTGATCCGTTGATACGCTGTTAATAAACAGAGGAGTGCCGAGTCTGAAGCTGACCATCGCATTAAACATGAATCGTAGAATACTTACGCATTTGAAGGCGGCCTGAAGCTTTAAGGTGGTCATCTTTTCAAATGAAGATTTGGTATAGGCTTTATGATTTTGGACAATAATTGAAAGGCGTTGTTGCTCCGATATACATATGTGTCTGCCGTCTGCATATTTACCATTCCATCACTAAACTATTACGCAAACTCAATTAAATGGCAACGTTTCTCAATACATGGACCGCAACCCACTGGTGTGTCGCAGAAATTCAAACATCTTGGTCATATGTTTTTAGAATTTCGTGCAAAATGTAGGGGAAATGTGTAATGTGGCCTAAGTGTCCCTAATTTGGGCCCATACATAAATTCAGCAATCGACTAAATTTTCAATAGCAACCAAAAATATCTATTAGTACCGTCCCAATGACGCGTTCATCTAGATACAATTGATAAATAGCAGATTTTTAGCGATGGTTCCAATCTTAGATCCATAGGCCAACATTAGAGCCATTTCCCCTATCTGTATTTATTATGATGATTGTGATAATCCAAATTGAGATTCAATAACAACTTATTGATTTTTTTTAGATATTAACGCCATTTTGGAATCAAGATTATTATGACACATTCTACCAGGTTGTATCCACGTTTATACTTGTTTTTTTTTTTGAAAGAATATGTTATGCAGGTGAAAAAAATAAAAGTACATGCAAATATGTTTGCAGGTTTTGGAAATCGATTCGGTGAGCGGTTATATTGCGTGAGGTTACAACGTTTTGCATTACTCAACAACCACTTACCAACGCTTTTTGAGCTACTTAAATCAGAAACTCTTGATCTATTCTTAAATGAAATTCAAAAAAACCATAGGATGGAAAATGCTCTTCACCATATGCAGTATCGAAATATTTGTTTTTGAATAAACAACCACAATTATCAGTCCAAGTTCTGAGTTGTTCGAAGTCTGCTAGGCCTTTCTCTATTAAACTGAATCGTTCATTGGAAAAATGATCTTTGAAATGGGATGGAAGTACAGGGTGGCCATTGGATTGGAGAAATTAAATTCCCGGTTTTTCCCTTGTGCTCAACATAATTTTCCCGGTTTTTATAAAGAATGGTTGAAATGAATGCTCACAAGTAAAATTGAAAGTTTTACCGATGTTTTAAAGCATTCTACAAGTCTAAATCATGGTCTGCAGAATCCTCATAAAACCCTAATTGTTACTTGGGAAAAACACCTCACATCTCTTAATCAACACATAAATTCTGAATATTTATTAGACTCCATGATCGCAACAAATTGCCATATTACCGTGAAATATTTCTGTCACTCCCTGGCATATTATCCGAGGTGGCCGCCCACAATCTGTCGTTAGAAATATTTCTAATGAAATACATTGTAGACTATCATGGAGTTCTAGGGTAATTCAAAGGAAAATTCAAAATAAATTACCATGCCATATCAGTCAGACCATTCTTTGCTGTTCACAGAAGTCGTCAAGAGAATTTCAAATAGAGTTCATAAGAATTTTGTGGGAACTTCATGGAACTTACGGAATCTGAGGAAAAATCTCCTAAAATTATGAGGCATCAAAAAAAAAACTTTGGAAGAAGAATGATGATGATGGTCCCACCTCTTACCCCTACAAAGGTTTGAGCTGGACGATTTATCTTTAAGATAATTAAATATGACAATTTAACCAAGTTTGCAAACAAATCCGAACTGGCTACAGTTACTGATATAAATTCCCTCTAGAGTTTACAGTTGCTTCACAGCGATATCAGTGTGGAAAAGCTCAGGCGTCACCCTCTTTGTTCACTTTTTTGTCTACCTAAAATATTCATAAGTATTACAAGCGACCAAGAGTTAATGAACAATCAAAAAAGCATCCTAAATATTACAATAGCAACCCCGCAATCTGATGCTATCATAATTTTCAGCAATGTCAGGAATGCTCACGAACCCCCAACATTTGCCAGAAAACTTACTACTAACTCAAGGTATCTTCCAAATAAGCTTCAAAATTGCATTTTCTTTTTATCAAATTATAAATTAATATAGGCACACCAAGGGAATTTTTAAGAAAATTATTGGAAGATAATAAAAATCAACGTAATATTTTTTTTTTCGTTTTTGTGGTATATTTTTTTGAATTTATCAAGTTTTGGGTTTTTGCTCAATACTCTAAATACTTTGAAAAACATCGATTTTAAATAAATGGTCACCTTAATGACAAAAAAATACGGGTTAAATATTTTGCTGCGCAACACAATCAATTTTTACAAAATTCTGAGAACCACTATATCGTTTTGCTATGCAATGGCTGTATAGTAATACCCTAAATAGCACGATGAAATAGGGGGCAATTCAAATATGACGTCCAGGAAATCCAGGAAAATATAAAGTTTAAGTAATTTCTTTGTACAAATATGATAATGTATAGTTTAAGATGCTAATTTCAAATAACAGACTAAAAGTGGTAATTTTTATACGATAGATGAGGATATGAAAGTATAGAATTGATAGTTTCGTTAGAGTACCGTTAGTTAGTGTGAAAATTGTATATAGAGAGTAGAAAGCGAGCAAGGACAACTTTAGGAAGGTACAAATCGGTTTGATCATCTCTCTTTACCAAACTCCCCCATTGGAGAGGGATGGTGAGGGGTATTCCCCCCGCCACCACTGGCAAAAAGAGATCATCGGCGACTCGCTCATGTATCGACGATGTGTTTGAAACAGTTCTATCGATTTTTATCGCACTTAAGTTGTTATCTGAAGGAAGGCATCCAGTCGTAGGTTTGGAAATTGCAGCTACTGTTGACTCTACCACGGTATGGGGGAGATTCATAGCTACATTCACTGCATTCTAATTTACGCAGCGATTATCGAGCATGTTAACGATTTGTTAAACAGTTCCCATCGATTAATCAATGGTGCATTGAATTACGTTTGAACATTTCCGCACCATACTAGTCCTAATGGACTATTATACAAACATGTGTTAATGAAAACTAAACAACAGCTCAATTGCACACTAGCGCCGCTGAGTGAGAAAGTTCGGACCAACTGAACCGCAAAATCCTTCACGTACTGAACAAATTTGCCGAAGACTGTAACCTTCTATATGACCAGGATCACAAGATATAGCATATTCAGGAAATTCACGTGCAAATTCTGAACTTCTGCCGATCAATCACAAGTCCTTGAGCTACTTAACATATTTGCCCGATACTGTAACCTTCTATATGGCAAGATATAGAATATTCAGGCAATTTACTTGTGCAATTGCGGCGCGTAGTGAGAAAATTCAGAACATCTGTCCACCAACCAAAAGTTCTTTAACTACTGAACAAATTTGCCGACGACTTAAACCATTTATATGTCAAGTGGTTTGTACGGGTTTTCGCTGGCGAGATTAAACAATAAATTTTCAACTGCCCAACGTTTCGGCCGTTTAAGCAGCTTATTTCAGGGAAACTGAAAGGTTTTTATATTTACTAGCAATGTGTTTTTTTTTTCAATATAGAACATATCCTCATCACGTACTTCATTTTATCATTCATGTTATTAAATTGATTTCCAATCCAAAATCTTTGTAAATCCAAAAAGCTAGATTCTGTTTCATGAAAGGTTTTAAAGAATCAAAAATCACAAACATATGCTAAATACCGGACCGCGGAAATCGAATAACGAGGTTTTTTAGATTGTGAAGTTCATCAAAAATCACGTGTTTGAGGCTTAGACATTGCTTAGGATTCTCATTGGATTCATTCACGAATTTTGATAAGTCTTTAGTGAGTCGAGATACGCATCTGTCATGGATACCAAAATTAATTAACTGGAATTAAATGGAAGATAGATGCATAGATTTTTTTCCTTTACATTACTTAAATCTTCGGTTATTATTAGTTAGGTAGGTGCTGATTCTATACGTGCAGTAATAAAAAAGTTGAACTACATGGAAGAGAAGAAAAAAAAATGATCCTGCACACCCACGTCGAAAACCCGACGTGGGCAATTCGTTTTAAGTTTTATCTGGCCACAGACACAGGTGATGTCCCCAGCAAATTGAAGCTTGTTTTCGTCGATAAACTCACCCGGATAAATTTATACTACCTTTCATTAAGGCTTACAAAAGTCCCGTGAAGCTCTGGCAAGCTGCCACTACAGCTAGGAGGTGCTACAGTGGTACCACGACAATAAGGTGGATTTCGTCGATAAGGATATCAATCCACCCAACTGCCTGCAATTTCACCCAATCGAAAAGTATTGGGCAATTATTAAGTGGAAGTTAAAGAAAACTGGAAAGACAACTCAGGACGCTGCACAGATGGCTCGATGTTGGTAAAAAATGACCGCTGAGGATGACCAGTCCAGTGTACGGCAGATGATGTCCACGAGTCCGACCTAGCATTGGGCGATCTTGAGGCAAGAATCGATCTTAGTGAATCGATTTTTTTTTTGAAAATAATTAACAATAATTACATCAATTTAATCAATCATTTTGAATCGATCTTTTGAATCGATTCATTTTTCAAAATGGCACAAAAATGTTTCAAGTATAACGGATCATAGGAAAGTTGGTGCAAATTAAGCCAGGTAGCATACATTTTTTGCATTTGATAGTGTAATAAAAATTAAGAAAATGCATGAGAAAACTCAAAGTTAAAACACTAAATGACTCACTCATTAGAATCATATATAAAATATGCCTGGTCAGTGAAATAGGTGTGTTGCATAAAACTATATTATAGAGTATAATCGATAAGTTTTATTAGACTAATGACGATTATTAACCGCTGTGTCCTCCATTGTTAAGTAGAACCTTGTTCAATCTTCTTGGAATTGACTCAAACAAGCACTGAAAAATTTCCTTTGGTATAGCATAGGGTTTTTGATCTAATTTCCGTCCTACTAAGCACAACGCGAACTTTACCTCTCTTTCCTGAACGAGTTTTTTTTTTGGGTATCAAGCTGGAGCTGCGTGACAGCTTAATTTTCAAGACTTGACCCATTTGAATAAATTTTGCTTCTATCTTTGACAATACAGCAGAAGGACTAGCCTATGTTGGCCGCTTGAACACTGGATTCCGTATGTATTGTTTCAAGATAGTTATAGAAAAAATGCTGTGACGTGTGCGCGTAGATACATCCGCGTAGTAAACCGATTGAATAAATAAATCCGTTTCGAACGAAATATCTGAATTATGTGAGTTACGAATACCGGGCGAATTCCGAAAGCCGTGCGAAACAACCGAAGCGAGAAAAAAGGCTTATGATCATTTAAAGAGTGCCACCAAAATAAATGTGATAGCCTATGTTGGCAAGTTGATTAATTTTGGATTCCTCCCTAGATATTCTACTTATTTACTACTGAGCTTTGTATCAAATTAGTTAATTTAAAGAACGTATCAATCATTTCAAGATTTCGCGACCGCACCGAACAAATTCTATAAGCTCAAAAGCGTTTGACAAGCTCTACCGAATTGCGAATCACTTCTGCGTAAGCTCCGTAGACGTAGGCGCGTTGAATCCGACAGTCGGCAAAGGTTTAATCTGTAACAACACCGCTTAAGGAACGACCTCGAGTCAGTAAAACCGTTTAGAGCTAAACATCTAAATTACGTAAGATAAGAAAATCGCGCAAATTGTGAACGCCACGCGAAACAACCGTAGAGAAAAAAAAACAGTTTATTATCACTTAAAGAGTGCCACCAAAATAAATGTGATAGCCTATGTTGGCAAGTTGATTAATTTTGGTTTCCTCCCTAAATATTCTACTTGTTTTACTGTTGAGCTTTGTTTCAATTTAGTTATTTTACCGCACGTATCAATCATTTCAAGATTTCGCGATCGTACCGAACAAATTCTATACTACAGAAGTTCAAAAAAAAACTTTTGGTGAGCTCTACCGCATTGCGAATCACTTCTGCGTAAGCTCCGTAGACGTAGGCGCGTTGATTCCGACAGCCGCGAAAAGTTAAACATGCATCAATACCACATAAGGAAAGATCGATTTTACGTATGGTTTGTTTCATAGATTAACATTGACTGCTGTTTAAAAATGTAAGTACTTAAACACTAAGAAATAAGTTAACTCAGATGCTTTAACCGCATATATAAGAGATTTCGCGTATTGAGAGAATAATATAGTAATCGAGTACAACAAACTCAGGTATTGTACTCCAAAAGTTTAAAAGCTATTAATTGTCACATTCCTTTCCTTTTTTTATTTCCTAAACTATTCCTCTCCTTGTAAATCTGCTTAATGCTATTGGTCTGCCTGCGTTTTCTTTTTAAAGTTCAAGACTAAATAAGAAGATTTATTCTACAACTTTAATCATCCAGCATCCTAATTCTTTTGTTAATCTACTTAATGTCTTTAGACTTTCTGAAGTTTCTTATTTAAGTTCATTTGATGATTATGATATCTCATAAGTCTAATTTAATAAATTATTAAAAGCTCTAATTCACCTAATCAATCATAACCCATGCTTTATTAAATCCCTGCACTTGTGCTTGTAATCTAAAATTAAACGTGTTTCAAGTACTTTTGATTTAAGCCTATACCTATTTATTATATCTTAGTTCGACCCAGGTAACACCTTCAAGTGACTAAAATGCTTCATTTTGAAGTTAGTTTCCTAGCTGATTTTTAAATTATATAGGGTATATGTTCCAATTACGCTCTCACGTTTCCACTATGTCGCATCACAACAATACATATGGGTATGTCACAATAGAAGCACGCCACAGTGGAAATCCCGAGCCATAGTTCAAACACTTATCCCAAATCAAAATGAAGCACATATAAGATTAGTTACAATACCATGTACCAAAATGGCGTTTAACATCGTTCCCTGAGTAATACCTCAATGAAAACAACAATGAAAGCTTGTCACGCAAATAGAAAGAGCACCGATGGGCCCTTTCTGAAATATTTCAATAGTATAATTCCCTTGCAAACCCAAATAAATCTATCTGCGTAAAAAATAAATAAAATAAGAGTGATTTGCGGCAAAACCCGCCAGTATCACACCTAACGTCAGTGCCTATACGTAAGCGTACTACGACGCGGCTCTCAATAAAAGGAGTAACAAGTGTGATACTATCACTGCTAGACTAGATCTTTGGTTCTCTCATGCAGTGGTTTATCAGAGAGGGGAAGCCTAGTAATCCCCATTGCCTGCCCATGACGCCATTCTATCGCGGCATGAGCCAGCAACGCCGACCATAAACCTACCGTCTCCAACACTCCACAATAAAGCATGAAACTAAGCCCGCCCACCAACAGCAAGGTGCAAAAACTAGCCAAGGGGAGGGCTCTCTTTCCTGAACGAGTTTAAACTAAAAATGGAATTTTTCTGTCAAAGATGACTTCTAAATTAATTAACCTTTACAGACGTACCGTGGGATTTGATAAAAAGCCACAAATGGTTGAGATATTGTTTAAAATCTAATACTGCTTCTTGATTCTAAATTCGTTCTACGAGTTTCAATTCCGTCCTAACGCATTGAAACGCCATAAGATTTTCTTCGTCCTACGGATAAACGTAGAAAAAGGGGATTCGCAGGGAGCGCTTCTTTTGTTTTGAGAACAATGAGCGTAAATATTCATACAATGCGCTCTAACCGGGTTTATGTTGTAGCTAATGAACTAACGCATCGGAACAAACATATTATTGATTTGTGCACGGTGAAATCATTGATATTGGCGAAATGGAAATGGGCGATCGATGGGGTTGATTTCAGGAGATTGGCTAGGCCATGAAATAACCGACACTTTGTTTGCACGAAACCATTCCTTTACATACTTAGAAGTGTGTTTCGGATCGTTGTCTTGCTGAAAATGGCATATAAGAAGCATGTTCTCTTCTGCATAAGGAAGCATAACCTCCTCCATGATTTCTTTGTATTCAAATCTGGTCATGATGGAATTAATACGGAAAATGGGACCTACTCCATACCAAGAAAAAAAAACCCCAAACCATGATGCTACCACCTCCATGCTTTTCGGTCTTTTCCGTGTACCGCGGATCGAACTCTTTACCGGATGATCTAAGTGAGAATGTAGTAAATGACTGTTTTGATTTCATTTGACATGTGGAAGTTTTTGCGCAGGTTTCTTGATTAGGTAAGTGATTTATTGGTTTAAATAAACTATTTAAAAAACGAAAGATTAACATATGAAACAAAACGATTAGATGGTCGGATCGGAGTGTAAAAGCAGGTAAGTACGGAAAGTACTTAATTCAGATGTGTGTGCGTGCGCGCGCGTGTGTGTGTGTGTGTGTGTGTGTGTGTGTGTGTGTGTGTGTGTGTGTGTGTGTGTGTGTGTGTGTGTGTGTGTGTGTGTGTGTGTTCCCGTGTGCGAAAGGAGAATGAAAGAAATACGGAAAGTACTTAATTCAGATATCCCAAAACTCATCCGAGAGGGATGCTTTTTGCATTGAGCCGATATCGATTCTGTGTGGTTTCACCAGTTTTGAAGAATAGCCTTTCTGATGGAACACTTTTTACCATTCTTGATAAATAGTCTCGAGCAATGGGGTATACATGGGGATATTGACTGCGGATTTTCACTCATGCTTGAAAAGGATCGACAGAACGTGGGGAAACAGGCTGATGCAAGAAATTTTGTAATTCTGCCGATATGCCTCCATGGCGATCCACTTCTGACATAGCAGAGGACTGATGAAACTGAAATATGTCATAAGAAGTGAATGTTTGTACATATGTAGATTAATAACTTTCTCTACCATATTGTCATGAATATCCCACAGGCCTTCGGTTGGTTTTGGTGGGGGGACAGATGTGTGCAATCATCGTATACTCTTTCTTTACTATAGATCTGGTCAGAATCAATTTTAACTGCCCGAACGTGAGCTGAAGACTCCAGGTACAGGGCAATATTTAAATTGTAAATGCAAATGCACTGAATATTTTTTTTTTTTTTGTGGTTCCAAACAAAAATTGAATGAAAAGGATCGATCCAGTCGATTTTTGTCGTGTTTGAGATCGATTCAAAAAATCGATTAATCGAACCAAAATAATCGATCTTTTGTGATTCGATCCGAGATCGTCCATTGCTACCGAACGCCGTCGGAGTGGTTTTGCAATATTTTTTTGACTAAATTACATTTTTTTTACGTTAAATCAAACCCGAGAAACACCTGGTTAGATGTGCCCGGTATCTAAGTAAACCAGACTTTACGAGGAAGATTACAAGGAAACTGTAAAGAGAATATCAAATAACTTCTGCGAGGTAATTTTCATGCGAATTTCGAATCAGAAGCATTACAAGAAAATTTTGAGAAGAAATATTTTTTAATAACACTTAGTGAATGCTGAGTGTACTACAAGTTTTTGCCAGTACTACAAGTTCATAGCATAGTGTATCCGACGTCATGTACCAACACATTAGAGACCAGACAGTTAAAGTTAGACAAAACATAAGACAAAAAACGAAAAAACTATTTTCCCCCTGAAGAAGACACAATCCCCGTGTCGAAACGTCGGGTAAATAAAAACTCGTTTAATTTAACAAAGACTGCGTAGCCGTTCAATAACATGTTAAATAAAGAAGTTTTAAAATATGAATAGTGAGTTAACAAAATTCTACATACAAGAGATTGATATTTTTTGATCTCATGGCTTTTATTTTGAATATGATTGGCAAATTATGCCATATTTTACTATCTGCCCTAACTATTGTGAGCTAGTTGTAAATATACCGGATAATGGCCCACTATTGTTTCATAACCAACGTGCACTTCATCATAACGAGTAACATTATCGTTTGGTCAAATAAATTGAATGTGTACGCGAAAGTACTAAGCAAAATTCCTGTCCTACTCATCTCAATGCCAACAATCGTGGCTTCCTCAAATACACACCATATAGGCATCTGCTAGCAAACTGTCATGACGTTATTCCATAAATCGCGCGGCTTTTCACGCAACTCGATTCTCGCAGCATATATATCTATTTCGAAAAATTATCGTATGTGTTTCATTGTTTGATATAGCAGAAAGTAAAATGTCACTGGAGTTACGATCGCTTCCAGTCTCAAACGATGATGAGGACAACAACAACAACAACAACGATAATCACATTCATGCGACGAGAGCAATAACTGTGCCGACTACCAACAGAAACAGAGAAAGAGCGGCTTGAAACGACTAATAAACGTTTTAAACCTACTCGCAGATTCATGAAGGCATGACATAATACGGCTAGTGAGCCTTCGCCAAATGCACCAACCGCAGCCATCTCGCACGTTGTCGGTGTGCAATCACCAGTGGAGTTTGAGTTTTTCGAGGAAAGTATGCCACTCGCCGCGACTGACTTACTTCGTAGCTTGTTCAGAGGTTACGTACATGTTGAGTGCGCGAGCGCGAACGAACCTGAAGCTCTGACTGCCGAATAAGGGACCAGCCATAGTCTAAGATACCAACATTGATCAACAGGATTCATACTCATTTCATTTCATAAAAATAAGCCTGCATCTTTGGAAACTCCCTCGGCAGTTTCACTAAGCTCAGGTGGATCACTGGATGTCGCAAACGGCTATGCGACACGATTTTGCGATTTTTCGGGAAGGTTAAGTAAGAAAGTAAGTCATTGGGTTTTTCGCCTTCTTTGCATCCTTTTCGTAACATGAACTCGGCGGTCGTGTTCGTCTTCGGTGGGACAGCGTGCCTCCATTCCAGTTGTGGGATAGAGAGAGAGTACGTCACTACGTCAGTCGCGTGTGTGACTTGGAGCACGTATTCAAAAAGCGCGACTGCTTATTGCACCGCCAAGCGGCTTGCACGAAGCTGTGGGCCGAACGAAAACTGTACTGACACTTAACGGATCTCCTTTGGAAATAATGAAACTGTTACTTTGCATATTGCCACACGGTTTACATATACGAAATGCATGCTGCGTGCGAAACGACGTAAAGTACACCTACAACTGTTCGGTTATCTATGAACCGTAATGGTTTGTCTCTTATAGCTGCGGGCCATCGTAATGTCGTTTGGCATAGCGGTATGAATATGTTTTTTTTTTTTTCAATTGAGCTGTTGTTTAGTTTTCGTTAAGACATGTTTGTATAATAGTATGGACTAGTATGGTGCGGGAGTGCTCGAACGTAATTCAATGCACCATCGGTTAATCGATGGAAACTGTTGAACATATCGTGAACATGCTCGATAATCGCAACGAAAACTAGTATGCAATGAATGTAGCTATTTGTTTAATAAGTTTCCAGTAGACAGTTACAGTCTTTGTTTTTACTTGAATAGACCCCCTTCAAATGAAATCAGAATTTTCTGTAAGCTGAAAAACGCTGCTCTAAAATAAATCCAAGTCCATGTCCATAAACTACGTAAATAGTGTTTTAGAAAGTTAAGACCCCCACCACCACCCCTCTCTCGTTATTCGTCTGTACAAATTTCTGAACCGAACACAAGAAGATTATTTTACTAGGGTTGATAATTTTTTACTGTGTTTTTGCTGAAAAAGTCAGTAAGCCAAAAATAGCCGTCTTACGAAATGTAATGAACAATAACTCAGTAAAAGTTACCTAACAGGAAAGCCGTAAATTTGTGTGTAGGCACTCGACCGTAGACTGGTTCTATAAAAAAAAACGATATGCCACGGAATTATTTGAGTGTCAGTTAGCCACAATTTTACATTCCGGTTTAAAATCTTGCAATATTGAGGGAGTTCGTGGAACCAAATTAAGCAAGATATTTTGTTCAGGGTTGTTACAACTACGCGGATGTCACGACTTTTGTGGATTCATGATTTTGTGGATTTCGCACAGATTTGCATCTCAGATTTACTCTGGCGCAAATTTGGCGCGAACTAGTTCACTTAGTTTGAATTCACCTAAGGTTCAACTTCAATTATTTGAATACTCTATTCCGATCATTTCAAGGACAAATTTTCAAAAAATCGTAAGTGCTTTTGTAAACAATGACTACCAATGGCATAATAATGAACGTCAATTTATGGCTCGTCCACACAAACTATTAGCACCATCTGGCACCACTATATCTTCTTTTGATGCAATCTCTTGTATAAAAAAATTCTGAGGACCCAGCAAATTTCAGAGAAGCGCAGTAAACAGCATTGTAGTTTAGCGAGTTTCAAAATGACTCAACGATATTTACATGGGCATACACAAATTATGGAAAGGGTTTTGAGAGAGTATTAGACCCCTTTCCTCCTTGTAAGACTAAGATTAAGTGTAAAATTTGAAGTTAACCTTCTCCCCTCCTCTAAAATCTTAATAAGATTATACAATTTTCACAAAATCGTAGAATATTGAGTTCGGTACATGTTTTACCCTCAACTGCCCACATTTTTTGTTTGTTATTATGCATGCTTTTTTTTCCAAAGGCCATCAAGGCAATATGAAAAAAATATGGAATTTTTATTGATTTGGATAAATTGATCTAGAGCAGTAAAAATGTTTTCAATTTTCTCACGAACCATTGCACCAATTTTAATCAAACTTGGTCAAAGGAAACAAGAACTTATTATCGAATTCTAGTCCAAATTTCATAAAAATATGTTTATTCTAAATGCCATACAATGTAATTTTATTTTGAAGTTTTGAGCAATTTTTCAATGAAGTAATTTTATTCCTGAAAATCATGAAATTTTTAACGAGTAAATACAACTCGGTAAATATCCCATTTTTTATCGATAGAGCGTAGGAGTGTCATTTTTTATGTATTTTATACAAAATCCCCACACCAAATTCAAACTAAAAGTGCCAGCTCATCCTACAACCCAATGAGCTAAAACTTTCAGAGAATGGTTTTCTCACCTAAAGTAACAAATCTAGAGGTTGGCCCGTGGAAAATTAGAACTTTTATTTTTGTGGGCCAGTCTAATCTTCAACCATTACCACTACCCGAGCAAAGTTCAGCATCAAAATGACAGCATTTCGAAATCAAGTTTCGATGTCAACATCAACCTGAAATCATAATTTGATTTCAGTTTACGCGATTGACAAATTTGATAACAAACTTTGCATTCGTTTTGCTGTACATTTGCTCTTCAAAAATATGATATTGTGGGTTTGTTTTCATTGCTTTAGCATAACATCAAATTGAATACTTGCTTTGTTATCAACAGGAAAAATGTAAATCAAATTGAGTTTTCAGTTTGCTCTCACTGATAACAGAAATAGTTTTCAATGTGATGTCACAGGAAGATTTTTGTGCTCTCAAATTTGATATTTTAACCGTTAAAACGACCAAAACGACAGCAACCTGAGTAATCATTATCAGCGAAATCACAACATCAAATTTAGTTACTTTGCTCGGGTAGTTAATCATTAAGCCCTTGTCTGCAGACGAAGCACTGGCGTTTTTATGCAGAAATGGGTTTTCTGTAATTTAAAATATTTTTCCAACAAGAAAAAAGCATTTAATTTAATTTATTATTAAGGAATCACCATCGAGCCTTCGGTTGCAACAACTCCTCGATATAGCACTCAAAGGCTCTTAGATTTAAAAAAAAAGACAAATTGAAGGATGAAGATTTTGATGGTAACGTCGTGCTTATTTCGAACTGGGGCTGCGATGGAAGCTCAAACCATTCGAGGTAATCAAAAGATTTTCATACATATTTTCAATGTTTATGTTATAAATGTTTATTCGAAATACGCGAAATGCGTAATTTTGGCATCAGAAAACGAGGCGTTTCCGTGATGGGAAAAGTGGTTTCCCTTATACAGTCGCCGAATATAGATTACAAGCACTGAGCATACCAGACCGTACCTATCTTTATGCCTTTTGTTGCTAATTGTATGAAGAGAACTATGCCATAAAAAAAAATCTTGCCGAATTATCTTAATAGAAGAGCATCAAAAAGCATAAACGTAGGCTCAGATTCTGTGATTGATGAGTTTTCCCTAATACATATATCATTTCCGCACCGCTATCATCTACAAGAACATCGAGGACGAATTTCCACAGCATTGTTCTAAACTGGCTTAAAAGCTTCTAACCCATCGGTCCTTTCCAAGACCACAAATGACTGATAAAAGAGTTAACTAAAGAGTAAGTGCTTGTATCCAAGACAAATCGTTCAAGATTGGCTTGTACTACATGGACATCGACAGAGCACCTCACAAACAGAACTCTCAAATTGCTTCCGAATTCCAATCTATCGAACTTTTTCACTGATAACGAGTTAAGAAATCAATTTAATATATACTATACTTTTGCTGTGACATCAAAACAACCTTTCGCAATCCTACGTCAAATCTACGGTCATGTCTTGGATACAACCTCTTACTTTTTTGAAGAAAATGAAGATGGAGATCTGACGAGTTATTTGGACAGTCTTATTTTTATGTTTTCTTTTGTTCCTGTGCGTTTATGGTACGATAAAAATTATAATTCTGGCCAAGTTATGCTGTGGGATGATGTGTACCCTTCATCGGTTTTTTTGTGCAGGCAGAAGAAATTATTATTTCATAAGGAATCAAGCGACTTGACCAAGCACGAAGTGTATGTTTTGGAGCAAAAGCTAATTTGTTATTTGTTATTTTTATTTAGAAAAATCTGATTATAATTTTGGTAACATTCAAGATTGAGACATTACAGCCATCAATGTGTGCTGTTGGTGAAAAACTTGTGAGTGTCACGAATAAAATGCTTTTGATGAAAGTTATAAACGACCTTACCGGAACTCCATTGAAGACACCAAACGCCTAAATCCAAGAGTAAAAGTATTAAGGACTTTTGTCTTGCTAAATTCCAATCCTAGACCACTGTGGCATTGACAGCAATCGATTGTACAGGAAGGCAGCTTCCACACCTGCGTAGGATATCGCACCCATTCAAACACACATGGGCCGGGACCAACGGCTTTACTTCCCTTCCGAAGGAAGACGTGACCAGAGATTTTTATGCCTCAGAAAAATCCCACCGACCTCGGCTGGGGATTGAACCCAGAGCCATTGGGGTGAGAAAGCAGTCACGCTTACCACTACACCACCGACGCCGGGAAAGGGAGAGAGTTATCTTATTTTTTTTCTTGAAATTCACTTGAAATGCTCCTCACGATTCCCTAGAAATTCGTCTCCGAATTCCTTAGGCATTCTTCTCGGAACTCCTGTAAAATTATCTATAGAACCCACCTCAAAATTTCCTAAGAATTTAGCCCTGAATTATTTAGGAACTATAGGGTGTCCCATAATGTCTAAGCACGATTTAAAAAACGATAACGTAACTCTGTTTACAGCAAATTCGATTTTTGTTTCGTATTCATGTTCTCTATAGTATTCTCTTATAGTATTGATAATACTGTCCTGTAACAAAAATTGCTATACATAGTATATAGTATTTTTATGCAAGAGTTCTATCAACGGAATAACGGACAATCACGATTTTTTTTATCCTTTTTTCTTCCATGAACTTGCTACAATCATTAATTTATTTTAGTTTTATATTTTCTTTTACGGTTATTATTACTTCTATTACTACAGTCTACTTATTAGTTATTAGGATTTAATTATCAAATCATTTTGTTTTGGTATTATCACTGTGATCATCACAAGATTATCAAGGCTGTGTATTTAATTGATGGCCCGAGAGGAGTTTTAACAAAGATATGTATGATATTAATCATATGACATAATATTTATATTAAAATTATTATTATTTTATTTTATATTTTGTATTTATTGATGATCAAAATGTTATTGCCTAAAAATATCTTTGCTGGAACGAAGTCAATGGTGGTTCAACCAGTAGAACAGAATTCAATGGTAGAGGCCTTAATACATCAACTTAATGTTAAGGTGGTGGTATTTAAAGTACATGATTTTAAGAATAATGAATTTAATAATAATAATAATAGTTTTTTTTTTTTTTTTTTTGTATTTATTTAAGACATTTTACATCCGCAGATGCATTCATGTCTGTTTCAGTTTAGTGTAATGATGTGTGGGTGTGAGTGTAAGTGTTAATGGTTAATTGCACTTAGCTTTGTTTCGTCTCCTTCTGGTTCTTCGTTGATCATTACATTTAATCTCTTTCACTTCTGCTTCTCAATTAATTTCACTTTTACTTCTTCTACCTTTTCTTCATCTTCTTTCTGCATCATCTTCGTTTTTGTTCGTAGCCTTCGTCCGTTTCTTGTTATTTTGTTGACGGGTCTCCTTCATCTTGCTGAATTGGCTGCGTCATCTTCTTATATCTTCTTCACTTCTAATCATTTGTTGCTTAATGGTATTCTTCTTCATTCACTATCTTCTTCTTTCATCTCACCATACTTCAAATTATTTTCTTAGCTTCTTCATCATCTTCTTTCTTCATCCTTCTTTAATTCCATTGCTTTGGTTTCCTCTTCCACGTCTCCACGATTTCTCCAGATTTCCATCGGTGTCGTCTTCTGCATTTTGTTATTTTCCGCTTTATCTTCTTGATCTTCTTCGTATTTTTCCACTTAATCTTGTGTTCCGCCTTTACTTCATCATAATTTTCTTTTGATCTTCTTCTTCTTCTTTTTCTTCCATCCGCTATCCGCTTTGTATTCTTGATGACCTTCATTTTCTTTACTTGATCTTCATCCAGTTACATGTTTGCCTTCATCATATTCTTCCTTCCTTCCTTGCTCAGTTAACTGTTTCACCTTTTTGCCTCTACACCGGGTTTCGGCTGCTCCATCTTCTTCACATTCTTCCTTCCTTCCTTGTTTCGTTAACTGCTTTACCTTCTTGCCGCTACACTGAGCTTCAGCTGCTCCATCTTCTTCACATTCTTCCTTCCTTTTGTTGCTCCGTTATCTGCTTAATCTTCAATGCCATTACACCGGGTTTCGGCTGTTCGTTCTTCTTTTCTCTACATCCTTCAAATTTTTCGGTACAGTCCAGTTTGCCGAAGAAAATTCAGCATATTTGTGGTTTGCTCCTCAGAGTTTCCTAGCGCATCTCGTAAGCTTGTTGTGTCAATGCTGTTCTCTTGTCGTTGCCTTTCATAGTTTTTGCACTGCAAAATCACGTGTCGGACGTCTAAAACCGTTCCACAACAACTGGGCGGGGGTTCCTTCTTCAACAAGTACGTATGGGTTAGCCGCGTGTGACCAATTCTTAGTCGTGTTAGCACACGCTGGTCGAAAGTGCTTCCCCGTTCCGTCCACTTGTGCGTGTCGTCTTTGACTTCTCTTAGTTTGGAGTCTCTGGTCGCGAACCATTGGTCGTTCCATCGTTGGCGAATGTTTTGCATCACCATTCTCAGCGCATCATCGCCTGGGATTGGTACATCAATGGGAGGTTGTGTTCTCGCCATGTTTGCCAACCGATCAGCTTCGTTGTTTCCGTGGATGCCGGCGTGTCCAGGTATCCAGCAGAAACGGACGGATTTGTTTCGTGATATTTGCTCCACTTCCTGAATCCACGGGTGCTTAGATGTTCCAGCTTCTAAGGCCTGGAGACAACTTGCAGAGTCCGTTAGAATGACTAACTCGTTCGAAATATTCGGAATGGAAACAGCCATCTTAATGGCGTACGCCTCCGCAGAAAAAACGCTACATTCTTTTGGGAGGCTGTACTTTCCCGCTAAACCATTGTTATGGAATGCGGCACCTACAGTGTGGTTGTGTTTGGATCCATCGGTGTAGACGACAGTTGATCGGTGGAAGCGGGTCGACAGTAGTTGTTGCACTACCGGGCGGACTTTCTCTGGAGGATCGCCGGCTCGTACGCATTTTTTGACGTCCCACAGGATCGAAGGTTTTCGTGTGTGCCACGGACGATCGGTCTGCCGTACGAGTTGACCGACAGCAGGGAGTGCTGAGTTTGTCAACTCATTGAGGCGATCCGATGCTCGTCGAATAAGAGGGAGATTGGTGTTGTTTCGATTCTTCGCTAGTATCCGAATTGCAATTCGTACTATGGATTGTGCTGCTAGCAGTTCGAATGGTAAGGTGCCCGCTTCAGCCATAATCGATTCTATCGGACTAGTGACGAAGGCTCCGGAAGCAAATCGTACCATTCTATGGTAGGCTGGAGCGAGATTCTGCAGCGTTAGTGGTCCTCCTCGGCTAACTATTCCAATACCGTACATCAGTTTCGCGGTCACTAGGGCCGATCCCACCTGTAGTAGCGATTTTCGATTGCCACGCGGAAGTTTGGCACCGATCATCCGAAGGATTCGTAACCGAGGTTCGCACGCTTTCTTCACCATTTGACAGTGAGGTTTGAAGCTCAGAGTTCGGTCAAGGGTTACACCCAGGACTCTCAAACGGTTTGTCTTCGGGATGGATACTCGGTCTATTACGATTTTACTCTCAGGATCTCGACGTGCATTCGGACTGCAATAAAAGGTGTACGACTTTGAAGCTGATATGCTGAATCCAACGCTTTTCGTCCACTTGTCGACAGCTTTGACGGCGGCCTGCAGTTTACGATGTAAGCCTTCATTTTTAGCCCCTCGTACGATGAGAAGAATATCGTCTGCGTACAAGAGAGTGTCGACTCCTCTCGGTATCACCCGGAAGATGGGCTGCATTGCGACGAGAAACAGCGTCACTGATAGAACGGAACCCTGTGGTACTCCATTTTCCAGCTGGTGTTTGCGAGACATATGCCCTCCTATGGACACCTGGAATGTCCTTTCCGAAAGGAAGCTTTGTAGTATGTTCATCATCCGTCCACGTATTCGCCATGATTTTAGTGTACGCAGAACTCCGTGTCGCCAGGTAGTATCGTATGCTTTCGACAGGTCCAAGGAAGCTATCAGGCAGTGTTCATCTTGGGTTGGCAGCGATCTTTCCAACTCGGCAAAATAGGTATCAGTGCCGCGGCCTGTACGAAAGGCGTGCTGACGTTTGTCAAGACGTCCACTCGACTCTAGCTCGGTGGTCAATCGACGATTGAGAATCCGCTCGAACAGCTTCGCCATGCAACTGGTGAGCGATATTGGACGGAAGGCATCAGGTCCGGAGTCGTTGCAGTGCGGTTTTGGAATGGGTACGACGACAGCATTCCGCCAGCTAACGGGAAACACACCCTCGTTCCAGATTCTATTGAGTAACTCAAGAAGTGTCATTTTCGCGGACAAAGGAAGACGTTGGAGTAACGGATACCCAATGAAGTCAGGACCTGTCGAAGCACCTCGCCCTTTGTCGAGGGCCCACAGGAGTTCGTTAAGGGTGATATCGATGTTGTAGACATCATCGGTTGGTGTCGGTGTTTGATCCATGGATTCTCGTTCGGCTGCTGTTTTAACCATCTCGAAAGATGAAGAGTAGCTAGAGGTTGCTGATCTTCTACTATAGCATTTCGCTAATTCCTCCGCTACTTCTTCGGGCTTGTCCGTGAATCCATCTGCTCGCTTGAGCACTACGGTGCGTTGTTGTCGACTGCCTCGCAGAGTGTTGACCGTTCTCCACAAATCGGTGGTTGAGCTAGTCGGTGAGATTTTCGCTACGAAGTTTTCCCACGATTGCGTTTTGGCCTGGTTGATAGCCTGTCGTGCCGCTGCTCTGGCTTCCTGGAATCTAGTCAGTGCTTCGTGTTGGTCTGGGTCGGAAAGTTGTAGACGTCGCAGGGATCGCAAACATTTCCTTCGCCGTCGAATTGCCACCTTAACTTCGGGGCACCACCATGGTACCGCGTTAGGTCCAACACGACCGCTGGTTCGTGGTATGGACTTAGTCGCTGCGTCGATAATCATTTGGGTGAAACTGTTGATGTTCCACTCAACACCTGATCGAATACTTTCGGCTGTGATGCTTTCGTATAACGACCAGTCGGCTTGTTCGTAGAGCCATTTTCGTCGCGTCGTTCGCGAATACGACCACCCGGGAATGGATACCGTTATCGGAAAGTGGTCGCTGTTGAAAGTGTCCGAAAGGGTTTGCCAAGTAAACCTACGTGCCAGATACTCGGAGCAGAACGTCAGGTCGATTGCCGAAGTGTTACCTGTAGCCGGATCGATGCGAGTAGGGGAGCCGTTGTTGAGAATGACTAGTTGGTTGTCCAGGGTTTTTTCGGCAATGAATCTGCCGAGAGCGGTTGATGTTTGTGACCCCCAAGCGAGATGATGCGCGTTGAAGTCACCCAGAAATATAACCGGACCGTTTAGTTGCTCGAACAACTCATTCAGTGCGGCCTGACTACCCTGGATTGCACTCGGCGGAATATAGATGGATACTACTGTTACCTGCATCGGTGCGTAGATGCGTGCAGCTACGAGCTGTAAAGTGGTATCTATTTGCACGCGCTCGAAAGGTATACCTTCCCGAATAGCAAATGGTTTCAAATCGGGTCCTGATTAGCCTCCCAAAGTTACAACTCATTTGGTTAGAAACAGACTTCGCACAAGCCATTTGAAGTTTACATGTAAATTACTATGGGAAATCTCAACTTTTTGTTCATTGCCTTCGAGTCTTTTTCCATATTGAGCTGCGAAACAGTTTGATAACCATTTTTATAGAAAATTTTCTCAGCTACAACTTTGCTAAAGATCGTTACTATGTAAAACGAGACAGGAAAAAGTTATTAATTATTTTAGAGATTGGTAAATGTATGACATGATCAAGCAGCTGCTCTGTAGGCAACACTGTATTTTGCAGTGTTACATAGTAGCTATGATTTTTGTGTCCTATTCAACGCCCCAGAAACACCAATGTTGCCTGCTGAGCAGTTGGTTGAGCATGACATCAGCGCATTGAACCATTTATAACTTTCGATCCTTGCATTTAATCAAAAAGTGGTCTTCAGCAAAGTTGTAGCTGGAAAAATTTCCTACAAGTACAGTTGAAAGTTTTTGAAGCAGACCGATATGGTGAATTATTAGATAGACATGAACAAAAAATCTTGGTTTTACCATAGTTATTCCCATACAAACTTCAAATGGTTTGTGCCATCTCAGCTTCTCACCAAATGGGTTCAAATTTTGAGAGGTTAGTCAGGATCCGATTTGGAATCGTTTAAGTATTGTGGAGCGAAAATTTCAAATTTTGCATCACTCTAATACCACACCACAAATGGCTTGCCAAACCATAGCCTTTTTGCCGAATTTTTCGGTAAAAATCGACTTACCCGCGTCATCAACACTTCGGCTATCACGAACGGTGTAGTACTGATTACCAGCAAGAGTTTTGTAATCAAATTTAATGTATGATTCATCATCCATAATCACGCACACCGATTTTCCGCACAGCAATTGGTCGTATAACTTCCGAGCCCTCGGTTTGACGGATGCGGCTTGTTTTTCACTCCACTTTTGCTTCCTGTTCTTCTTTTACGCCTTTAGACCCATTCTTGCCTTGGCCCGCTGGACGTTACTCTTCGAGGATCCCACTTTTTTAGCCACGTCTCGAAGCACTTTTCTTGCGAGTGAAAGCTTGCACGTTTTTCCGGTCCAGATTTCGGTCAACAGGGTTCAGTCTACGTTCAGATTTTTGCTTGTCCTGGAAACCATACTTTCGTACTTCCTAATCGCGTTTCGAACGGCTCCGATGCTTACACCTTACAATTTCGCTGATTGACTCAGAGAAATGTTGGGGATAGTACACCATTTGTGCACGATCTGTTGCACGATTACCTTGGACATGAACATTGTCTTGTCGCAAATCGTAATATCTTAGTGTTATTCGTGGAATTCTTTTAAAGTGCTCCTAATTTTTCAAACTGAAGAAATCATGAAAATTCACGGTAATGAAAATATTCGAATGACCACAATTTAAAAAAAAAATAATTTAATGAAATTCACGGAATCTTCCCGGTTTTTTCCCGGTGATTTAGAACTCCCGGCAATTTCCAAGTTTTCCCGATTTCTCGATTCACTGGTCACCCTGAGTTTAAGCTACAAGTGCTAAAATTTGGAACATAATCGAGTATACTTAAATAGTTCTATGCACGAAAGAGTGAAGGAGTGTCATTTCAACATTTCAACCAAAATTCCCATGTAAAGATTAAACCGAAAGCGCCAGATCGTTTTACAACCAAATGAGTTGAAACTTTCAGAGAGTTATTATATCATCTACAGACGCAAAATGGGTCATTAAACAGAAATTAGTGACCCCTTCGGCCTAATCGCATGCGGCCTATCGGTGTTTGTGGTCATAAATCATGCATACGGATTCTTCGGCTTTGACACATATAGTGCAGTTTGTATTAATACTTTTGATGATTTATTGCAAGGGTGTAACCATATTTAGAAATAAGGAGGGGTATGGAATCTTTGTTGTGATGAGATATTCGACTGAGTGCCACATAAAAAAATAAGACGCCCCTCCACATTTATAAATCAGGCTACACCCTTGCAATCAATAACCAGAGTATTAATCCAAACCGCAAAGTATGAATGAACGCCGAAGAATCCGTTTGTAGAATTTATGAATATCCCTGAAACACATTTTTCGAATTATATTTTGTTTCAAAATATCATTTCAAGAGACCTGAATATTCCGTTCTTTCTAATGACTAATTTTACAACACAATTCATTCGTGCAGCCATCGCTAACAGGTCACATTCCTGGCATGCAATTTGAAATCGTTCAGCCACACGTTCGTTGAGCGAAGCAATGTATATGCAATATTTACCATCGCGGCACCGAAAGTTGTTTTTTTTAATAGCACTTCTCTCACGCATTGCTTGCTTGCTCATCATTTGATGATGAGAAAGTGGAACGATGAAAAACTGAAACAAGAACAGTTGAAATTTTCTAGATTTCTCAATCATAAAACCGAATTGGCAAGCAGAACCGGCCGTTTTTCGCATTCCCAAGCTTAATTACTCAATCAAACTATCCACTTCAAACATTTTCCACTAAGCTGCATTTAGAAAAATAATATACCTATAATAGTTTGATTGATTGATTTCATTATTATAGAGACTTTCAGCCGTTGGCTGGTTCGTCTCTGCCTATAATAGATCCATACTTACATATTTTTATAGCATTTCCAGCTCAAATCGCTAAAAAAATGTCAATTTTGTCTCGACCCCTTCTGATTTGAATAAAACATTGCTCACGTGTTCGCTGCTACTAATGGTTGCATTTTTCATTTAAATATGATTTTTTCCTCCAGAGTAACTTTTGAAAAGGGCGTATAAAAAAATGGATTCATTTTTTGCAAAAAATCATAACTTGAAAACAATTGATCTGATGAAAATGGCATATGAGAAAAAGTTTTAGGTAATTAAATTATCTTTGCGGAAAAAACTTCGTAAATTAGTATTTAAAAAACGCAAAACGATGATTATCTCAAAACACCCCTCCTTCGATCTTTATAATTTTTGTTTCAAGAAAATTGATGGAATACCCTTAAATTTCGTGAAAAGTGTATGCTGGTAACTTTCTTAAAAAGAAATCTATATTTTTTAAATTTTTGTTGATTTTTACAAGTTGATGAAAATGCATATTTTTTAGTAAAATAATAATTTATTTGGATTCTACGCATAATTTTCGATAACTTTGCATATAGAAACTTTTTTCCTAAGTCCTGCCGTTCTCAAGTTAAAGCGAATTAAAAAAATATAATTATAACAATTTTCAACATTTTAGGCCATTTTCAAATGTTCGTCGAGATGTCCAGCAACGAGATTTGTTTTCATGATTGTATATTAAAAAACAAACAATTCATTCTCAGATATGGTAGCTGTCAGACTTACCCGTTTCTATCTAGAGGCAGCGGAAGAGAAGCACGTTGATGTGGTCAAATGAAAGATTTGTTGAGATAAGAAACAGTATATATTTATTATTTTATTTTACAACTCATATTATTTAAATACATTGAATAATTTGGGTGTATCGTTTGAATTAGAGAATATTTTTACTGCAATTTGGTTGTTTGAAACTGGAATATAGCAATGATATTTTCGAGTTCCAGGAATTGGTTTCATCCATGATTCTTTGTACAGGCCAAGATTTCGGTAATAAGGATAATACTTGTGTCTTTTCTTCTCGAGTGCATTCCGGATCTGCGTATTTTTCCTTTAGTTGGCTCATCATTTCATCGTAATCCTTAGCCTTGGCGTTGAGGATTCCTTGGTCATCATCTTCCGAAAGATCGAATATGTGTCGCTTAACCCCATCCATGATTTCTTTGGTTTTCTGTTGAGGATAACACGCGCTTCTCAGCCTCTTTGTCCTTATCGGTGATACATGGATACCCATGATGCCTTGGTTGAATGTCTCAATATTATGGGACAAACTGATTCTATTAACAACAGAATCTGCTGAAGTCGATGAAGCCAGAAACGTAACCGATGGGATGATATTCACAATGGATTCACTCTCGATATCTATGGGTGCTGTTGAGCGTACACCACTGGTAGAAGGTTGTTCCAGATCTTGCTGCATTCCGTCATTCGAAGGCGTTTTGTTTGATGGCAAACGGTAAACTTGAAGACGACATCTACTACAATTTTTTAAAGAACTATCCAGAGGTATTTTACAGCCAAAACATTTTAATTTTTCTATTACTCCATCTGAAAAGTTTCTTGTATCTGAACAACACTTTTTTGATTTAGGTAGAGGTTTACAACACTTGAAATTGTTATCCATCGTAAAAAACTACATGTTTTTTAACTTGAAACGCTAAGAGAGATGAACTGAATGGAACAGGTGAAGAACGTCCCAATATATATATATATATATATATATATATATATATATACAGCAATTCCATAGAAAAAAGTTATAGTGGGTCTCAGAATTTCATGAAAATTGGTATAGTTCTTCCTTATCAAAAAATATTAGACTCGTATTTTTTTATTGCGCCATTAGGGTAACCATTTCCGTGTTAGGGTGGTCCAAAAAATCATTTTTTTTCAAAAATGTCTTTTTTCAAAAATTTATAACTTCTGAACCTCTTGACCGATTTTTACGATTGACCCTTCAAATGAAAGATGTTTTAATGTAGTTTTAAGAAAAATTATGAAACACTTAGAGATATTTGATTTTGTAGGAAAAAAATATGTTACAAATGCTTTTTCTTGATTTTCACTGCGAGGGTCTTCAACAACTTCTTATTTTAGTATTTTTAATTGAAAGATCATTTAATTTTACATAACATATCCAAAAATTAGCGATGTCGGAGAAGCAGTTTTGGAGATACAATTTTTTTTAAATAAAAAATTATTGTTCCGCAATATATGCACCACACGTGCATGGAAACGATGAAGACGCAAGGTAGTTCACAATGCATCTCCATCGAGTCACAGCAGCTGTGACTAATGAAATCTATGAGTAACTTACAAGCTGGGTGCAACATTGAGTTCAGCCTGGAGGCTGTCCATAAACCACGTAGACCAATTTTTAAACATTGCAGATCCTCCCTCCCCCCTTGTATACTTTACTAAAATTTTAAAATATTTTTACCGATTTTGGAGGCGAACCAGCCTAAGGCTGAAAACCTCCTAAATAAAGCTAAATAATAATAATAATATTATTACCGAGCGTATACTGTGGCTGGACTCCCCTCCACCATTGAAGTCTTCGTGGCTTTAAAACAGGCCCCAGTTTGACATTATTAATTTTGGTGTCAAAATTCTGGGAGAAGTACTTAAATGCTACAAATAATGACGAGGTCGAAGAAAAATAAGTAAAACATGAAGCATTTTTTTTCTTTAATTACAATTTCACACATTTTTCATCCGTTGAAAATGAATACCGCTTGACAATAATATACTTTTCGTTTTGAGGCTTAAAACTATGGAATGACTGTGTCCCCGAAATTTGGTTCACATGTACATAACGGTTTTTCAATTTTCTTTCCATTTTATTGTAATCGGATTCCGAAAAAAACTGATAGTGTATTTTTGAATCTGGCCTAGAAATAGCCCATGAGTAAAGTTCTTGGGCCGTTGTTATATGGTGGCCTTGCAAACTCGCTTTCGCAGCGTTTCGTTTTAATACTCCTCCCAAAGCATCACAAGGGCCCTTTCCATGACAAGTTGCGAAAAAATTCCACTCGGCAGCAATGCCAAAATCTTTTTGCATGTTGCATAAATTAAAAGCGGTCATCTTATTTTTATATTGGCTTCCTGATCCATCTAAGAAAAAGTAAATCTGTTGTAAGCTTGGAAATTTACATTTTATGAACGCTAGACAATGCGTAAGAAATAAACGAACTGCGACATGATTATGTTTAGTGAAATCAGCAATTGCAATAAAACTAGTAAATTTCAAATCGTTAGATTCTTCGTCTTTAAAATAAATAGCACAAGGGTGAATAGTACATTGGGCGTTCGCCCAATGAAAGCCTTGAACTGCATCCTGCACAACGAAAGAATAATTCTCCGAAAAATCACAGATTATGATGCATTCTGTAGCTTTCAAATTGCTTTTGACGTGTTTCATGTAATTTGCCTGTTGCTCAGCTATAAAGTTATGCGGCAATAAATTGAATAATTTTTCTAAAAAAGTATCAATAAATTCCTGTGTGTCCATTTCAACTAAGTCCATAATGCATCTCTCTACTTGACGCCATTGTTTGAATTGTATTGATTCAACAAGTCCGTTACTAAGAATAGTCATTAGTTCTGTGGTCAAAATTTGCGTTCCTGAACAATTTTTGCAACACTGCAGCCAGCATTGTTCACTTGGATTTTGACAAATTATTTTTTTAAACAAATCGTGATAGGAATCAACACCATCTAGGAGTGATTGTCTGCTTTGTAGTGTTTAGAAAATAAGTTTAACGTTCTGATGATATATACAAACGCATACGGTATGCGTGCCACTTGTCCCTGCCAAAATGCAGTGTTTCGGACGGTTACTGGCGAACATGGAAAATCCTATTTTAATATCAGGATATGTATTTTTAAAGATGGAGTACGCCTCCTGCAAGTTACACAAAACTAATCTTCTTTGTACGTAGATTTCGCCTTCATCATTTTTAGATATTAAATAATCTCTTTTCCCCGGACAAACACGACTTATATCGTCACTATTGTAAAAATCACGAACAAGCATTATCGTTGGTTCTCCTAATGAAGCTCTGCTTAACCTCTTTACAGGCACCGACATTATTCCTTTCTCTTGCTGCAGTGCTTTTGCTTCGTTGGCCATATGTTGGGAAACATTGAACTCCTTCATAATTCTATATGTAGACCAACTTTTGGGAAGTGTGGTTAAAATCCTGTATCGCTCATTGCTGTCTCTTGTTTCTTTATATTTATCCTTAAGTTGTATAAGGAATTCATTTTCGTCCGACAAAGGTGCGTTGTAGGTGGTAACGATCGATTCAGAACTGGTTGTTTCCACTGATTCTGAAAATAAATATAAAAAATGATTGATTATTAGAAAAAAAAAACATACAAATGATTTATTTATTATTATTTACCTTGGCAGGGAAAAGGAACCATTCTGGACGGTCCCGCAACGGAAATTGATTCAATGCTGGTTGCTTCGATGGACTCTGAAAAATGATTGCAAAAGAGAAGAGTTTAAGTTAGTAGTTAGAAGAAAAGAATTGAAATTTAAAGAAGAATCACATGAATTTTCAAATAACGTACCTGCAGCAGCGATTCTGGATGGTCCTGCAACGGCTTCTTCGGTCACGGCATCAT